>NC_041382.1:60860611-60870969 GCF_002162155.2 Triticum dicoccoides | reverse complement strand
GGGGGGGTACCCAACAGGAGTGGTACATATTATAGCACTATTACATTAATTTCTTGTTGTATTGATCCTCAATAATGTAGCAGTCAAACAATTGACATGCTCTATGATATAAGTACTCATATGTCAAAATCAGTGGATTATTAAAAGCTAATCACTTGCTTTTCTAACAAACCAACTGACAGGTATCCTAGGGCATGATTTCTGGTCATATGGTAGAAGTTACATAAGTCGAAGAATGTTAACCCAGGAAAAGGGTAGGAAAAGAGACAAACCAGCATCAACATTTTCCATTATATCCTTCAGGCCTTGCCCCAAACTCCCATGAGATAGCAATCCACCATTCGAGAGTACAATATAGGCATTATCTAGCCATTTGAAATCTTTGACAGTGCCAGATCGTCCCATGCTACATGATGATGACGGCTTGATATCCTGTAGAGCAAAATTATTAGACAACGGTAATCATGGAAAAGGCAGCTACTGTTGAAAACAGTAAAACTACGATTTATTATACAGCAAGCCAGACCATATCCGGCGCCAGGATCAACAAGCACTCAACCAGTAAACCTGGTCATTGCCAGGAATCGCCAAAGCATTAAAAAACTGGTAAACACCATCAATGGCATTAGCTCATTGGTCATTACTACCAGCTTGTTCTTACACAGATATCTAACTCGGAACATGCTGTGGAAAAATGCACTGCAGCAGAACAGATAATCCCATTCTAATATTCTGTTGTGGTATTGTCCTGTTACGCTGCCCTGGACTGACATTGCATTGTTCACACGATTTTGTGGGGAACTGGAAAAGATGGTCCAACCTTATCGGTGAGCAAGGAAGTAGCCGAGAAGAACTGGATCTCAGTGCCCGTGCAGGCAGCTAGCACGGACTGGTCGCGGGAGAGCGCTAGGAGAGTGACGCCGGGGAGGGGCACGTCGGTGACGCAGCAGTCCTGCGCGCAGCGGGTGCTCGCCTTGCCCTTCTCCCTGGCCTCCTTGCTGGCCTCGATCAACGCCTTCGTCCTCGCGGCGATAAACCCTGGAAGCAGAGAGCGGGAAACCCTAGGCGGTGAGGTCTGACAGGAATGCAGAGGCGGGCGCTTGGCGGATGGCGATTCGGGGCAAGCTTACCGTTGGGGTGAGCGAGGAAGACCGCGGCGTGGCGGTCGGAGACGGCGAGCGGGCGCGCGGGAGGGGACTGGAGGTCGAAGAGGGAGAGCGGGGCGGAGGCGAGGGGTAGGACGGGGATGGGGTCGCCGACGAGGCGGAAGACGAAGTCGGTGGTGCCGTCCATCTCGCCCTCGACCTCGTCGGAGAGGTCCAGCTCCCGAGGCGCCGCCATGGCCGGCGGTGGCGGCCGGGGGCTAGGGTTCTGGGGAGGAAGTTGGGAGGGGGGGCGGTTGATTTTGCGCCGCGGCGAGGCAGCAGCGACGGGGGCTTTCGAAATTTGGAGTTACCCGAAGATTTAGGAAGAGATTAGCGTGGTTTGTAAGCTGAGCAGTCAGCAGAGGGACGGGGACGGCGGGGAGCGGAGGGTTCCCGGCGGCGAATGTGGTGGTGGTAACCTGGAGTGACCGTGGGCCACAAAACAATGGACCTTTTTGACGGCTTCGGTCTTGGGCTACGGCAGAGCTGTGGTTTTTTGGGCCCTTGCTCTCATCAGCTTGAACATGGCAAAGCATTATTCGCCACTGGCCGGCCCAATTAGGTCAGGTGCGATATTATTTATTTTGTTTTCGATGATTTCTCAAAAAAGTATTTATGCTTATTTTTGTTTTATTTATTATTTATTTCATTTTACATTTATTTCCGTATTTTGGATCCATTTTTTAATTTATTTATTATACAAGAAATACATGAAACAATAGGCCCTGAACATTTACCTTTAAGCAAGTGAATTAAAGTTAATGATATTTAAAAATACATGAACATTTCAGATGAATATTAGTATAACAAGTAGTCTTTCATGTTTCGTATAAACATGATTAATGATTCAACAGAAACATTTTCACGGCATTAACTTTTCATTTGATACACACGAGAAAACATAACAAAGTGTATTTTTTAATAAAATAAACAAATAATATATCTTATTGGGCGACAGGACAAGCCAATGTTGACCGTGGGAGGTGGGGAGCGTTGGTGGGGGCTAGTGTCGCCGGGGGATCATTGGGAAAATTTCATGAGATCCGATCGACTGGAGACGTCTACGTCGACAAAGGGGAGGGGCATATATCAATTTTGATGAGGCATATGATATGGCAGAATTTTTTTGTGAGAAGATGCAGATGTGGATGTAGGAGGGAATTCTTTTTTGCGAGTTTTGCCTTGTACTATGGTGACACTGACACATAACCACCTTGGTCGATTAGTTTTGTTAGGCTGCTTCTCTCTTGATCTTGTTATTGAGCAATGTACTAACATAATATTCTACAGGTATTGTTTTGTTTTGTTTTCTGCGAAAATAAGTATTGTTTAGTTATTGTCTAAACAAATACTTAAAGCCTAAAAAACACGGGTTATTATGTTTGCTTCTCTCCTAGTCTTGTTCTTGAGCAATGGGCTAACATATTGTTTAGTTATTGTCTAAACAAATAATTAAACGCTCAAAAATATGGGCTATTATGTCTGCCATGTGTTTCTAGCGTGCGACAGATCGAGTACCATGTCGCATGAAACTTGTCCGAGTTGAAATAACACGATACATATGAAGACCATGTGTTTTACACGGGACAAATACTGTCTCTGTAAGCTATTACAAGACTTGTTAGATCACTAAAGTAATGCTATCAAAAGTCTTATATTAGTTTACAAAGGTAGTATATAAAAAGTGTAATCTATATACATTATGGGATCGCTACTTCGCTAGAGTTGCTATGTGGATGTAGGAAGGCACATTCGATGAGTGGGTTAGAGTTGCTCTAACCGTGAACCAACCTGTGTTTGGATGGTTAGGAGGATGGTATCCCTAGCCTATCAGGATTCAAGTCCTACGTTCACGTCGACTGCGAAGACATTTGTGGCGACTTCGTCAATCTCAAGGTAATGTGTCGGCTAAATCCCTCGAAAATGCTCATAGGGGTGTGATGAAGCCATGTACCTAGGGTAGGGGCACGGGCCTGTCCAAAGAGCCCTACCCTGGGACATCCCTAGGAGAAGTCACCTTTCAATCCCACTCGACGGGTTCAAGACACTCGACCAAGAAGCCATCACTCGACCATGAAGCCAACCACTCGACTACCAGGAGGCCTAGAGTCACTCCGCAGGCAAACGGTCAGCTGTTAAGTAGTCTTTATGGTCATTATAGCACTTTATTAGGGGCGTTACCAGTAACGCCCCACCTTAAATGTACCTTAAAACCCTGCATTATTGAGGGCAGGAGGGGGCCGGCGAACTCTATATAAGCCACCCCCCTCCTCGGTATGAAGGGTTCGCACCCCTGTAATTCACACACGCATAATCCAGTCGACCGCCTCCGGGCTCCGAGACGTAGGGCTATTACTTCTTCCGAGAAGGGCCCGAACTCATAAACCTTGCGTGCTTACAACTTCTCCATAGCTGAGACCTTGCCTCTCCATACTTATCCCCCTACATCACTGTCAGAGCTAGAACCACGACAGTTGGCGTCCACCTTGGGGCCTTAATCTTAGCGCCTGATTGGAGAAGTTGCGATTTTTCCGATCCCTTTGATCATGGTTTCGTGCGGAGTTTTGGTGGAGGGCCGCGAGATCCGCCTTGGCGCGCTCACGTTCATCGCCGACGACTCCGCCTGGCTTCAGGAGGCGCCACTCGACATCGACGCGCTCCCCGTTCGCGGTGCGACGCATTTCCGCGCATGCGTTCGTGGCGTCCTCCTGCGGCAGCCGTCGACCCAGTATCGGTCGGCCCCCGTATCGTCTCCCCGCTATGTCTCCCACCGGCGCAAGCGCTCCGGTCGGTCGAGACTTCAGAGGTGGGTGAGGCATGCCGTGGCTCGCCAGTCGGCCGCCCCACAAGCCGCGGCAATCGAGCCCAACGAATCCCTCTGCGGCCTGTTCGACCTGTCGACTGGCTCCGCGGAGACCGCATCCGAGTGCGACAGCAGCGCCCCAGCGGCTGAGATTCTGGCGGTCGATGGAACGCACAGTCCTCCCGGTTTCCCTCGCGCTGATGGAGGCGCGGGTGGGGGTGACCCGTCGCATCCCCACGATGAGTATCTCCCCGAACCTCTCACGTCATTACAGCAAGAGGAACTTCGCCGCTGGAACATGGACGCACTCCGCACTCCTATCATCGGAGAGACCCCTGAGGCCCGGGCCTTGGAGGACGCGCGCTTGGCTAACTTGGCCGAGCGCACTCGACTGGAGAATCTCCAGCGAGCACTCGACGAGCAAGCACGTCAGCGGGCTCCCGAGTCTAGTCGACGCCAGCTCTTCCCGCCTACGCAGGTATACCGAACCCCAGTTCAGAATTTGGCCGTCGCGGCCCGTATAGCAGAATCGATTCAGCCCTCCCAGTCAGAGGCTGGCAGGGGCTTGTTGCAGATCAGAGCGTTGCTCCGGGCGGCGGGAAACCAGAATTCCGCTGTTTCTCAGTCGCGGAATAGGATCCACAGTCGATCCGTTGCAACAGATACAGTCCAGTCGGCTCACAGCCCGAGGTCGCCCCCGAGGCGTGAGGGACGTGGTGACCGACATGATCAGTACAGAAGGAATGAGCAGTATGACCACCGATCCGATCATGATGATCGACGTCGAGTGCCAACCCCTCCCCCGAGGAGTGGGTCATATGCGCCTCGACATCGAGATGACAGGCGCCCTCATAGCGTTGGGCAGAGGATTCCAATCGACCCCAGGGACCCAGGCTTTGACGCGAGATCTATTCTCATTCAAGGTTTGATTGACAGGAACAGGGCTCATCGGGAAGGCCGGAACAGAGATGCGCCCGCCAGCAGCAGAGTACATGTTTCAGGGCCAGAGTGTTTCAGTCGAGCCATCAGGGCCGCAGTGATTCCTCCCAACTTTCGGTTGGCGACTGGAGTCAGCAAGTTCACCGGTGAGTCTAAGTCTGACACTTGGCTCGAAGATTACCGAGTGGCTGTACAGATTGGCGGTGGCAACGATGAGGTGGCCATGAAGCATTTTCCTCTCCTGTTAGAGGGCTCGGCCAGAGCGTGGCTGAATCAGTTAGCACCCAGCAGCATCTACACTTGGGAGGATCTCTCTCGAGTGTTCGTCACAACCTTTGAGGGAACATGCAAGCGACCCGCAGGCCTTACAGAATTGCGGTCTTGCGTGTAGAAGCCGAGTGAAACTCTGAGGGATTACATCCAGAGGTGGATCATTTTGCATCACACAGTTGAGAACGTACCGGATCACCAAGCAGTTTGTGCCTTTAAAGAAGGCGTCAAGAACAGAGAGTTGAACCTGAAGTTCGGTCGGACCGGAGAAATGTCCCTGAATCGGATGATGGAAATTGCCACCAAATACGCTAACGGAGAAGATGAAGATCGACTCCGGAGTGGCAAGCAGAAAGCAGTCGCCCAGGAAACCGGAGGCAATTTCAGTCGGAAGCAGAAGCGGAAGGCCGAGCCAGCCGCCCCTGGGGAGGCCCTGGCCGTAACCCAAGGAAATTTCAAGGGAAAACCCAAAGGCCCCTGGAATACCAAGAAAGTCAAGGATCAAGATGGAAATGATGTTTTGGATCTGCCATGTCACATCCACACCAAGAAAGATGAAGAGGGTAATTTTATTTACCCAAAGCATACCACTCGACAGTGCCGGCTCCTGATCCAGCAGTTTCAGGGCAAACAACCCAAAGATAAGGAAAAAGAGTCGGACAGAGTTGAGGACAAGGAAGATAGTGACGATGGATACCCCCAAATCAATTCCACCCTAATGATTTTTGCTGATGTCGAAAGCAAAAGTCGACTGAAAGTCATTAACCGTGAGGTGAATATGGTTGCTCCGGCGACACCCAGTTATCTGAAGTGGTCTCATACTGCCATCACATTCGACCAGTCCGATCACCCTATGCACATTGCCACCCCTGGGAGGCAAGCTTTGGTGGTCGACCCAGTTATCGAAGGCACTCGACTGACCAAAGTCCTGATGGATGGTGGCAGTGGCCTGAACATATTGTATGCTGAAACATTGAAAGGGATGGGCATTCCGATGTCCAGGCTCAGCGCTAGCAACATGAGCTTCCATGGAGTCATTCCTGGAAAGAAAGCCGAGTCACTCGGCCAGATTGCTCTCGATGTGGTTTTCGGTGATTCAAAGAATTACCGCAAGGAAAAGTTGACATTTGAGGTTGTGGACTTCCAAAGTGCTTATCATGCTATTCTGGGCCAGCCAGCTTATGCACGCTTCATGGCTCGACCGTGCTACGTGTATCTCAAGTTGAAGATGCCCGGCCCCAAAGGTGTGATCACCGTTACAAGCAATCGGAAGAAAGCAGAGGAGTATTTTCAGAAAGGATCGAAGATTGCTGACGCTCAGATGGCAGTTGTTGAGCTACAAGAGTACCAGAAGACTGCTGATCCGAGTGAATTGCTACGAGCCAAGAAACCTGCTTCAGAATCTGCTTTTCAGTCGTCCGGTGAAACTCAGCTCACATTCACCCGACCGACCCCGACGCTGCTCCGAATCACATTTCAACGACGCTCGACTCCAAATAGGAAGAAGCGCTCATCCAGTTCCTCCATGAGAACTGGGACGTCTTCGCATGGAAGCCTTCTGACATGCCTGGAGTTCCCAGGGGGCTGGCTGAGCACCGTCTACGAGTCGACCCGAAGTTCAAGCCCGTGAAAGAACATCTTCGACGGTCCACCGTCCAGAAGAGGAAAGCTATTGGTGAGGAGGTGGCTCGGCTCTTAGCAGCGGAGTTCATCCGAGAGATTTACCACTCCGAGTGGCTCGCCAATGTTGTCATGGTCCCCAAGAAGGACAAGTCACTTCGCATGTGCATTGACTTTAAACACATCAATCGGGCCTGCCCGAAAGATCATTTCCCTCTCCCCCGCATTGACCAGGTAGTGGACTCGACCGCGGGGTGTGAGCATTTGTCTTTTCTAGATGCTTATTCAGGGTACCATCAGATCCGTCTGTATGGACCCGACGAGATCAAAACGGCTTTCATCACCCCATTTGGGTGCTTCTGTTATGTCACCATGCCCTTCGGCCTCAAGAATGCTGGAGCCACGTTCATGAGGATGATTCAGAAGTGTTTGCTCACTCAGATCAGTCAGAACGTAGAAGCATACATGAACGATATTGTGGTTAAGTCACGGAAAGGTTCCGACCTACTGACTGACCTTGCCGAAACCTTTGCTAACCTCAGGGGATACGATATCAAGCTCAATCCATCAAAGTGCGCATTCGGAGTTTCAGGTGGAAAGTTACTTGGTTTTCTCGTTTCCGAACGAGGAATCGACGCCAATCCCGAGAAAGTTGGCACCATACTCCGGATGAAGCGCCCTGTGCGTGTACACGATGTCCAGAAGCTTATAGGTTGCTTGGCCGCTCTAAGTCGATTCATTTCTCGTCTCGGTGAAAAGGCGTTGCCTCTTTACCGACTGATGAAGAAGTCTGACAAGTTCGAGTGGACTCCAGAAGCTGACGCAGCGTTTGCAGAGCTCAAAGCTCTACTCTCCACCCAGCCGGTGCTTGCTGCCCCAATCAGTAAAGAGCCTCTGCTACTTTACATTGCAGCCACGGGACAAGTTATCAGTACAGTACTTATGGTCGAGCGAGAAGAAGAAGGAAAGGCCTTCAGAGTTCAGCACCCAGTATATTATGTGTCTGAAGTTTTGACTCCTTCGAAGCAAAGATATCCCCATTACCAGAAGCTCGTATATGGGATTTACATGACCACGAAGAAGGTTGCCCACTACTTCTCTGACCATTCCATTACAGTCGTCAGCGACGCTCCACTATCAGAGATTTTGCACAACAGAGATGCAACTGGTCGAGTGGCTAAGTGGGCGATTGAACTCCTTCCCCTAGATATCAAGTTTGAAGCAAAGAAGGCTATCAAGTCCCAAGCAATTGCAGATTTCGTCGCCGAGTGGATTGAACAGCAACTTCCGACTCAAGTTCACTCGGAGCACTGGACCATGTTCTTCGATGGATCTAAGATGTTGAATGGTTCCGGTGCTGGGGTAGTATTGGTCTCCCCCCGAGGAGATAAGCTCAGATACGTTCTCCAGATTCACTTCGATTCCTCCAACAATGAAGCAGAATATGAAGCACTCTTGTACGGGTTGCGCATGGCCATTTCACTCGGCGTCCGGCGCCTCATGGTCTATGGTGACTCAGATTTGGTGGTTAATCAGGTGATGAAGGAGTGGGACATCAGAAGCCCAGCTATGACTGGCTATTGCAACGCAGTAAGAAAGCTAGAAAAGAAATTCGAGGGGTTAGAGCTTCATCACATCCCCCGACTGAAAAATCAAGCAGCAGATGATCTGGCAAAGATAGGCTCCAAGAGAGAAGCCATTCCCAGCAATGTGTTTTTGGAGCACATCCGCTCGCTATCAGTCCAGGAGGATCCTTTCACAGAAGAAGCCCCGCAACCAAAAGTGCCACAGATCCGACTGAAGTCGAAATTCCTGTTGTGGTCGACCTAGTCATGGAGGTCTTGGCTATCACTTCCGACTGGACGGTACCATACATCGCGTATATCTTGAGTAAAGAACTCCCGGAGGACGAGGAAGAGGCTCGATAGATCGTCCGCCGATCCAAGGCCTTCACAGTCATAAAGGGACAGTTGTATAGGGAAAGCGCGACTGGAATCGGTCAGAAGTGCATAACACCAGAAGAGGGTCAGATGATCCTTGATGATATCCACTCGGGGACCTGTGGTCACCATGCGTCCTCTCGGACCATTGTGGCTAAAGCATACAGAGCAGGATTTTACTGGCCAAGAGCAAATGAGATGGCAAAAGAGATAGTCGACAAGTGTGGAGGTTGCCAGTTCTACTCCAACATGTCACACAAGCCTGCATCAGCCCTGAAGACCATTCCACTCGTCTGGCCCTTTGCTGTCTGGGGACTGGACATGGCCGGTCCACTGAGAACAGGCAGGAGCGGATTCACACATGTCCTTGTGGCAGTCGACAAGTTCACCAAATGGATTGAAGCCAAGCCTATCAAAAATCTTGATGCCAGCACTGCTATCGGTTTCACCAGAGAGTTGATATTCAGATATGGGGTCCCGCATAGCATCATCACTGACAATGGGTCAAATTTCGATTCAGACAAGTTCAGAGCTTTTTGCGCCTCTCAAGGCACACGAGTCGACTACGCGTCGGTCGCGCATCCTCAGTCGAATGGACAAGCTGAAAGAGCGAATGGTCTGATTCTCAAAGGATTGAAGCCTCGATTGATGCGCGATCTCAAGCATGCAGCAGGCGCTTGGGTCGATGAACTTCCGTCGGTTTTGTGGGGGCTGAGGACCACCTCGAACCGGTCGACCAGAAGAACGCCATTTTTTCTGGTTTACGGAGCCGAAGCCGTCCTGCCGAGTGATCTACTTCACAACGCCCCCAGAGTCGAGCTTTATAACGAAGACGAAGCAGAGCAAGCCCGGCAAGACGCAGTCGACCTCCTATCAGATCGACCATCTATCAGCAAGACTTGCGTCGATTCCATGCCAGAAATGTGAAGAGCCGAGCCTTCCAGGAAGGAGATTTGGTCCTCCGAGTGGATCAACAGAAACCACACAAACTTGCTCCTACTTAGGAGGCCCCTTCATCGTCACCAGAGTCCTCCACAATGGAGCATATCACCTCTACAATGTTGATCACCAGATCGACGAGCCACGAGCTTGGAATGCGGAACTGCTCCGCCCCTTTTACACTTGAGTTTTCCCTTGGACGAGATGTAATAAGAAAAAATTTCTGCAGTTCATTTTTACCAAAGACAAGAGTGTCCCAATAATTGTTGTCACTCTTGTTTGCATACGAAATCCCCCAGTGGGTGACTTAGCTGCGAATCCGTTTCGCCTAAGTTTGAAAAATCCTACCGAGTGGAGAGCAATCCTCCCACTCAGGGGCTTAGCTGCAGTCCAGTACTCGCCTAAGTTCTCCCACTTAGAGACTTAGCTACAGTCAGGCACTCGCCTAAGTTTGAAAAAATCTTACCGAGTGGAGAGCAATCCTCCCACTCGGGGGCTTAGCTGCAGTTCAGTACTCGCCTAAGTTCTCCCACTTAGAGACTTAGCTGCAGTCAGGCACTCGCCTAAGTTTGAAAAAATCCTATCGAGTGGAGAGCAATCCTCCCACTCGGGGGCTTAGCCGCAGTCCAGTACTCGCCTAAGTTCTCCCACTTAGAGACTTAGCTGCAGTCAGGCACTCGCCTAAGTTTGAAAAAATCCTAC
>NC_041382.1:60857317-60860152 GCF_002162155.2 Triticum dicoccoides | reverse complement strand
GCTCGCCTAAGTATATAAAAATCCTACCGAGTGGAGAACAAACCTCCCACTCGGGGGCTTAGCTGCAGCCCAGTGCTCGCCTAAGTGTTTAAAAATCCTACCGAGTGGAGAACAAACCTCCCACTCGGGGGCTCAGCTGCAGCCCATTGCTCGCCTAAGTGTTTAAAAAATCCTACCGAGTGGAGAGCAAACCTCCCACTCGGGGGGCTTAGCTGCAGCCCATCGCTCGCCTAAATGTTTAAAAATTCTACCGAGTGGAGAGCAAACCTCTCACTCGGAGGCTTAGCTGCAGCCCAGTGCTCGCCTAAGTACAGGACACAACCCAATTCGCAAGTCGACTGCTACCTTCTCCTTCGGAGCTGCGCCGCAAATACAAGGTTATTCCGAGTGAAGATCAAGATCCACTCGACGAATCAAACCATGAAGATATTCAACGAGAAATCAAGACCAGATAAAGCCTAAAAGGTCCCAGACCTCAGATCAAAGTACTTGAGCCCTCGGCTCGGCGGAGTTTAACGGTTACAAATCCACTCGGCATTCCGAGGCAAATTTAAAGTGAAGCATAAAAGTTTTTCATTCCTCAGGAGGAGGACTGGAAGGGGTGACGAACTCGTCCAAGTCGATCCCGTCTGCAATACGAGTGGCAGCAGCAATAAAAGTCTCCATGAAGTCCTGAAAGTTGTGCTTCCTGGTATTGGCAACTTGGATGGCGGCCAGCTTTTCTTCTCGCGCCTCCTTGCAATGGACGCGGACCAAAGACAGAGCGAGATCAGCACCACATCTAGCAGAAGATTTCTTCCATTCCGCCACTCGACCCGGGACTTCATCCAGTCAGACCATCAGGGACTCGAGGTCGTTCTGAAGCATCGTTCCAGGCCAGAGTGATGTGTCGATCCGCGACATCGCAACCTTCAGCCGAGCAAGATAATCAACAACGCTGGTAACACGAGACTCCAGTCGGAGCACGTTCATAGCAGCCTCGTCCTTCACGAGAGAATTGACGGGATCCAAGCCTGGCTCCACTCGACTGGTTTCCTCTTCGAAGCTCTGGCAGAATTCTGCAAACACGATTCAAGAATAAGACAGTGGCCGTACGCGGGCTCGGTAACTACAAGACAGCCGGGTTGGAATAATTACCTTCAAGCATGACGAACAGCTTCTTGGCGAGTCCACCGAGATAAGCCTCCAGATCTTTTACCTTCCCCGCCAGCTCACCCGCCTTGTCGTGCAGAGCCATCTTTTCTTTCTTCAGTCGACTGGCATCTCGATTAGCTGTCTCGAGAGCAGTTTTCAGTCTGGAGTTCTCCTGTTCAAGAGTTCCGACCGAAGCCAGTTTCTCTTCTGCGAGCTTCGTTTTGCTCGAGGCCTCCTTCTGTGCCTCTGCAAGATCTTGATCCTTCTTCTTTAGAGCTTCCTCCAGTTTATCTGCGGCGCGTCGAGTGGAACCAACATCAAGAATGGACAAGAAAGAAAAGCCACCCGTTAAGAATGGAGAACCTCATCAGCCATACCTTTTGCTTCTTCTTGCGCCTTCTTCAAATTCTCCTGAGCAAGCTTCAAGTTAAGGTTGAGCTGGATCTGCTGATTCTCCAACTCAGTATAGCGAGCTACAAGTTCGCAAGATTTCTGTAAAAAGAAAAATCAGTCGACAAACGTCCAAGACAAGTTGCTTCCGAGCAACCAAGAGACAATGATGACGTTTCTAAGACTACAGTCGAATCAAGAACATTTGACAGTAGTCTCGGGGACTACACCCAGTGGATGCACTCAGCGTGCCCCCACTGTAAAAAAAAGTCGACTGCCCGCAGTCGACCGGATACAGTCCCACTCGACATGGCCTGACCAGACCGAGTGAAGAAATACAGCTACAGCAACACAATATAAAGACTACAGTCGACTGCCAGCAGTCCACCATAGTCTCGGGGACTACACCCAGTGGGTGCACTTAGCGTGCCCCCACTCGTCCAAGAATTGACAGACACACCCAGTGGGTGTACAAATACAAAGATCTTCAGAAAAGAGATCCTTCAAACAGCATATCATAACAGACCAAGTGTTGAGTCGACTGACCTGGACATTGCTCTGAAGAGCCGAGCTCGCGTCATAAGCTGTTTGGCTGGCTTCCCGAGCCACCTTCACTTGCTCCATCATGATCCCCGCCTGGCGTATAGCCTCTTTTGCAGCAGCCGCTTGGTCCTCGGGGACGGGGTATGCGGCAAAAAGCAAAGACGGATCCGCAGTCGACGTCGAGGGCCGCACACTCGCCAGAGGAATGGCGAAGGTCACAGAAGCCCGAGTGGTGTCACCACCATCCCGAGCTACGGCCTCAAACGCCGGAGCGGATTGGGGGGTCTTGTCAGCCGATGCCCTCTTGTGCCTCCTCACTCTCAACGGATCGTTGTCGTCGTCATCTGGAAGGTCGATAACATGAGGAGGGGCTACAAGGGAACATTCAATCGACCAGGGTTGCAATAAATGTTTAGTCGACTCAAAGCGGAACGTCAGTAATCGTACCAGGGTTGGAGGTAACAGCATCCTCCATCTCTTGGTCGTCGTCCTTGGCGTAGATCTTAGAAGTAGCAGCACTGCAAGCCTCAAAAGTCAGCCGGTTGGCTCAATGGATCGACCAAGGATCCGTCCACGGTCGACAAAGGAAAACAAGTTTTATTATTACCCAGAAATGGTGGGGACGGCCATCTTCATCTTGGGCAGAGCCTTGGGCGGCTTGGACGGCGCTGCACGTGGGTGCTTGGGAGCCTTTCCAGTCGGCGTAGGAGAAGAGGTTCGAGGGCGTTTCGATGACTGCCCAACAGGAGCAGTCGCCCTACCACGCTC
>NC_041382.1:60839446-60857091 GCF_002162155.2 Triticum dicoccoides | reverse complement strand
CGCCTCCCTCTCCTTCACCGTCGGACTCCCACTCGCCTTGATCGTCCCCGCTCTCACCTCCGCTCGCCTCCCCTTCCTCAGTTGGCCCCTGTGCCCCGTTGGGCGTCGAGTACATCTCAGTAGTCACCTGAAAAACAACAGACAAGACAAAGGTTAATCGACCAACTCAAAGAAGACCAATGAAGAAAAACAAGATCTCAGTCAGGAGCATAAAGACATACCTGGTCCACGTCATACGAGTTGTCGAGTGGAATTACCCTCCTGGCTCCTCGGGGGTTGTCCTTGTTTCCTGTGATGCTCGACAGCCACCCCTCCAGCATCTCATCAGTGACCTCCTCCGGGTGGATCCGAGTGGTGTCGTCAAGACCCGAGTACAGCCACATCGGGTGGTCACGAGCCTGGAGCGGTTGGATGCGCCTCCGGAGGAAGACCTCCAGCAAATCCATACCCGTCACGCCCTCATGGACAAGCTCAACCACTCGACCGGCCAGCACTTTGACTTGGGCCCTTTCCTCCGGCGCCACTTTCAGAGAAGCAGGTTTTTCAGCTCGGTCGAGTGAGAAAGGGGGGAGACCAGTCGACTGTCCTGGGGTCGCCTGGTCTTGACAGTAGAACCAGGTCGCCTGCCAGCCATGGACCGACTCCGGAAAAGTGATAGATGGAAAACAACTCTTTCCCCTCGTCTGGATCGCCAGGCCCCCGCACAGCTGGATCACCTGCGTCCTTTCATCACTCGACTTGGCCTTCTTGACCGATTGAGAACGACAGGTAAAGATGTGCTTGAAGAGACCCCAATGGGGGCGGCAACCCAAGAAACCCTCACACATGGAAATGAAAGCAGCGAGGTATACAATGGAGTTGGGAGTGAAGTGGTGAAGCTGCGCTCCAAAGAAGTTCAGGAAGCTCCGGAAAAAAGGATGGGGCGGCAGAGAAAACCCGCGGTCGACATGGGTGGCTAGGAGCACGCACTCACCGTCGCGGGGCTGAGGTTCGATCTCTCTCCCCGGGAGACGCGCGGCTTCGTGGGGAATGACCCCCCCCCCCCTCGACCATGTCGTCGAGATCTTCTTGCCGGATCACCGACGGCATCCAATCGCCTTGGATCCAGCCTCGAGGCAGAGCAGACCTTGAGGAGGATCCGCCCCGAGCGGACCTCTTCCCTTTCCCCTGCGCCGCCGCCTTCTTCGCGCGCTCCAGGGCGGATGTCTTGTCCTTCGCCATCATCGTCGGCAAATCTTGCACGGACCCGCGGCGCTAGGGTGAGAACGGAGGTGGCGGAGGAACTCGCGAAGGGAGAGAGGAAGAAGGAAGCGCACTGTTTGGAAACCCCGAGGCGGCAACTTATAAGGGGCCGCTTCCGAGTGGCTGACTGGTAGGCCCAGGCTATCCAGTCAAATCCCGCAGCAGACGCGCGCGCAGTACGTGGCGAAAAAGGCGGCGCGAGGATCGAGGAGCTTCCACTTTATCGCTTCCGATTACTGCGGCCGCTCCCGTCCCGCGCGCTTCCCGAAATCCGAATCCCGCGACACCCGCGGGCCGCAGAACAACTTGTTAAAACAGAAGACCCCGCTCACGCCGACACTCGGTATGTCACACATAAAGAAATTCATTCGACGAAAGGCCTGGATGGATCAAGACGACTGAAAGAGGTTGATGACGTCATCCGTGACGGTTGGCCCAAAACGAGGCGCTCACGTAGCCCAAAGAACAAGTCGGAAAGATCTCCAACTCTTTCCCCACTCTAACCTCGATCCATTCGGGGGCTAAGGATGAAGCCATGTACCTAGGGTAGGGGCACGGGCCTGTCCAAAGAGCCCTACCCTGGGACATCCCTAGGAGAAGTCACCTTTCAATCCCACTCGACGGGTTCAAGACACTCGACCAAGAAGCCATCACTCGACCATGAAGCCAACCACTCGACTACCAGGAGGCCTAGAGTCACTCCGCAGGCAAACGGTCAGCTGTTAAGTAGTCTTTATGGTCATTATAGCACTTTATTAGGGGCGTTACCAGTAACGCCCCACCTTAAATGTACCTTAAAACCCTGCATTATTGAGGGCAGGAGGGGGTCGGCGAACTCTATATAAGCCACCCCCTCCTTAGTATGAAAGGTTCGCACCCCTGTAATTCACACACGCATAATCCAGTCGACCGCCTCCGGGCTCCGAGACGTAGGGCTATTACTTCTTCCGAGAAGGGCCCGAACTCGTAAACCTTGCGTGCTTACAACTTCTCCATAGCTGAGATCTTACCTCTCCATACTTATCCCCCTACATCACTGTCAGAGCTAGAACCACGACAGGGTGCGCGTGCGTGCGTTTGTAAAGATGAATATATGAGCGTATGCGTCTGTACCGTGTTAAAAAAAATTGCTCTAACCAAGTCATCCACGATTACTTTGTGCTCGTAACCACTTCGTCTGGTACCACAGTCTGCAGTGACACCAACACGTTAACAACATTGGTCAATTAGATTGTCAGGGGCCCATATCTTCTAATCTTGTTCATGAGCAACAGATTAGCCTATAATATTCGAATACTTGTTCCGAAAATACGGACTATCATGCCTTCCCTGCGTTTCCAGCGAGGGCCCGATCGAGTACCGTGCTGCACGGCCCCTGTCCGGGTTGAAAAAACACACTCGCCGCCCAAAAGAAGACTGCCAAAGAATCTGTATAAATTCATTCACTTTGTCTTTCCACTCCCTCTTCTTTACATGACTATGTGTGTGCCGCCCGTGTGTGCGTGTTACTACATCGAACGCGGCCCCGGTCAGATCCTGATCCACTCGGTGCCGTCGATGAAGCTGAGGGAGATGAAGGGCTTGGCCTCCTCGTCGGTGAGCTCCCGCGACCAGGACACCCTGCCGGAGTAGCTGGCGCCGGGGCCCGTGCACTTGTACTGCCCGTAGAACACCGTCCTGCATCATCATTCATCGACCATCCACCGTCAGAAACCGGGGGAGGGGAGAGGACGGAGACGGTGGAAAAGGAAGAGAGAATGGAGGAGGGGAATAGGAGCGTACAGCTCGCGGCTGGGGTCGCCCCAGTTGGACCAGCCGCGCGGGACGATGATGTCGTCCATGTAGGTGTAGGCGAAGACGACGCGGGAGAAGGTGCCCCAGGCCCGGCCCAGGTAGAGCGCCCCCGACCCCGTCACCCTGCAGCCGACGAACGAGAACCCCGTGTCCTCCAGCATGCTCTGCCGGTTCTGCGCCGTCAGCGCCCCGTAGTCCCGCGCGATCGCGTGCACGTGGCAGCCCTGCTAGCACAACACGCACACAGTCATATACACATTCCTCGTCACACGTCCATTCTGTAGAGTGTAGATTCTAGTGCCACCGTGCTCGTGAACACTGTAGAAAAACAAAACAGAAAACATGGGGATCCACAGTGTGGGCACGAGACGAGACCGAAATATTTCACGTGTATCGAGCATGTGGGTGTAGGGCCGCACGGGCGACGGTCGCGGCGCTGGGGGCACAAACGGACAGCAGCAAGAGGCCGTGTGCATGCATGATTCAGCCGCTGTGACGAGTCGGTCGAAGACGCCAAGATTGCGACTGCAATCGGCCACGGAACAAAATCCTGGCATTGCGTGCCACAGATGTTTGCCGGCTCTCTTTTTGTGTCGTACATGCTCTGTTTTTCTCACTCTGCGTGCGCAGTATTGCATGGAAGGTCTGGCAATGGAGCATTAGGCATCGAGGAAGAAGAGGAGGGCGAGCACGTACCTCGTAGAGGGAGAGCGCGTTGCCGAAGATGAAGTCGATGGACCCCTCGATGTAGCAGTCCTTGTAGTAGTGGCGCCCCGACTGGTCGTAGAGCGTGTCCTGCGCGCCCAGGAACCGGCACCCCACGAACGCCGCGTTGTCCGCCGACACCCGCAGCGCCACCGCCTGCTTCCCCGTCGCCCCCGCGTTCGGCACCGGCGCCGTGTTCTGCCAACGCAACACGCGCGCGCGCATGTAATTAGGACACCCACCTCGCGCTCTGTATGGCGTACCGGGCAGAGCACTGGCAGCAGGGACGGCGGCGGTGATGGTGAGTTACGTACGTACCTTGAAGGTGATGTTCCTGGCGATGAAGTACTGCGCGTTCACGGCGAACGACGCGGACCCGTACGTGCCGAGCGGGCGCCCCCTCGGCCCGGCGGGCGTGTCCGCCGTGTCCCCCCACTGCACGATAGTCTTGTCCGCGCCGGCGCCCTCCAGGGTGATGAACGCGCGCATCGACGATATCGTCACCTTCTCCCTGCGACCAAGTTGTGGGAAGCCAGAATTCTAAGACACGGCGAAAATCTTAGCCAAAATGCCACAGTAGTTCGAAGTATTCAATGGTAAATTAGTTTGAAGCACTAAAATGTGATAGTGTGATCTTCGTGGGGCCTTTTTCCTGACGCCCACGATTCCAGAAAGCGCCTCCTTCCTCCCACCCGTGAACCTTTGATCATGGACGGCTGGATGCAGGCACGCATCTTCGGAGCTCGCCTCCAATGGAGGCAGCAAAGGAACAGGGCTTGGCAACGGCAGAAGGCAGGGGGGCAGGGGCAATCCACGTACGTGTAGGTTCCGGCGTTGACCTTGATGACGACGCGGACGAGGTTGATGGTCGGGAGCGAGTCGACGGCGGCCTGGACGGACGTGAAGTCGCCGGCCGCGGGGTCCTTGTCGACGACGAGCGAGTAGGACGGGAAGGCGCGGGCGAGCGGCGCGTGGTGGAAGGTGCTGTGCTTGAGGCCGCCCACGTAGCGCACCCACCGCATGAACAGCCGCTCCAGCTCCTCCGCCCGCGTCGCGTTCTCCGGGAACGGCCGCCCCGCCGCCCGCCCCGGCCGCACGCCCCGCGTGTGCCCGGCCACGCCCGCCGGCAGCACCACGACGAGCACCACGGCGGCAATGCAGAACAGGAACCGGCCGGCGCGTGGCATAGACATCGATACGTACGCCACGGCCAGTTGCTAAACAATGCCGGCGCGGTGGTGACTGGACGGACGGCCGGGCAGCTGGAGCGGCGGGCGTGGCAGGGGTGGTGCGGGGGCAGGCGAGAAGGCAGGGGAGGGGGATTTAAGGAGCTCGAATGATCGATCACGGGCGAGAAGCGAAAGCGAGAAGATTGTACGTGGAGTGTGGTGGGGTGAACTGACGGCCTGACGCGGCACCACTCGGGCGGGTCATGGTTCACGAGCCGCCTAGTGAACTTGGCACTGCGTTGGTGGTTTGTGGCGCGTGTTCGCCGCTCTGGGGCCGCTCTGGCCGTGTCCGTCCCCGTGCTCTCGCGTATCGACCCGCCCTCGCTCTTCTCTTCCTTCCGGAGTTCCACGTGACAGCGACGTCCCCGCGCGCAAGTGCTGTGCTTCGTTCGCGACCAGACATCCAGGTGACATGATTGCCCAAGCTCTAAACACCTTCCCAGAGATGTCTTGTAGACCGAGTTTAACAATCTGCTCCCACAAATAGGAATGGGTGCTCCAACGATTGATGTACGCATGGATCGAAGGACTCTTGTTATCATATTTCTTTCTTTTATAAAAATACGGTACGTCATTGACGTACTCACGAAAACAAAAAAAAACATGTTTGCCGCGTCCGAGCACGCACTTGAACTCCTGGAGTTTCCGGGAGCCCGTAGCGCCCTTTATCCGGCCTCCCCGTGCTCTGCAGCCTCACGCCCGAGCAAGTTGTGCTCCGGCCGCCGCGTCGAGCTCGCTCCTGTCGAGTTTTGGCCACCCCAACTCCTCTCGTTTGCCTCAAAGGACGCGCCTCATCCTAGCTATCCGTAGAGCCAAACGTCGCTGCAAACCGTCACCCGTAGAGCAAACCAGAGGCACTCCGACGTCCTTGGTGGTCACCGGCGGCATAACTAGTTTACATCTTCATTTGCATCATCTGTTGGAATTGCACTTTTACATCATCATTTTACATCTTGGGTAGGAGTTGGCTCTTTCCTAGAGATGTAAAAAACACTTTTTGGAGATGTAAATTTTATATCTCCTGTTTTACATCTTCAATTTTACATTTTCAATCCATTGGCAAGCAAAACCTCAATCGAATTTTCTTCGTAGAACAAAGCTTCCGTGAAATCAATTGAGAATTTTTTTCTCGAAAATGGTCGAATATATTATAGAAGTTCATCAGGAGTATAAAGCATCACAAACATAATAAAGATTAGGGACAAATGCATTTTTGCCCCTAGTTGGAACCTACCCGCGAGTTTTGCTCTTACTTTTTGACTCTGCTCAGTTTTGCCTTTAGATTTTCCTTCCATGTAGCCTGAATGCCCCTTGACCATTTGACCAATACTTTAAAAATTCATAACAAATTGATATGAACTCAGAAAAATACAAACAAGATATCAAAATGTTCAGATCAACATTACATTTATGTGTATGTCATTTGCATTTAGGATAAAAGTACCGTTTAAACAACCTAAGGTTATTAATGCTATTAAAATTATTAAAAATAAAAAAGGTATAAACAATACTTTTTTTAGGAATAAAATTACATGCAAATGTAGGTGACGTTTTCTAAACATCTTGATATCTTATTTGCATTTTTCTGAGTTCATATCAACTTGTAATGAAATTTCAAAATAATGGTCAAAGTCGTTTGAACATTCATAACAGGTTGATATGAACTCAGAAAAATGCAAATAACATATCAGGATGTTCGGAAAACGTCACCTACATTTGCATGTAATTTTTATTCCTGAAAAAAAATCTTTACCATTTTATTTTTAATAATTTTAATAACATTAATAACCTTAGGTTGTTTAAACGGTACATTTGTCCTGAAGGCAAATCTACACATAAAGGTAATGTTTATCTGAACATTTTGATATCTTATTTGCATTTTTATGAGTTCATATCAATTTGTTATTAATTTTCAAAGTATTGGTCAAACAGTCAAAGGGCATTCGGGCGACCTAGGAGGAAAATCTAAGGGCAAAACTGAGCAGAGTCGAAAAATAAGGGCAAAAACCGTGGGTAGGTTCCAACTAGGAGCAAAAATGCAATTGTCCCTAAAGATTATATCAAGATTTCGACACAACCAAACGACCAATATTACTGCCAGAACGAGCCATTGACGCGCCGCTGTCGCCGCTCCCCTACCGGAGATAGTTTGACCTTATCAATGACTGTCGGAAAGTTTTTGTGCACGTGTCCCTAAGGACTAGCATTCTGGAGCCACAATTGTTGTGGTTGACTTGCATAGATCTGAAGTATCTGACACGAAATCTCGTCACATGATGATAAATTTTAACCTCATCGCTCAAAAAAAAACCGACAGAAATATACTCTAGACCTACGTCGACTATGTCCAAAAGGATGAACTCGAGGTGGATTGAATCCCAAAAACAAACCTAAAGAAGAAGTGCCACCGTCTGCCAGATCATCACACTAAGGACAAAAAACCTAACCTAAACTAATACGAAGCGGAGCCACCGGTATTCTTCTCCGCGCCACCGACCACCAATGCGACAAGCAGTGCGGAGCTAATCCACAGGCTCGCTGGTGAAGTTTGGAGGATTTTTTTTTGCCCTAGCCGGTTAGGGTTAGGGCAGGGAATGAGAGATTTTGGTGGAGCAACATCTTGGACAAACCCTCCGCTGAATTGATCAATCAACTGTGGACGCCGATCAATCTGCGAGCTGTGCTCGTCTTCATGCCGGCCGCCGCGGCCCGTGACCCCCGGACGCCCCGGTTTCCGAAACGGCCGATGGACCGCGCTCCCTGGCACGTTTCGACAGACTCACAGACCTGCATGCTGCCGCCATTACGAATGACGGCCAAGAGCGACCGCTTTGCCGTTCGGAGCAAGAGGACAACGGTGGTCACCCACCGGCCGCGTGGACGGCGCAGTCGTCGTGTCGACCATGCATGCACAGCACAGCACAGCTAGCAGCGGCGCGCGTCGAGGATGCGCCGCCGTACGTGGGCAGCTGATCGGTGGCCATTCTTCTTGCTTGAACACACGCGCTGCGTCCGCTTGCCCCAATTCTTCCTCCACCTAACGTACCGGATGCGAGGTTAACTAGGGTTTGGCACGCCGAAATGGCTTTGACGCCTTGCTGTGTTCCTCAACTTCCTGTACGTGCCATTCGTTAAGGCGTTGTTAGTGTTAGGGATTTGATTTGGCTCGTGTTCGCGAACACTCTAGAACGGAAGGGGTCGAGCCTTTACGTGATTCTTAAGCATCTGTTAAGGCATTGCCGTTTAATGAACCCCTTTTTTTTACGAACGGATCGTTTAATAAAGCTTTTATCTTGCGTACTATACTTGTGTTGGTTAATTAACGCTTGAGCAGGACGATTCACGTCCCAACCACATGAAATAAATCGCATCAGCTCTTGCACCAGCTCAACAGCCAGCCTCCGACTGACCGATCCGTGTAGTCATCGACCGTGCTGATTAGGGTAACCGAAGCTGGTTTTTGTCGCGTCATCCGCCGTGCTGAGGAGAGTAATCAAGGCCGCCGGTGCCTTGATTACTGCCTTGTGGTCATCTGTCGACTGTCATCCAACCTCCAAGTAGTAGCACCATAGTAGTACCACTGCAAATTTGTCCATGGGGTCATTTGTGATTCCTGTACTGCAAACTTGTGCGAAGTTGAATTAAGGGTGAATTCCGTATATGCCACTCAAAACTTGCCCGTATCCGCATATGCCATCGGAAATTTCCCTCTGTCAAATATGCCACCGAAAATTTGCACCGCGTACAGATATGCCACTATGGCCAGTTTGACCGTTAGTTGACTGTCAAGTGGAAGGTGAAAAGACGATTTTACCCCTGGGCGTTCTTGTGCACTGCAGCACCAACTTTATCGATCCAGTACTGTAGCGTTCAATGCACTGCGCAGAATACTTTCGCATCCAGTACTGGAGCAACTAGTGCAGTGGGCGACCTACTGTAGTAACAATTACTGTAGCGCATGATTTTTTTAAATGTGTCCTTCTATATTGCGAACAATTTTTAATAATATTTTTTGAAAGTGAACAATTACTGCGACGGAGGCAGTGTTGCCAACAATTTTTTTTTAAAGTGAACAAAATTTGGAAAAAGTGGGTGGCACAGTTTTTAAAAAAATCGTGTGCTACAGTAATTGTTGCTACAGCAGGCTCGGTCCCATATTGAACATCTTTTTTAAAGTGAACAAAATTTGAAAAAAAAAGTGGGCGGTACAGATATTCTCATTTTTTAAAAGGAAGTACTCATGCCCCTAGTTGGGTCACACTCGACTGATTTGCCCCTATTTTTTCAACAATTCCAGTTTTGCCCAGCTCACTTCACTCGCCTTGTGTTTTTGCCCTTCCGGGACGGTTCCTACCAATCACGGTTCGCCACGTGGCGACTGCTCACTGGTCGGAACCGCCCCGGAAGGGCAAAAACACAAGGCGAGTGAAGTGATCTGGGCAAAACCGCAATTGTTGAAAAAATAGGGGCAAATCAGTCGAGCGTGACCCAACTAGGGGCACGAATACAAAAGTCCCTTTTTAAAAAGTGGGCGCTACAGTGCATCAGACGTTGCAGTGTCGCTCGGTTGCTACAGTGTAGGTCAGGGGCAAAATTGTCTTTTCACCTTCCACTTGACGGTCAACTAACGGTCAAACTGGCCATAGTGGCATATCTGTACGCGGTGCAAATTTTCGGTGGCATATTTGACAGAGGGAAATTGCCAATGTCAGATGGGGGTACGGGCAAGTTTTAAGTGGCATATACGGAATTCACACTTGAATCAATTGGGAGTTTAATTGCATGCGAAAAGGAAGTGTTGAAGCCGCTGCGTCCAACGAATCATGAATGGTACTGTACTACTCCCTCTGTTCCGAATTACTTGTCTTGGATTTGTCTAGATATGGATGTATCTAGACTCATTTTAGTGCTAGAGAAAGACAACTCTAAGACAAGTAATTCGGAACGGAGGGAGTAGTAATGAATGGGTGCTGTTGTTGCAAATGATGAAAGAAATAAGCACATATGTTGGAAATATGAGCAATTTACCAAATGATTTTATTAACAGAAATACTAGATAAAGCATGACTAATATAGAAAAGATAAAACAAGTCATGCGTTCTGACAGAGAGAAGGTAAATAGCTTCTGCGGCAAAACCTTTAACAGGAAAGACAAGAACACGTACGGGACAGCAGCAACAGAAGCGCTGGACTTGGGGTCGGTATCCTCGCCTGCCATGTCGTCGAGGAGGTCGTGGACGTCGGGGAAGAAGTCGTCGTCGGGGAAGTAGTCGTCGGCGACCGGATCGTCCGTGATGAAGCAGCCAGTAGTCGCGCTGAGCGCTCCCCCAAAACCTTATCACCCTTCTCCCGTACAGGACTCAAAAGGTGCGGTTTCGGAGGCCTACTGTCCCGACCTGCGGTGCACGCCGCAAGCCGGGATGGGGAAGATCGTAGCAGCAGCGCAGTGCTCAGGAACTTTGTGACGAGAGGAAGGGGATCTTCTGGTGTGTCACTCTGGAGAGGAGCGACCTCTCTTATATAGGCACAGGAGAAGGACGCGAAGAGGCTGCGGCGGGAGGTGAAGCAACGAAGGGAGACGAAGCGAACAGGTAGCGGCCGAAGAGGCGCGCCGTTCGAATTCAGTGTCCACTACAGAAAAATGTTTCAACTCCCACGTGACCTTTCGTATACCCGTCGTGCGTGGCAAAAATTTAGACATCGGCTCGGCTCATTCCCGCAACCCGCGGCGCGTCATGACGAGGCGTGGCGTGGCGAGGCGGGCGGCGGAGGAGGAGCGCGCGTGGATGTCCCTCTTATTCTCATGCTCATACATGTGGGGAAAGAACCTCCCTTATAAAGAGGTTCATGAAAGTGCTAGTGATCGACTAGAGGGGGGGTGAATAGGCGATTTTTATGAAAGTCTTCAAAACATTTGAGTTTTGAAGACAAATGATAGAAATAAACCTATTATCATGCAGCGGAAGGTAGACTACACTAGGCAAACCATAGTCATGTATTTAATGAAGTGAAAGCACAATGACAAATAGCAGCTAGGCAGTAAGGATCAGGTAGGAAGATGTTGAGAAGCCAATCAGTACACGTAATCACTTAGTGAAGTCAAATGGTGATGCTATCGTACAATGACTTCACAAGAACTAACAGTAAGTAAAGGGAAGGGAAGGATGAAACCAGTGACTCGTTGAAGACAATGATTTGTTGGACCAGTTCCAGTTGCTGTGACAACTGTACGTCTGGTAGGGAGGCTGAGATTCAACTCAGAAGACCTCGTCTTCACCTTATTCCCCTTAAGCTAAGGACACCCAGTCCTCGCCCAATTACTCTGGTAAGTCTTCAAGGTAAACTTTCAAATCTTCATAGACTTTGTTCACCGGTGATCCACAATGACTCTTGGATGCTCAGAACGCGACGCCTAACCGGCTGGAGGATTCACAGTCCTCAAGTGTAATAAGTCTTCAAATCACACAGACAAGAAGACTTAAGTGATGCCTAACACTCTTTGGCTTTGGGTGGTTAGGGCTTTATCCTCTCAAGGGATTCTCTCTCAAAGGCTTCGAGGTGGGTTGCTCTCAAACGACAAAAGCCGTACTTTAACTCTGAGCAGCCAACTGTTTATGGTTGTAGGGGGTGGGCTATTTATAGCCACTAGGCAACCCGACCTGATTTGTTCGAAATGACCCTGGGTTACTAAGGAACTGACACGTGTTCCAATGGTCAGATTTCAAACACACACGGCAACTTTACTTGGGCTACAAGCAAAGCTGACTTGTCCAACTCTGAACAAGATTCCCTCTCATAGTCTTCACTCGAAGACATAGGATTTTGGTTAAGCATCACTTCAGTCATTCTGACTGGTTTTCTTGGACCCCACTTAACAGTACGGTGGTTCCTATGACTCAACAAAGAAGAAAAAGAACTACGAAAGATCTAAGTCTTCGCGCTCCATAGTCTTCATGCAATGTCTTCTCTTGTCATAGTCTTCAAGGTGAATGTCTTCACTTACCACCTTTGACTTCAATGTCTTCATACATTTTTAGGGGTCATCTCTGGTAGGAAAGCCGAATCAATGAGGGACTTCTACCTGTGTTATCCTGCAATTCTCACAAACACATTAGTCCCTCAACTAGGTTTGTCATCAATACTCCAAAACCAACTAGGGGTGGCACTAGATGCACTTACAATCTCCCCCTTTTTGGTGATTGATGACAAACTAGTTGAAGTTTTCAACGGGGAATATAATATGTGAAATTGTAAAGGATAAGGAATTGTCTTCATAAGTTGCAAGGGCTCCCCCTGAAGATGTGCATATAAGTAATTTGCTTTTGGAATGCAAATGCACATGGCAGGTTGTACTTGTGGAGATCCTCTTCAACTTATGATCTAAGGTATGTGAAGATAATGACATGCATAATGAAAAATGAATGTCTGCAAAATGATCTAAGTGCGGAATTTATCGTCGCACATGCGGGATTTATCATCGCATCACAAAATAGCAAATAAGTAGCAGACGACCATCGAGTTTAAGTGTTACAACTCAAAAAACCAAATGTATCAAAACGAGAGTTGTAAACACTAGGCAAAACATAAAGTAACCGCCCATATGGACCCGCTTGAAGACTATCAAACTCATATGCTTCTCCCCCTTTTGTCAGTGAGGACCAAAAAGGTTGGAAGACATAGAGCATCTATTCGTTCCCATGAAGAGTAGGTGAAGCAGTAGGGTCGTCGGTGGTGTTCGGCAGTGCAGAAGAACTTGGGGCAGTATCTAGGCGTGCAGAAGTAGGGGGCGGTGAAGTGGCATCATCTCCGTCCTCGATCACTTTGGCATTCACAGTTGCCGTAGAGGAAGAGAACTCAGAGTCTTCAAGAGATGGAGTTCGTCGCAGCACAGCCCTTCGGGAAGGTGTGGAGTCAAACTTGAAACGTTCAGAGAAGCCATCCTCTTGAAGATCATCCTCGGAACACATAAGCGTCAGCCCTTTCCATGTACGCCGACAGGTTTCATGGGCAACAAAGGCATTCTTGGTGGCAAGATTGCGAACGCGGTTGACATCCACCAAGAGGCTTTGCATTTGGCACTTCAGCCAGTCATGATGCCTATCCTGTTTCTGATGAAGAGTAACCAGAAGCTCTCGGTCATTGAGAACACGAGATCGCTTCTTGGGTCATTGGGAAATAGTGCTTTCAGTGGCTTCAGTAAGAGCACGATGAGGTGCACGTGTAGTACCAGCCAGAGGATAAACACGAGTTACTGCTTCAACTCCTTCAACATTCTGAGTGAAACTTTGATGCTCCGCATTCTGAAGACTAAGAGGTTCCTTGGCAGGCTCTGGATAAATGGCTTCAACGGACATATCCACATCAGGAAGAAAGATCCGATGATTGCGAGCAGATGGCTGATATGAGATAGCTGAGTGGAGTTTAATCAGCCGCATTATCCATGGAGCGTAGAACTTCAAGCCAAAAAGATCAGATCCTGATGCAGCAAGTTGGCGGATGAAGAAGTCTTGTGCATTGAAGCATTTGCCATGAAGAATATAGAAGACCAAAGTCTTCATTGCACCTTCCAGCTTTGCATGTGGAGAATGTCCTTTGATGGGCCAAAGAGTTCGCCTTATAATGTGATAGATGGTCCTTGGCAGATACTCCAGGTCTTCAACAAAGAACTCCTTAGGATATGCAACGTCTTGTGGCAAAGGCTTCATCATACTGAGCATCTGACTCATGTTCGGTTCAGGCTTCTGAAAGATGCTTTCCATAGCTTCACTGTGAAGCTGACAGCCAGGTTCATAGAGATCTCTAGGAGTGGGCAGACCAGTGAGCTCAATGATATCAAAGGCTTTGGCTTCGTGATGAACATTTCCTGTCATCCACTCAAGGACCCAAGTCTTCGGATCTCTGTTGTAACCACGTATGTGAAGTGTGGCATAAAATTGGAGCAGCAACTCTTTGTTCCAGTGCTCTTGGTCGGTGACGAAAGGCAACAATCCAACCTCTTTGAAGCAATCCAGAGCTTCTTCCAAACAGGGCAGACCAGCTATTGCTTCAGTGTCAAGACGCATATGTGGGAAGATGCGACCTTGATTATACAGAATGCAGGAGTAATAGTTTCGCTGCGGATAGCTCCAGAACCGATCAGAAGATATTCGTTCCCTTGAGTAGGGGTTCTTAGAGCTATTGAAGAAGGTGTTGTCTGCTTTGAAGCCGTTGACATTGAAGTATCCAGGTGTTGTTGCAGGACCTGGAAACCTGAAAAACCTTGGCATTGGCTTTTGTACCTGAGGTCTATGCTCAATATGATAGTCAAACTGAGGACCAGCAGCAGGCGCAGGAACAGAAGCAGTAGCATCATTGGCTTTGCTGACTTCTGGTTCTTGGGTTGGTGTAGGCTCCACATTTGCTTCAGCCATGACAACGTCAGTGGCTTCATTGGTGTTGGTGGTGGCAGCCTCAAGATTTTCTACCTCCATTTGATGAGCTGGAGGGTCGGGCACAGACACGTTCTCCTCGAGAACAGCTTCTTCAGTAGTTGGGGGAGTAGGGGCATGTTCGTCTTCTTGGGTGTCATCGGCTGATGCAGCCGGAATGTCTTCAGCAGCTTTAGCCTCAGACTCGGTGACTTGAGACCTTGGTCCTTTGCGAAGCCTGCGTAACGCTGGCGATACTTTTGGAGATGGAGTTGGCTGGGTCTCAAAGTCATCTTCTTCTTCTTGCCGGGGTGGTGTGACTTGTTGTTGTGGGTGATTAGCCCATGATGCATCTTGAGCAATTGGCGTCAGAGGACGACCAATGCTGATGAGTTCGCTGTGCGTAAGCACAGGCGATGATACCTGTTGGTGCTCGATCAGAGGAAGAACTACATCATCATCAACATTGTCATGGTGACCAATGTTTTCAGCATCGGTGGGATCAGCTGCTGGAATGTCTTCAGCCTCATGAGCCTCTGTGAAAGCAGGCTCATGGACAGTCAGTTGGCGCTCCTGATGTTCAGCGGCAGAGCGAACCATGGAGATAGGTTCAACAATTAAGGGATCTGTGGGAGCAGCCCGTTCCTTCTTGGTTTTCCGCTTCTTCTTGGAGGGAGCAGCAGCAGAGGCTTCAGGATGTTTCCTCTTTCTAGCTTCAGCCTCAGCAGTCCTCGTCTTCTTCAGTTCTGAAGCGGTAGACCTGGCTTTTGGCTTCGAGCCAGTCATGCTGGTTGGGAAGACAATGGGATGTGCTTCCTGCCTTGGTGCGTCGGGTTCGTCCATAGCGGGCTTCTTCTTCTTCTGCTTTGCAGCCATCCTAGGGTCGATGCCAGGACGCCCAAGGGCCTTGCGCTTCTCAGCCTCATTGTAGGCTTGCACACACTTGTTAGCTATGCTCTTCATGCGCTCACGAGAACCTTGAGCTTCTTCACGCTTCTTGAGAAAGGCTTCTTTGAGCTCGTGCAGCATGATCTTGAAGTTCTTGACCTCTTGCACGCTGAGCTTGGCCATATGCTTCTTGAACTGAGCTTTCTCAAAGTCAATCTTCT
Source organism: Triticum dicoccoides (assembly GCF_002162155.2). Classification (NCBI taxonomy): domain Eukaryota; kingdom Viridiplantae; phylum Streptophyta; class Magnoliopsida; order Poales; family Poaceae; genus Triticum; species Triticum dicoccoides. The sequence continues at coordinate 60,841,605 of NC_041382.1, read as the reverse complement.
GCTTCAGTTCGACGATGCGCTGGGCTATAGCTAACTCTGAAGCAATGGCGCCATGGAAGGCAACACTGAGGCCAATGGGAAGTTGCAGATCTTCAAAGCTGAGGTTGGGCGTGTCAAACCACTCATCGATGAAGTCGTGGATGATTGCCACGTCAAAGAGAGGCAAATTTTTGAAGATTTCTGCTTCTTTGCTCTTGATCAGTTGCTCAAGAGCGTCATCTGCAAGATCTGCATCACTGGATAGATCAATGGCATCATTGCGCAGAATAGCGCCAGCAGTCAGTTCTTGGCTGGTATGTGGCAGAGGCATCTTGACTCTCGGAGGCTTGGAGGTGCGTGACAGATCTTCAGACTGCACACTGTCTTCAGGAGGTGTAGTAGCCAGTGGCTTCGCCCATGAGATTTTTGGTGCTGAGGCAGGCTTTGAAGCTTTAGGCAGCTTTGGCTTCTACGACTTTGGAGTAGGAGCTAGGGCTTCATCAGTGTCAGCATCATCATCAGAATGATCCACTTTGGCACCTTGAACTGAGATGTGAGTGATGAGGCCATCCAGGTTGTAGAAGGGCCCAACAAGATTGGGTTCAGCTTCGCGGGTGCCATCTGCACGGGGAGCAGAGGGACCAGGGTTGAAGTCTAGTCCCAATGACTTCTTGTTCTGCTTCGCCGAATTCTGGGCAAACTGGAAGTTGCGCTTGAATAGATTGTTGTCATGACACCATAGCAGTGACGATGGGTCAGCATCCGCAGGCTGTGGTCCACGGACCATGCAGGGATAGAAGCCTTGTTCAATGGCTTCATCTCTGGACCTGGGTTGAAGATTTCTGTATAGGATGTCTCCCCATGGTTGCTTGATGGCATTCTTCTTAGCATATTCCTTTGTCACAAACCTGTACTTGAACCACTGTTCTGCCCAATATCGTCGAATCCATTGGATTCGTGTTTTGCGCTGATTGTAATCCTCTTCTGGATCTGTCTTGTACAGTTCTGAGAGGTCATCGGGCAGATCTCTTGACGTTTCACCTCGACGCTTTCTGCCACCCTTCCTTGCTGATTTCTCTGCAGCCATAAACTTTAAACTGAATGGCTTCAATACGTTCAAAGGCTTCAAGGGCTTTCGTTTGCTGGACAAACAGGAACTAGCTTTGGGAGAATTTATATGATGCTGTAAGAATTCTGCAAATGAATGCAGACTATGAGAACCAAGGGATTCTCCCACGGACATGTACCTGTGACAGCATTAAGGTGCGAGGGAAGGGGAAGAGGTCATATGCATTCTCAGAAGATTTTGAAGATAAATCAGTTTAGAAGACATTGACCTCATCGTGCGAAGACATTCACTCATAGATAAGGAGTTGGTTCCAGATTTGTACGAATCCACGGATCAGTACAAGTGAGGAATCTAACTACTTTGTGAAGCATAAGTGAACATACTAGGCATAATATGAGATGCAGTATGAAGTGGATCCAACATGTGTGAATAGAAACTGCTTGTGGTAGAAAGTGACGAATCTATAGGATCAAAGGGGCCGTAAAAAGGAAGTTTTATTTACCACACAAGGAACTGCTAGACGGAGTGGAAGAGGAGGCCGAGCAGTTCGATCGTCCTTGCCCTAACTTGGCGACGGAGGACACCTACGGCGACGGCGGAGAAGAGATGTCCATGGCCGGCGTGAAGACGGCGTCGAAGAGGTCACGACAGCTAAGCGCTTCATCACCGGCGTCGTCGAGGGCTAGCGGTGGCGCTAGGGTTCGTGCGAGAGTGGAAGAAAGGATAATGACAGTGGTAAGGCGTGTATTTATAGGGACAGGGACGGCACAACATTATTACACAGGTGCCCCTGGCGATTCACATCTAAAGAACACGTGGCCATCATGCAACATATCGGAGGTTGTTCCACGTTCCCATGCACGCCTGGATTGTCGGGTGGTCGTTCCCACTTCTCCGGGTTTCAGGTGAAGGAATTAGCATTGAAAACGGACTTAATGTTTGTCTCTGTATCTTCTGCTGATAAGGACGCAGAGAAGACATTCGACAGTTTCAATAGAATGCATATGATTTGGAGAGACAGAGTTTGAGATAGAAAGCATAGAGAGGTTAGGGTCCGATCACATTCACTTAGTTCAAAAGATTCAATCAAGAAGACATAGCTATAAGTGAA
>NC_041382.1:60816955-60838975 GCF_002162155.2 Triticum dicoccoides | reverse complement strand
TATATATATATATATATATATATATATATATATATATATATATATATATATGATCAACATAATAAAGATAATCATGAAGACATGTTGAGATTGAAGCCAAACCAAATATGAAGACACAGCAAATGTAACACCATGGGTAAAACACTTCAAACAGATGAATTTTGTGGTGGCATTACCCACCGTATAGGAAGTATTAGACCCAGACACGGCGCACCATTATTGTGGCGCTCCGAAGTCAAATTCCACATTAATGTATTCACACTTAGAATGTATGTCTTTATTGATTGAAGATATACTTTACTTCGTGTGTTGCACATCTAAGTCATCAATATGCATAAGTGTTAGGATGTGTGCCTTATCACAGGACATTTGAGGATTCCAAGATATTTAGCTCACACCGTAACTTGCAAAATTTCTTCCCATCCAAGGGCTTGGTGAAGATATCTGCCAATTGCTCTTCAGTGTTGACGTGTATGATATCAATATCTTCCTTCACAACATGATCTCTGAGAAAGTGATGACGAATTTCAATGTGCTTTGTCTTTGAGTGCTGAACTGGGTTGTTGGCAATCTTGATGGCGCTTTCGTTGTCGCAGTAGAGTGGCACTTGCTTTAGATGAATGCCATAGTCTTTGAGTGTTTGCTTCATCCACAGAAGCTAAGCGCAACAAGATCCAGCAATAATGTATTCAGATTCAGCAGTGGAGAGAGATACACAGTTCTGCTTCTTTGAAGACCAACATACAAGTGATCGTCCTAGAAAATGACATGTGCCTGATGTAGACTTGCGATCCACCTTGTCACCAGCATAATCAGCATCCGAGAATCCAACCAGATCAAACTCTGAGCCCTTTGGATACCATAATCCTAGAGTTGGGGTGTAAGCCAAATATCGAAGAATTCGCTTCACAGCTAAGTGATGCGATTCCTTTGGTGCCGCTTGGAATCGAGCACACATGCAAACACTAAGCATAATATCTGGCCTAGATGCACATAGATAAAGTAAAGAACCAATCATGGAGCGGTATACCTTTTGATCGAACTCTTTACCATTGTCGTCGGGACCCAGATGATGTTTGGCTGGCATTGGCGTCGTGAAACCTTTGCAGTCTTGCATACCAAACTTCTTCAGGCAATCTTTGAGATACTTCTCTTGAGATATAAAGATGTCGTTGCGTTGCTGACGTATTTGAAGACCAAGGAAGAACTTCAGCTCACCCATCATGGACATATGATATTGCTCTTGCATCATATATCCAAACTCTTCACTGTATTTCTGATTGGTGCAGCTGAAGATAATGTCATCCACATATATTTGGCACACAAACAGTTCACCATCATATGTCTTTGTGAAGAGAGTGGGGTCGAGGGAACCAGATTTGAAGCCTTTGCTCTTCAGGAAGTCTTTGAGTGTGTCATACCAAGCCCGAGGGGCTTGTTTGAGGCCATACGGTGCCTTGTTGAGCTTGTATACCATGTCAGGATGTTTTGGATCTTCAAAGCCAGGCGGTTGTGCAACATACACTTCTTCTTCAATCTTGCCATTGAGAAAAGCGCTCTTCACATCCATTTGATATAGAAGTATGTTGTGATGATTTGCATAGGCCAGCAGTATGCGTATGGCTTCAAGTCTAGCCACAGGAGCAAATGTTTCATCGAAGTCAATCCCTTCAACTTGAGTGTATCCTTGAGCAAGGAGACGAGCTTTGTTTCTGACAACTTGACCATGCTCATCTTGCTTGTTGTGATATATCCATTTGGTGCCTATTATATTGTGCTTCCGAGGATCAGGACGCTTAACCAGTTCCCATACATTATTCAGCTCAAACTATTGAAGCTCTTCTTGCATAGCTTGAATCCATTCAGGTTCCATGAAGGCTTCTTCTACTTTCTTGGGTTCTGTTATTGAGACGAATGCGAAGTGCCCACAGAAATTTGCTAGCTGTGTTGCCCTTGAACGAGTGAGTGGACCTGGTGCATTGATGTTATTGATTATTCTCTCAGTCTGCACTTCATTTGCAACACGAGGATGTACACGACGAAGATTTTGCTCTTGCTGATCATTGTCATTGTTAGAGGGATTGTCTTCAGGCTGAGCATTGTCTTCAGGTTGATCAGGTGCGGAGATGATAAGTTCTTCTTCAGGTTGAGCTTCAGAAGGTATGATTTCTCCAGTTCCCATAAGTTTGATTGATTCACTGGATGAAACTTCATCTAGCACATTTGGCAAGTGCTCTCTTTGTGAGCCGTTGGTTTCATCGAACCGCACATCCACTGTTTCAACCACTTTGTAATGAAAGAGATTGAAGACTCTGTAGGAGTGCGAATCCTTTCCATATCCAAGCATAAAACCCTCATGTGCTTTTGGTGCAAATTTTGAAGTGTGATGTGGATCCTTGATCCAACACTTGGCGCCAAATACTCTGAAGTAACTGACATTTGGCTTCTTGCCAGTAAGGAGCTCATAGGATGTCTTGTTCAGAAGCTTGTGAAGATAAACACGGTTGCTGATATGGCATGCAGTGTCAATGGCTTCAGGCCGGAATTTTCTTGGATTCTTGTATTCATCAAGCATCGTCCGAGCCATCTCAACAAGTGTTCTGTTCTTGCGTTCGACGACGCCATTCTGCTGTGGCGTGTACGGAGCTGAGAATTCATGTGTGATGCCCAAAGTATCAAGATATGTATCAAGGCCAGTGTTCTTGAATTCAGTGCCATTGTCACTTCTGATGTGCTTTATCTTGGCGCCATAGTTGTTCATTGCTCGATTGACGAAGCGTCTGAAGACATCCTGCACTTCAGTCTTGTAAAGGATTATATGCACCCAAGTATATCTTGAATAATCATCAACAATGACAAAGCCATAGAGACAAGCAGTAGTAGTAAGAGTTGATTAATGAGTGGGATCGAAAAGATCCATGTGTAGTAGTTCGAAGGGTTGAGTTGTTGTCATGATTGTCTTCGAGGGATGCTTGGCCCTCGTCATCTTTCCTGCTTCATAGGCACCGCATAAGTGATCCTTCTTGAACTTGATGCCCTCGATGCCTATGACATGCTTCTTCCTTGCAAGGGTGTGGAGGTTCCTCATGCTAGCATGCCCTAGCCTTCGATGCCAGAGCCAACATTCAGAAGCTTTTGCTAGAAGACATACTGCAAGTTGTGGTCCTGCTGAGAAATCTACAACATACAAATCATCTTTTTGATACCCTTCAAACACTAGAGACTTGTCAGATTCCATTAGTACAAGGCAACGATATTTTCCAAACATCACAATCATGTTTAAATCACAAAGCATTGAGACAGACATTAAGTTGAAACCAAGGGATTCAACAAGCATGACTTTATCCATGTGTTGATCCTTTGAGATTGCAACTCTACCTAGACCCAATACCTTGCTTTTACCAGTGTCAGCAAATGTGATGTGACTTTTGTCTGATGGACGTAAAGTTGAGTCCATGAGAAGTCTTTGCTTGCCAGTCATGTGATTTGTACACCCACTATCAATAATCCATTCTGAAGCAGCTGGTGTCATACCCTACAGTGCAGTTAGGGGGATAGGCTTCACAAAGAGAATTGTGAAGCAAAAACATTTGACGAACCAGTGGATTATTAAAGCTTAGATCGAGATTAGGACAGATAGAGCAAGTTGCAAGCGATTCAGAAACAAAGTACATAGTAAGACCATTTGGGCATTTGATCTTGCGCCCTACAAGATGTTTAAGGTCCCCAGCAATAGTGTCAGACGATTTTGGTTTTCGGCTAGAGACCTTTCCCTGCAAAAGAGAGTTAAGCTTTCTTAGCCACCCACATCTTCAGGGGTGGCTTTGAAGCAATAAGTCTAAGTGCAGCATCTGAGAACTTTGGCTTTGGAGCCCTAGCAAAAAGTCTTGTAGGTGGACAATAGTATTCATAAGAATAAGCAGAATAGTTCTTGGTCTTATGAACATGGCGGTGTGATGAACCGCGCTCATATTCATAGGCCTGAGTATGGCTTCCCTGCAAAATATTTGCGTTAGTGTGACTCAGGTGAGTCCTCTGTCTGTATGAAGCCTTTGGACCGTATGAGGCCTGTGGTCTGGGGTTTGTCTTCTTCACCTGTGGTGTCATGATGACATTCACAGGAAGATTCTCCAAACACCTTTTCAGCACCCAAATCTTCTTCATAGGCGGTCCATTCCTGCAGTTAGTACCAATATACCTGGCAAACACTTCACCATTCTGATTCTTAAACAGTTTATAGTTTGCATCAAAGGATTCATCAATAACAATGGGGTTAGCACAAGTGAAGCCAGATAGAGTGGATGGATCTGCTGAAGGTTCCTTTGCAGCAACCCATGTGGTTTTGGGGTACTGCTCAGGTTTCCAGTAAGATCCATCAGCGTTCATTTTCCTTACGAACCCAACACCCTCTTTCCTAGGGTTTCGGTTCAGGATCTGCCTTTTGAGGACATCACATAGTGTCTGATGCCCTTTGAGACTTTTGTACATCCCTGTTTCAAGCAGTGTCTTCAACCTAGCATTCTCATCAGCAATAGCAGTGGTGTCCTCAGCAGAGGGGTTAGTTTCCACATAAACAGTTGAAGATATTGCAACAGTAGCAGCAGTAGAACATTCAGCAACAGAAGTAGCGTTATCACGCTCAATACATTTAAGACATGGTGGTTCAAATCCTTCCTGAGCTGAACTGATCTGTTCGGCGCGAAGTGACTCGTTTTCTTTTTGAAGATCTTCATGAGCCGCTCTCAATTTCTCAAGATCTTGCTTCCTTTGAAGATAATCATAGGAAAGCCTTTCATGAGCTGTTGAGAGCGTTTCATGACGACTTTCAAGTTCCTCATACTTAACGTGAAGATTTTTTTATGTCTTCAATTAAGGACTGAGATCGAGTCATTTCAGCGTCTAACAGATCATCGCTTTTGTCTAACAATTTTTGAATGTGTTCCATGGTTTTCTGTTGTTCAGTTGCAATTTTAGCAAGTGTTTTGTAGCTGGGTTTGGAAACACAATCAGAGTCATCGTCACTAGATGTTTGATAGTGAGTAGTGCGTGTGTTTACCTTGGCACCACGTTCCATGAAGCAGTAGGAAGGAGCAGAGTAGTCCTTGTCATTTGCATCGGTGTCGGTGATGAAGTCATTTTATTCAGTGTTGAAGATGGACTTGGCAATGTATGCTGTAGCCAGACTTGCAATGCCAGAATCGGACTCCTCCTCAGACTCCACCTCCGCCTCCTCAGAAGCGGACTCATCCTCAGAGTCCATTTCCTTGCCAACAAACGCACGTGCCTTGCCAAATGAGCTCTTCTTGTGTGATGAAGACTTGGAGGAAGACTTGGAAGAAGATTTTGAGTATTTCTTCTTCTTCTTGTCATCAGAGTCATACTCCTTGCTCTTCTTCTTCTTCTTGTTCTCATTGTCCCACTGTGGACACTCAGAGATGTAGTGGCCAGGTTTCTTGCACTTGTGACATGTTCTCTTCTTGTAGTCATGAGCAGAAGCTTCATCATTCCTTGAGCTTGATCGTGACGACTTTCTGAGGCCTTTCTTCTTGGTGAATTTTTGGAACTTCTTCACAAGCATAGCAAGCTCCCTTCCAATGTCTTCAGGATCATCAGAACTGCTATCAGATTCTTCTTCAGATGAGGAGACAGCCTTTGCCTTCAAGGCACGAGTTTGCCCATAGTTGGGACCGTAGATGTCTCTTTTCTCAGAAAGCTGAAACTCGTGTGTGTTGAGCCTTTCAAGTATGTCAGATGGATCGAGTGTCTTGAAATCAGGACGTTCTTGAATCATCAGGGCTAGGGTGTCAAACGAACTGTCAAGTGATCTCAGGAGTGTCTTGACGACTTCATGCTTGGTGATCTCAGTAGCACCGAGGGCTTGAAATTCATTTGTGATGTCAGTGAGTCGATCAAACGTGAGCTAGACATTCTCATTGTCATTTCTCTTGAAGCGGTTGAAGAGGTTGCGAAGGACACTGATTCTCTGATCTCTCTGGGTTGAGACGCCTTCGTTGACCTTGGATAGCCAGTCCCAGACTAGCTTAGATGTTTCCAAGGCACTCACGCGACCATACTGTCCTTTGGTCAGATGACCACAGATGATATTCTTGGCAGTAGAGTCCAGTTGAACGAACTTCTTGACATCAGCGGCAGTGACACCTTCTCCAGCCTTGGGAACGCCGTTCTTGACGACATACCATAGGTCGACATCAATGGCTTCAAGATGCATGCACATCTTATTCTTCCAGTAGGGATATTCAGTTCCATCGAAGACGGGGCACGCAGCGGAGACTTTAATTATCCCTGCAGTCGACATAGCTAAAACTCCAGGTGGTTAAACCGAATCACACAGAACAAGGGAGTACCTTGCTCTGATACCAATTGAAAGTGCTAGTGATCGACTAGAGGGGGGTGAATAGGCGATTTTTATGAAAGTTTTCAAAACATGTGAGTTTCGAAGACAAACGATAGAAATAAACCTATTATCATGCAGTGGAAGGTAGACTACACTAGGCAAACCATAGTCATGTATTTAATGAAGTGAAAGCACAATGACAAATAGCAGCTAGGCAGTAAGGATCAGGTAGGAAGATGTTGAGAAGCCAATCAGTACACGTAATAACTTAGTGAAGTCAAATGGTGATGCTGTCGTACAATGACTTCACAAGAACCAACAGTAAGTAAAGAGAAGGGAAGGATGAAACCAGTGACTCGTTGAAGATAATGATTTGTTGGACCAGTTCCAGTTGCCGTGACAACTGTACGTCTGGTTAGGGAGGCTGAGATTCAACTCAAAAGACCTCGTCTTCACCTTATTCCCCTTGAGCTAAGGACACCCAGTCCTCGCCCAATTACTCTGGTAAGTCTTCAAGGTAGACTTCCAAACCTTCACAGACTTCGTTCACCGGCGATGCACAATGACTCTTGGATGCTCAGAACGTGATGCCTAACCGGCTGGAGGATTCACAGTCCTCAAGTGTAATAAGTCTTCAGATCACACAGACAAGAAGACTTAAGTTATGCCTAACACTCTTTGGCTTTGGGTGGTTAGGGCTTTATCCTCTCAAGGAATTCTCTCTCAAAGGCTTCGAGGTGGGTTGCTCTCAAACGACAAAAGCCGTACTTTAACTCTGAGCAGCCAACCGTTTATGGTTGTAGGGGGTGGGCTATTTATAGCCACTAGGCAACCCGACCTGATTTGTTCGAAATGACCCTGGGTCACTAAGGAACTGACACGTGTTCCAATGGTCAGATTTCAAACACACACGGCAACTTTACTTGGGCTACAAGCAAAGCTGACTTGTCCAACTCTGAACAAGATTCCCTCTCATAGTCTTCACTCGAAGACATAGGATTTTGGTTAAGCATCACTTCAGTCATTCTGACTGGTTTTCTTGGACCCCACTTAACAGTACGGTGGTTCCTATGACTCAACAAAGAAGAAAAAGAACTACGAAAGATCTAAGTCTTCGCGCTCCATAGTCTTCATGCAATGTCTTCTCTTGTCATAGTCTTCAAGGTGAATGTATTCACTTACCACCTTTGACTTCAATGTCTTCATACATTTTTAGGGGTCATCTCTGGTAGGAAAACCGAATCAATGAGGGACTTCTACCTGTATTATCCTACAATTCTCACAAACACATTAGTCCCTCAACTAGGTTTGTCGTCAATACTCCAAAACCAACTAGGGGTGGCACTAGATGCACTTACAGTTCAACTCCCTCTAAACTAGCAATGTGGGACTAAACTTTTGTTCCACCTCTTGCCTTGCACAAATGGGCTGCGTGGGCCTCTAGAATTTATTAGGAATTTCTGAAACTGCTATTGGGCTAGGCCCAAAATAGACAAAATTCCAGCAATCCCCCACCAGATCCTAAAGGCACACTATTGGGGAACGTAGTAATTTCACAATTTTCCTATGCACACGCAAGATCATGGTGATGCATAGCAACGAGAGGGGAGAGTGTTGTCTACGTACCCTCGTAGACCGAAGCGGAAGCGTTGACGCAACGTAGAGGAAGTAGTCGTACGTCTTCCCGGTCCAACCGATCCAAGCACCGTTACTCCGGCACCTCCGAGTTCTTGGCACACGTTCAGCTCGATGACGCTCCCCGGGCTCTAATCCAGCAAAGCTTCAGGGAGGAGTTCCGTCAGCACGATGGCGTGATGACGATCTTGATGTTCAACCGTCGCAGGGCTTCGCCTAAGCACCGCTACAATATGACCAGGTGGAATATGGTGGAGGGGGGCACCACACACGGCTAAGGAACGATCACGAAGATCAACTTGTGTGTTCTAGGGTGCCCCCTGCCCCCGTATATAAAGGAGCCAAGGGGAGGGGGCGGCCGGCCAAGGAGGGCGCGCCAAGGGGGAGTCCTACTCCCACCGGGAGTAGGACTCCCTTCTTTCCTAGTTGGAGAAGGAGAAGTGGGAAAGAGGAGGAAGAGGGAAAGGAAAGGGGGGGCGCCGCCCCCCTCTCCTTGTCCTATTCGGACTAGGGAGGGGAGGGGCGCACGGCCACCTCTTGCCTCCTTTCCTCTTCTCCCTTAGGGCCCATGTAGGCCCAATAATCCCCGGGGGGGTTTCGGTAACCCCCCGGTACTTCGGTAAAATCCCGATTTCACCCGGAACGATTCCGATATCCAAATATAGGCTTCCAATATATCGATCTTTATGTCTCGACCATTTTGAGACTCCTCGTCATGTCCATGATCACATCCGGGACTCTGAACAACCTTCGGTACATCAAAATACATAAACTCATAATGAAACTGTCATCGTAACATTAAGCGTGCGGACCCTACGGTTCGAGAACAATGTAGACATGACCGAGACACGTCTCCGGTAAATAGCCAATAGCGGAACCTGGATGCTCATATTGGTTCCTACACATTCTACGAAGATCTTTATCGGTCAGACCGCATAACAACATACGTTGTTCCCTTTGTCATCGGTATGTTACTTGCCCGAGATTCGATCGTCGCTATCTCAATACGTAGTTCAATCTCATTACCGGCAAGTCTCTTTACTCGTTCCGTAATACATCATCTCACAACTAACTCATTAGTTGCAATGCTTGCAAGGCTTATGTGATGTGCATTACTGAGAGGGCCCAGAGATACCTCTCCGACAATCGGAGTGACAAATCCTAATCTCGAAATATGCCAGCCCAACATGTACCTTTGGAGACACCTGTAGAGCACCTTTATAATCACCCAGTTACGTTGTGACGTTTGGTAGCACACAAAGTGTTCCTCCGGCAAACGGGAGTTGCATAATCTCATAGTCATAGGAACATGTATAAGTCATGAAGAAAGCAATAGCAACATACTGAACGATCGGGTGCTAAGCTAATGGAATGGGTCATGTCAATCAGATCATTCACCTAATGATGTGATCCCGTTAATCAAATAACAACTCTTTGTCCATGGTTAGGAAACATAACCATCTTTGATTAACGAGCTAGTCAAGTAGAGGCATACTAGTGACACTCTGTTTGTCTATGTATTCACACATGTATTATGTTTCCGGTTAATACAATTCTAGCATGAATAATAAACATTTATCATGATATAAGGAAATAAATAATAACTTTATTATTGCCTCTAGGGCATATTTCCTTCAGTCTCCCACTTGCACTAGAGTCAATAATCTAGATTACACTATAATGATTCTAACACCCATGGAGCCTTGGTGCTGATCATGTTTTGCTCGTGGAAGAGGCTTAGTCAACGGGTCTGCTACATTCAGATCCATATGTATCTTGCAAATCTCTATGTCTCCCACCTGGACTAGATCCCGGATGGAATTGAAGCGTCTCTTGATGTGCTTGGTTCTCTTGTGAAATATGGATTCCTTTGCCAAGGCAATTGCACCAGTATTGTCACAAAAGATTTTCATTGGACCCGATGCACTAGGTATGACACCTAGATCGGATATGAACTCCTTCATTTGCTGCTTCCGAAGCAGCTATGTATTCCGCTTCACACGTAGATCCTACCACGATGCTTTGTTTAGAACTGCACCAACTGACAGCTCCACCGTTTAATGTAAACACGTATCTGGTTTGCGATTTAGAATCGTCCGGATCAGTGTCAAAGCTTGCATCAACGTAACCATTTACGATGAGCTCTTTTTCACCTCCATAAATGAGAAACATATCCTTAGTCCTTTTCAGGTATTTCAGGATGTTCTTGACCGCTGTCCAGTGATTCACTCCTGGATTACTTTGGTACCTCCCTGTTAGACTTATAGCAAGGCACACATCAGGTCTGGTACATAGCATTGCATACATGATAGAGCCTATGGCTGAAGCATAGGGAACATTTTTCATTTTCTCTCTATCTTCTGCAGTGGTCGGGCATTGAGTCTTACTCAAATTCACACCTTGTAACACAGGCAAGAACCCTTTCTTTGCTTGATCCATTTTGAACTTCTTCAAAACTTTGTCAAGGTATGTGCTTTGTGAAAGTCCAATTAAGCGTCTTGATCTATCTCTATAGATCTTAATGCCTAATATGTAAGCAGCTTCACCGAGGTCTTTCATTGAAAAACTCTTATTCAAGTATCCCTTTATGCTATCCAGAAATTCTATATCATTTCCAATTAGTAATATGTCATCCACATATAATATCAGAAATGCTATAGAGCTCCCACTCACTTTCTTGTAAATACAGGCTTCTCCAAAAGTCTGTATAAAACCAAATGCTTTGATCACACTATCAAAGCCTTTATTCCAACTCCGAGAGGCTTGCACCAGTCCATAAATGGATCGCTGGAGCTTGCACACTTTGTTAGCTCCTTTTGGATCAACAAAACCTTCTAGTTGCATCATATACAACTCTTATTCCAGAAATCCATTCAGGAATCCAATTTTGACATCCATTTGCCAAATTTCATAATCATAAAATGCGGCAATTGCTAACATGATTCGGACAGACTTAAGCATCGCTGCGGGTGAGAAGGTCTCATCGTAGTCAATCCCTTGAACTTATCGAAAACCTTTTGTAACAAGTCAAGCTTTGTAGACAGTAACATTACCGTCAGCGTCAGTCTTCTTCTTGAAGATCCATTTATTCTCAATTGCTTGCCGATCATCGGGCAAGTCAACCAAAGTCCACACTAGGACCTTGGAGAAGCTGCTTATATATTAGGCATCAAGATCTATAGGGATAGATCGAGATGCCTCATAGGTCTTTCACAAAGCACATACCTTGATAAGATTTTGAAGAATTTCAAAATGGATCAGTCCAAGAAAGGGTTCTTGCCTGTTTTGCAAGGTGTGAGATTGAGCTCGGCTCAAAGCCCGACCACGGCAAAAGATAAAGAAGAGATGAGTGTCATCCCCTATGCTTCAGCCATAGGATCTATTATGTATGCCATGCTGTGTACCAGACCTGATGTAAACCTTGCCGTAAGTTTGGTAGGAAGGTACCAAAGTAATCCCGGCAAGGAACACTGGACATCGGTCAAGAATATCCTGAAGTACCTGAAAAGGACTAAAGAAATATTTCTCGTTTATGGAGGTGACGAAGAGCTCGTCATAAAGGGTTACGTCGACGCTAGCTTCGACACAGATCTGGATGACTCTAAGTCACAAACCGGATACGTGTATATGTTGAATGGTGGAGCAGTGAGCTGGTGCAGCTGCAAGCAGAGCGTCGTGGCGGGATCTACATGTGAAGCGGAGTACATGGCAACCTCGGAGGCAGCACATGAAGCAATATGGGTGAAGGAGTTCATCACCGACCTAGGAGTCATACCCAATGCGTCGGGGCCAATCAAACTCTTCTGTGACAACACTGGAGCTATTGCACTTGCCAAGGAGCCCAGGTTTCACAAGAAGACAAGGCACATCAAGCGTCGCTTCAACTCCATTCGTGAAAATGTTCAAGATGGAGACATAGAGATTTGTAAAGTACATACGGACCTGAATGTAGCAGATCCGTTGACTAAACCTCTCCCGAGGGCAAAACATGATCAACACCAGAATTCCATGGGTGTTCGATTCATAACAATGTAACTAGATTATTGACTCTAGTGCAAGTGGGAGACTGTTGGAAATATGCCCTAGAGGCAATAATAAAAGCATCATTATTATATTTCCTTGTTCATGATAATTGTCTTTATTCATGCTATAATTGTGTTATCCGGAAATCGTAATACATGTGTGAATAACAGACACCAACATGTCCCTAGTAAGCCTCTAGTTGACTAGCTCGTTGATCAACAGATAGTCATGGTTTCCTGACTATGGACATTGGATGTCATTGATAACGAGATCACATCATTAGGAGAATGATGTGATGGACAAGACCCAATCCTAAACATAGCATAAGATCGTGTAGTTCGTTTGCTAGAGTTTTCCAATGTCAAGTATCCTTTCCTTAGACCATGAGATCGTGTAACTCCCGGATACCGTAGGAGTGCTTTGGGTGTACCAAACGTCACAACGTAACTGGGTGACTATAAAGGTATACTACGGGTATCTCCGAAAGTGTCTGTTGGGTTGACACGGATCAAGACTGGGATTTGTCACTCCGTATGACGGAGAGGTATCACTGGGCCCACTCGGTAATGCATCATCATAATGAGCTCAAAGTGACCAAGTGTCTGGTCACGGGATCATGCATTACGGTACGAGTAAAGTGACTTGCCGGTAACGAGATTGAACGAGGTATTGGGATACCGACGATCGAATCTCGGGCAAGTAACATATCGATTGACAAAGGGAATTGCATACGGGGTTGCTTGAATCCTCGACATCGTGGTTCATTCGATGAGATCATCGTGGAGTATGTGGGAGCCAACATGGGTATCCAGATCCCTCTGTTGGTTATTGACCGGAGAGTCGTCTCGGTCATGTCTACATATCTCCCGAACCCGTAGGGTCTACACACTTAAGGTTCGGTGACGCTAGGGTTGTAGGGATATGTATATGCAGTAACCCGAATGTTGTTCGGAGTCCCGGATGAGATCCCGGACATCACGAGGAGTTCCGGAATGGTCCGGAGGTAAAGAATTATATATAGGAAGTGCTATTTCGGCCATCGGGACAAGTTTCGGGGTTATCAGTATTGTACCGGGACCACCGGAAGGGTCCCGGGGGCCCACCGGGTGGGGCCACCTGCCCCGGGGGGACACATGGGCTTTAGGGGGTGCGCCTTGGCCTACATGGGCCAAGGGCACCAGCCCCAAAGGGCCCATGTGCCTTGGGTTTCACAAAAGGGAAGAGTCCCAATAGTGGAAGGCACCTCCTAGGTGCCTTGGGGGGAGGGAAACCTCCCTTGGCCGCCGCCCCACCTAGGAGATTGGATCTCCTAGGGCCGGCGCCCCCCCTTGGCCCTCCTATATATAGTGGGGGAAGGAGGGCTTTCTCAGACACGCCTTTGGTTGCCTCCTTCTCCCTCTCCAACACCTTCTCCTCCTCCATAGCGCTTGGCGAAGCCTTGCCGGAGTACTGCAGCTCCATCATCACCACGCCGTCGTGCTGCTGCTGGTGCCATCTCCCTCAACCTCTCCTTCCCCCTTGCTGGATCAAGAAGGAGGAGACGTGGCTGTTCCGTACGTGTGTTGAACGCGGAGGTGCCGTCCGTTCGGTGCTAGGATCTTCGGTGATTCGAATCACGTCGAGTACGACTACCTCATCCCCGTTCTTTGAACGCTTCCGCTCGCGATCTACAAGGTATGTAGATGCATCTAATCGTTGCTAGATGAACTCCTAGATGGATCTTGGTGAAACCGTAGGAAAATTTATTTTCTGCTACGTTCCCCATCAGTGGCATCATGAGCTAGGTCTATGCGTAGTTCTTCTTGCGCGAGTAGAACACAATTTGTTGTGGGCGTAGATGTTGTCAACTTTCTTGCTGTTACTAGTCTTATATTGCTTCAACGGTATTGTGGGATGAAGCGGCCCGGACCAACCTTACACGTATGCTTACGTGAGACCGGTTCCACCGACTAACATGCACTAGTTGCATAAGGTGGCTGGCGGGTGTCTGTCTCTCCTACTTTAGTTGGAGCGGATTCGATGAAAAGGGTCCTTATGAAGGGTAAATAGAAGTTGACAAATCACGTTGTGGCTTTCACGTAGGTAAGAAAACGTTCTTGCTAGAACCCTACTTCAGCCACGTAAAACTTGCAACAACAATTAGAGGACGTCTAACTTGTTTTTGCAGCAAGTGCTTTGTGATATGATATGGCCAAAGTTGTGATGAATGATGAACGATGTATATGTGATGTATGAGTTGTTCATGCTATTGTAATAGGAATCACGACTTGCGTGTCGATGAGTATGACAACCGGCAGGAGCCATAGGAGTTGTCTTTATTTTTATTTTTATATGACCTGCGTGTCATTAAGAAACGCCATGTAAATTACTTTACTTTATTGCTAAACGCGTTAGCCATAGTAGTAGAAGTAATAGTTGGCGAGCAACTTCATGGAGACACGATGATGGAGATCATGATGATGAAGATCATGGTGTCAAGCCGGTGACAAGATGATCATGGAGCCCCAAGATGGAGATCAAAGGAGCTATGTGATATTGGCCATATCATGTCACTATTATTATTTGATTGCATGTGATGTTTATCATGTTTTGCATCTTGTTTGCTTAGAACGACGGTAGTACATAAGATGATCCCTCATAATAATTTCAAGAAAGTGTTCCCCCTAACTGTGCACCGTTGCGACAGTTCGTTGTTTCAATGCACCACGTGATGATTGGGTGTTTGATTCAAGATGTTCACATACAACGGGTGTAAGACAGATTTACACATGCAAACACTTAGGTTGACTTGACGAGCCTAGCATGTGTATAGACATGGCCTCAGAACACAGAAGACCGAAAGGTCGAGCATGAGTCGTATAGAAGATACGATCAACATGAAGATGTTCACCGACGTTGACTAGTCCGTCTCACGTTATGATCGGACATGGCCTAGTTGACTCGGATCATGTTATACTTAGATGACTAGAAGAGGGATGTCTATCTAAGTGGGAGTTCATTGAATAATTTGATTAGATGAACTTAATTATCATGAACTTAGTCTAAAATCTTTACAATATGTCTTGTAGATCAAATGGCCAACGTAATCCTCAACTTCAACGCGTTCCTAGAGAAAACCAAGCTGAAAGACGATGGCGGCAACTATACGGACTGGGTCCGGAACCTGAGGATCATCCTCATAGCTGCCAAGAAAGATTATGTCCTACAAGCACCGCTAGGTGATCCACCCGTCCCACAGAACCAAGACATTATGAACGCTTGGCAGATACGTGCTGATGACTACTCCCTCGTTCAGTGCGGCATGCTTTACAGCTTAGAGCCGGGACTCCAAAAGCGTTTTGAGAGACATGGAGCATATGAGATGTTCGAAGAGCTGAAAATGGTTTTTCAAGCTCATGCCCGGGTCGAGAGATATGAAGTCTCCGACAAATTCTTTAGCTGTAAGATGGAGGAAAATAGTTCTGTCAGTGAGCACATACTCACTATGTCTGGGTTACATAACCGCTTGACTCAGCTGGGAGTTAATCTCCCGGATGATGCGGTCATTGACAGAATCCTCCAGTCGCTTCCACCAAGCTACAAGAGCTTTGTGATGAACTTCAATATGCAGGGGATGGAAAAGACCATTCCTGAAGTATTTGCTATGCTGAAATCAGCAGAGGTAGAAGTCAAGAAGGAACATCAAGTGTTGATGGTGAATAAAACCACTAAGTTCAAGAAGGGCAAGGGTAAAAAGAACTTCAAGAAGGACGGCAAAGGAGTTGCCGCGCCCGGCAAGCAAGCTGCTGGGAAGAAGCCAAAGAATGGACCCAAGCCCGAGACTGAGTGCTTTTATTGCAAGGGAAGTGGTCACTGGAAGCGGAACTGCCCCAAATACTTAGCAGACAAGAAGGCCGGCAAAATAAAAGGTATATATGATATACATATAATTGATGTGTACCTTACTAGTACCCATAGTAGCTCCTGGGTATTTGATACCGGTGCAGTTGCTCACATTTGTAACTCAAAGCAGGGGCTGCGGAATAAGCGGAGACTGGCAAAGGACGAGGTGACGATGCACGTCGGGAATGGTTCCAAGGTCAATGTGATCGCCGTCGGCACGCTACCTCTATATTTACCTTCGGGATTAGTTTTAAACCTTAATAATTGTTATTTAGTGCCAGCTTTGAGCATGAACATTGTATCGGGATCTCGTTTAATTCGAGATGGCTACTCATTTAAATCCGAGAATAATGGTTGTTCTATTTATATGAGATATATGTTTTATGGTCATGCTCCTATGGTGAAAGGCTTATTCTTAATGAATCTCAAGCGTAATGCTACACATATTCATAGTGTGAGTACCAAAAGATGTAAAGTTGATAATGATAGTCCCACATACTTGTGGCACTGCCGCCTTGGTCACATAGGTGTCAAACGCATGAAGAAGCTCCATGCAGATGGACTTTTAGAGTCTCTTGATTACGAATCATTTGACACGTGCGAACCATGCCTCATGGGTAAGATGACCAAGACTCCGTTTTCAGGAACAATGGAGCGAGCAACCAACTTATTGGAAATCATACATACGGATGTGTGCGGTCCAATGAGTGTTGAGGCTCGCGGTGGCTATCGTTATGTTCTCACCCTCACTGATGACTTGAGTAGATATGGGTATGTCTACTTAATGAAACACAAGTCTGAAACCTTTGAAAAGTTCAAGGAATTTCAGAGTGAGGTTGAGAATCAACGTGACAGGAAAATCAAGTTTCTACGATCAGATCGTGGAGGAGAATACTTGAGTCACGAATTTGGCACACACTTAAGAAAATGTGGAATAGTTTCACAACTCACGCCGCCTGGAACACCTCAACGTAATGGTGTGTCCGAACGTCGTAATCGCACTCTATTAGATATGGTACGATCTATGATGTCTCTTACCGATTTACCGCTATCTTTTTGGGGCTATGCTTTAGAGACAGCCGCATTCACTTTAAATAGGGCTCCGTCGAAATCCGTTGAGACGACACCGTTTGAATTATGGTTTGGGAAGAAACTTAAGCTGTCATTTCTAAAAGTTTGGGGATGCGATGCTTATGTCAAGAAACTTCAACCTGAAAAGCTCGAACCCAAGTCGGAAAAATGCGTCTTCATAGGATACCCTAAAGAAACTGTTGGGTATACCTTCTACCTCAGATCCGAAGGCAAGATCTTTGTTGCCAAGAATGGATTCTTTCTAGAGAAAGAGTTTCTCTCTAAAGAAGTAAGTGGGAGGAAAGTAGAACTTGATGAAGTGTTACCTCTTGAACCGGAAAATGGCACAACTCAAGAAAATGTTCCTGAGGTGTCTGCACCAACTAGAGAGGAAGTTATTGATGATGATCAAGATACTTCTGATCAAGCTCCTGCTGAAATTCGAAGGTCCACAAGGACACGTTCCGCACCAGAGTGGTACGACAACCCTGTCTTGGAAATCATGTTGTTAGACAACGGTGAACCTTCGAACTATGAAGAAGCGATGGCGGGCCCGGATTCTGACAAATGGCTAGAAGCCATGAAATCCGAGATAGGATCCATGTATGAAAACGAAGTATGGACTTTGACTGACTTGCCCGTTGAACGGCGAGCCATAGAAAATAAATGGATCTTTAAGAAGAAGACAGACGCGGATGGTAATGTGACCATCTATAAAGCTAGGCTTGTCGCTAAGGGTTATCGACAAGTTCAAGGGGTTGACTACGATGAGACTTTCTCACCGGTAGCGAAGCTAAAGTCCGTCTGAATCATGTTAGCAATTGCCGCATTCTACGATTATTAAATATGGCAAATGGACGTCAAAACGGCATTCCTTAATGGTTTCCTTAAGGAAGAATTGTATATGATGCAGCCGGAAGGTTTTGTCGATCCTAAGAATGCTAACAAGGTGTGCAAGCTCCAACGCTCGATTTATGGGCTGGTGCAAGCATCTCGGAGTTGGAACATTCGATTTGATGAGATGATCAAAGCGTTTGGGTTTACGCAAACTTATGGAGAAGCCTGCGTTTACAAGAAAGTGAGTGGGAGCTTTGTAGCATTTCTCATACTATATGTAGATGACATACTTTTGATGGGAAATGATATAGAACTTTTGGACAGCATTAAGGCCTACTTGAATAAGAGTTTTTCAATGAAGGACCTTGGAGAAGCTGCTTATATATTAGGCATCAAGATCTATAGGGATAGATCGAGACGCCTCATAGGCCTTTCACAAAGCACATACCTTGATAAGATTTTGAAGAAGTTCAAAATGGATCAGTCCAAGAAAGGGTTCTTGCCTGTTTTGCAAGGTGTGAGATTGAGCTCGGCTCAAAGCCCGACCACGGCAAAAGATAAAGAAGAGATGAGTGTCATCCCCTATGCTTCAGCCATAGGATCTATTATGTATGCCATGCTGTGTACCAGACCTGATGTAAACCTTGCCGTAAGTTTGGTAGGAAGGTACCAAAGTAATCCCGGCAAGGAACACTGGACATCGGTCAAGAATATCCTGAAGTACCTGAAAAGGACTAAGGAAATGTTTCTCGTTTATGGAGGTGACGAAGAGCTCGTCATAAAGGGTTACGTCGACGCTAGCTTCGACACAGATCTGGATGACTCTAAGTCACAAACCGGATACGTGTATATGTTGAATGGTGGAGCAGTGAGCTGGTGCAGCTGCAAGCAGAGCGTCGTGGCGGGATCTACATGTGAAGCGGAGTACATGGCAACCTCGGAGGCAGCACATGAAGCAATATGGGTGAAGGAGTTCATCACCGACCTAGGAGTCATACCCAATGCGTCGGGGCCAATCAAACTCTTCTGTGACAACACTGGAGCTATTGCACTTGCCAAGGAGCCCAGGTTTCACAAGAAGACAAGGCACATCAAGCGTCGCTTCAACTCCATTCGTGAAAATGTTCAAGATGGAGACATAGAGATTTGTAAAGTACATACGGACCTGAATGTAGCAGATCCATTGACTAAACCTCTCCCTAGGGCAAAACATGATCAACACTAGAATTCCATGGGTGTTCGATTCATAACAATGTAACTAGATTATTGACTCTAGTGCAAGTGGGAGACTGTTGGAAATATGCCCTAGAGGCAATAATAAAAGCATTATTATTATATTTCCTTGTTCATGATAATTGTCTTTATTCATGCTATAATTGTGTTATCCGGAAATCGTAATACATGTGTGAATAACAGACACCAACATGTCCCTAGTAAGCCTCTAGTTGACTAGCTCGTTGATCAACAGATAGTCATGGTTTCCTGACTATGGACATTGGATGTCATTGATAACGAGATCACATCATTAGGAGAATGATGTGATGTACAAGACCCAATCCTAAACATAGCATAAGATCGTGTAGTTCGTTTTCTAGAGTTTTCCAATGTCAAGTATCCTTTCCTTAGACCATGAGATCGTGTAACTCCCGGATACCGTAGGAGTGCTTTGGGTGTACCAAACGTCACAACGTAACTGGGTGACTATAAAGGTATACTACGGGTATCTCCGAAAGTGTCTGTTGGGTTGACACGGATCAAGACTGGGATTTGTCACTCCGTATGACGGAGAGGTATCACTGGGCCCACTCGGTAATGCATCATCATAATGAGCTCAAAGTGACCAAGTGTCTGGTCACGGGATCATGCATTACGGTACGAGTAAAGTGACTTGCCGGTAATGAGATTGAACGAGGTATTGGGATACCGACGATCGAATCTCGGGCAAGTAACATATCGATTGACAAAGGGAATTGCATACGGGGTTGCTTGAATCGTCGACATCGTGGTTCATCCGATGAGATCATCGTGGAGTATTTGGGAGCCAACATGGGTATCCAGATCCCGCTGTTGGTTATTGACCGGAGAGTCGTCTCGGTCATGTCTACATATCTCCCGAACCCGTAGGGTCTACACACTTAAGGTTCGGTGACGCTAGGGTTGTAGGGATATGTATATGTAGTAACCCGAATGTTGTTCGGAGTCCCGGATGAGATCCCGGACGTCACGAGGAGTTCTGGAATGGTCCGGAGGTAAAGAATTATATATAGGAAGTGCTATTTCGGCCATCGGGACAAGTTTCGGGGTTATCGGTATTGTACCGGGACCACCGCAAGGGTCCCGGGGGCCCACCGGGTGGGGCCACCTGCCCCGGGGGGCCACATGGGCTGTAGGGGGTGCGCCTTGGCCTACATGGGCCAAGGGCACCAGCCACAAAGGGCCCATGCGCCTAGGGTTGCACAAAAGGGAAGAGTCCCAATAGTGGAAGGCACCTCCTAGGTGCCTTGGGGGGGGGGGAGGGAAACCTCCCTTGCCCCCCCCCTAGGAGATTGGATCTCCTAGGGCCGGCGCCCCCCCCTTGGCCCTCCTATATATAGTGGGGGAAGGAGGGCTTTCTCAGACATGCCTTTGGTTGCCTCCTTCTCCCTCTCCAACACCTTCTCCTCCTCCATAGCGCTTGGCGAAGCCCTGCCGGAGTACTGCAGCTCCATCATCACCACGCCGTCGTGCTGCTGCTGGTGCCATCTCCCTCAACCTCTCCTTCCCCCTTGCTGGATCAAGAAGGAGGAGACGTGGCTGTTCCGTACGTGTGTTGAACGTGGAGGTGCCGTCCGTTCGGTGCTAGGATCTTCGGTGATTCGAATCACGTCGAGTACGACTACCTCATCCCCGTTCTTTGAACGCTTCCGCTCGCGATCTACAAGGTACGTAGATGCATCTAATCACTCGTTGCTAGATGAAATCCTAGATGGATCTTGGTGAAACCGTAGGAAAATTTTGTTTTCTGCTACGTTCCCCAACACATCTCCGAAGCACCGTCATGATCCCCATCGTCACCGGCGCGACACCTTGATCTCCATCGTAGCATCGTTGTCGTCTCGCCAATATTATGCTTCTACGACTATCGCTACCGCTTAGTGATAAAGTAAAGCATTATAGGGTGATTGCATTGCATACAATAAAGCGACAACCATATGGCTCCTGCCAGTTGCCGATAACTTGGTTACAAAACATGATCATCTCATACAATAAAATTTAGCATCATGCCTTGACCATATCACATCACAACATGCCCTGCAAAAACAAGTTAGACGTCCTCTACTTTGTTTGTTGCAAGTTTTACGTGGCTGCTACGGGCTTAAGCAAGAACCAATCTTACCTACGCATCAAAACCACAATGATAGTTTGCCAAGTTGGTGCTGTTTTAACCTTCGCAAGGACCGGGCGTAGCCACACTCGGTTCAACTAAAGTTGGAGAAACGGACACCCGCCAGCCACCTGTGCGCAAAGCACGACGGTAGAACCAGTCTCGCGTAAGCGTACGCGTAATGTCGGTCCGGGCCGCTTCATCCAACAATACCGCTGAACCAAAGTATGACATGCTGGTAAGCAGTATGACTTATATCGCCCACAACTCACTTGTGTTCTACTCGTGCATATAACATCAAACCATAAAACCTAGGCTCGGATACCACTATTGGGGAACGTAGTAATTTCAAAATTTTCCTACGCACACGCAAGATCATGGTGATGCATAGCAACGAGAGGGGAGAGTGTTGTCTATGTACCCTCGTAGACCGAAGCGGAAGCGTTGACGCAACGTAGAGGAAGTAGTCGTACGTCTTCCCGGTCCAACCGATCCAAGCACCGTCACTCTGGCACCTCCGAGTTCTTGGCACACGTTCAGCTCGATGACGCTCCCCGGGCTCCGATCCAGCAAAGCTTCGGGGAGGAGTTCCGTCAGCACGACGGCGTGATGACGATCTTGATGTTCAACCGTCGCAGGGCTTCACCTAAGCACCGCTACAATATGACCGAGGTGGAATATGGTGGAGGGGGGCACCGCACACGGCTAAGGAACGATCACGAAGATCAACTTGTGCGTTGTAGGGTGCCCCCCTGCCCCCGTATATAAAGGAGCAAAGGCGAGGGGGCGGCCGGCCAAGGAGGGCGCGCCAAGGGGGAGTCCTACTCCCGGTGGGAGTAGGACTCCCTTCTTT
>NC_041382.1:60739428-60816653 GCF_002162155.2 Triticum dicoccoides | reverse complement strand
GGTCCGGTAACCCCCCGGTACTCCGGTAAAATCCCGATTTCACCCGGAACGATTCCGATATCCAAATATAGGCTTCCAATATATCGATCTTTATGTCTCGACCATTTCGAGACTCCTTGTCATGTCCATGATCACATCCGGGACTCCGAACAACCTTCGGTACATCAAAATACATAAACTCATAATGAAACTGTCATCGTAACATTAAGCGTGCGGACCCTACGGTTCGAGAACAATGTAGACATGACCGAGACACGTCTCCGGTCAATAACCAACAGCGGAACCTGGATGCTCATATTGGTTCCTACACATTCTACGAAGATCTTTATCGGTCAGACTGCATAGCAACATACGTTGTTCCCTTTATCATCGGTATGTTACTTGCCCGAGATTCGATCGTCGGTATCTCAATACCTAGTTCAATCTCGTTACCGGCAAGTCTTTTTACTCGTTCCGTAATACATCATCTCACAACTAACTCATTAGTTGCAATGCTTGCAAGGCTTATGTGATGTGCATTACCGAGAGGGCCCAGAGATACCTCTCCGACAATCGGAGTGACAAATCCTAATCTCGAAATACGCCAACCCAACATGTACCTTTGGAGACACCTGTAGAGCACCTTTATAATCACCCAGTTACGTTGTGATGTTTGGTAGCACGCAAAGTGTTCCTCCGGCAAACGGGAGTTGCATAATCTCATAGTCATAGGAACATGTATAAGTCATGAAGAAAGCAATAGCAACATACTAAACGATCGGGTGCTAGGCTAATGGAATGGGTCATGTCAATCAGATCATTCACCTAATGATGTGATCCCGTTAATCAAATAACAACTCTTTGTCCATGGTTAGGAAACATAACCATCTTTGATTAACGAGCTAGTCAAGTAGAGGCATACTAGTGACACTCTGTTTGTCTATGTATTCACACATGTATTATGTTTCCGGTTAATACAATTCTAGCATGAATAATAAACATTTATCATGATATAAGGAGATAAATAATAACTTTATTATTGCCTCTAGGGCATATTTCCTTCACACACAAAATTTGCCTTTGGTTCCAAAACACTATTTTATATACCGGTACTGCAGTGGAGACTGTTAAGTTGAACTTCCACCTAGAACTCTATGCTACAATAGTAAGCAACTTGAACAGTGGACTGGGCCTTGAACTGCAAGTTTTCTGCGAATCTAGCTTCACATAAAGCCTTGACCGATACGTGGCTACCGTGGGTCTTCCCCGCGGGTGGAGCTTATGCGTCATACTCCGTGACCTTTCATGAGTTTACTAGAGAGAACCCTACTCTCATAGATTGCGACGTTTGACAATCAAACTCATATAGGTGTGTTCTTCAAAAGATGTTCTGCAGGATAACATCTCTGCTTAAATAAGCCACTTAGAACACATTAAGATATACATGAACCTGCCATGCAGATAAGGAGAGTATTGCATCTTCATGGAGTGGTATTGTGAATAGTAAGGATACTCTCTTCTCAGTTGACCAACAGCTTGTCTTCCACATCTAATTCACGGGATCTCCGATCACAAAGAATAGGTTACCACTGTGAACAACTCATATTGTGGGTCTCATACCCATCTCCCTCGATGCATTATCTATCACATTACGTGATAGACCCTTAGTAAAAGGATCTGACAGATTTTTAGACGTTTGGATATAATCCAATGCAATAACTCCGGAGTTTTTCATTTTTCTGACAGACTTTAACCTTCTCTGAACGTGTCTTGATGACTTCATGTTATCCTTTGAGCTACTCACTTTCGTGATCACACTTTGATTGTCGCAGTTCATAAGGATACCCGGTACAGGTTTCTCAACAACTGGTAAGTCATTCAAGAGCCGACGAAGCCAATCTGCTTCGACCGTAGCTGTATCTAGTACTGTGAGTTCTGCTTCCATTGTTGACCTTGTTAAGATGGTCTGCTTGCAAGACTTCCAAGAAACAGCGCCACCTCCATGAGTGAATACATAACCGCTCGTGGCCTTTATCTCATCAGCATCTGAGATCCAGTTTGAGTCACTATACCCTTCAAGCACCTTTGGATGCCCGGTGTAGTGAATTCCATAATTTGCAGTGCCTTTCAAATAACGCAAAACTCTCTCTAGAGCTTTCCAATGCACATCTCCTGGTTTTGAAACAAACTGACTCAGTTTGCTAACAACAAAAGAGATGTCAGGTCTTGTAGCACTGGCTAAGTACATAAGCGAGCCAATAATCTGAGAATACTTCAATTTGTCTCTAGCAATTCTTCGATTCTTTCGAAGCAACACACTAGCATCATATGGTGTTGGAGAGGGCTTGCAGTCACTATAGCCAAAGCGACTCAAGATCTTTTCCACATAGTGAGACTGAAGCAATGTAATCCCACCATCATCGTCTCTCAACAACTTGATGTTCAGAATGACATCAGCCACTCCTAAATCCTTCATCTCAAAACAACGAGATAGGAAATCCTTGACCTCCTTAATAACATTCGGTTGGTTCCGAAAATTAGTATGTCATCAACATACAAGCACAGGATAACTCCCTCGCCCCCACCATGGCGATAGTACACACATTTGTCAGCTTTGTTCACAACAAAGCCTGCAACTATTAAAGTTCTTTCAAACTTCTCATGCCACTGTTTGGGTGCTTGCTTAAGTCCATACAAAGACTTCAGCAACTTGCACACTTTCCCTTCCTGACCATCTAGTACAAACCCATCTGGTTGTTCCATATAAATTTCCTCGTCCAACTCTCCATTTAGGAAAGCAGTCTTAACATCCATTTGATGAACGAGAAGACCATGTGAGGCAGCTAGTGAAAGTAGAACTCGAATAGTGGTCAGTCAAGCCACAGGTGAGTAAGTACCAAAGAAGTCTTCACCTTCCTTTTGGGTATAACCCTTAGCCATGAGCCGAGCCTTGTACTTTTCAATAGTACCATCAGGCCTAAGCTTCTTCTTGAATACCCATTTGCATCCTATAGGTTTGCACCCATAAGGACGATCAGTTATCTCCCAAGTTTCATTTGCCAAGATGGAATCCATCTCGCTACGAACCGCTTCCTTCCAGTAGTCAGCATCTTCAGATGCATAGGCCTCTGAAATAGAACTGGGAGTGTCATCTATGAGGTACACAAGAAAATCATCACCAAAGGACTTTGTAGTCCTCTGTCTCTTGCTCCTAATAGGAACTTCATTGTTCTCCTCCACGGGACTTTCAAAGTGTTCCATCAAAATTGTGGGTTCGGTAATTGTAACTGGTTCCTGATTCGATGAACTAGGCATCTCCTGATTAGATGAGGTAGCCATATCCTTCATGGGAAAGATATCTTCAAAGAAAGTTGCATCATTCGACTCCATGATCGTATCAACATGCACGTCAGGTACCTCAGATTTTACAACCAAGAATCTATAGCCAATGCTATGAAAAGCATATCCCAGGAAAACACAATCCACAGTCTTTGGTCCAAGCTTCCGCTTCTTTGAAATTGGAGCATTGACTTTCGCCAAACAACTCCATGTTCGCAGATAAGAGAGTTTTAACCTTTTCTTCTCCCATTCCTCGAATGGAGTTATCTCTTTGTTCTTTGTGGGTACTCGGTTCAGGACATGACATGCTGTCAATATCGCCTCCCCCCATCATGCCTTGGAGAGACCCGATGTATCTAACATGGCGTTAACCAAATTAGTTAGAGTACGGTTCTTTCTTTCGGCCATCCCATTTGACTGAGGTGAGTAGGGAGGAGTCCTCTCATGGATTATACCATGTTCTGCACAAAAAGTATCAAACTCATTGGAAAAATACTCTCCACCACGGTCGAACCTAAGCCTCTTGATTTTTTGATCAAGTTGGTTTTCCACTTCAGCTTTGTAGATCTTGAAAAAGTTCAAAGCCTCATCCTTAGATTTCAGAAGATACACATGGCAGTATCTAGTGGAGTCATCAATTAATGTCATAAAATATTTCTTTCCACCTTTTGTCAACACACCATTCATTTCACATAGATCTAAATGTATGAGCTCTAGTGGTGCAAGATTTCTTATTTCCGCAGTCGTGTGAGACTTACGAGGTTGCTTAGCTTGCACACACACTTGACACTTAGATCCCTTGACGGTGGTGAAACTAGGGATTAAGTTCAACTTTGCTAGTCGCGACATGCAACCAAAGTTAACATGACAAAGACGTGAATGCCACACATTGGATTCACTATTGTTGCAAATATGATTAACAACTTTATTGCAAACGTCTGATAAGGATAAATGAAACAAGCCTCCTGACTCATAGCCTTTACCAACAAAGGTTCCATACTTGGATATTACAAATTTATTCAACTCAAAGACAAGCTTGTAGCCATCTCTACACAGAAGAGATCCGCTAACAAGATTTTTATTGACGGAGGGGACAAAATGCACGTTCTTCAGCCGCACGATCTTCCCCGAAGTAAACTTCAGATCGACCATTGCCAACACCACGAACAGAAGCACTTGAACCGTTGCCCATCAGCACGGTTGAAGTCCCTGCGGTCTGATAAGACGAAAACATGGAAATATCACCGCATACATGCACATTAGCACCCGTGTCAATCAACCAGTCAAGAGAATGACATACTGAAAGAATAGTGGGAAATATACCATACCCAGCATCCTTCATGTCAGTGTCTCCAATGACAACATTAGCGGTCTTGCCGCCTTTCCCAGGATGACGCTTGTCATAGCGATTAGGGCAACTAGGAGCCCAATGATCAGGATCCCCACACACATGACAAGCACCTTTCTTCTTGCCATTCTTCTTCTTGAAGTTTGTGTGTTGCACAGCCTTATTCTTCCCATCAAACTTTGCTTTTTTATCAAACTTGCCCTTGTTCTTGAACTTGTGGGGCTGGAAGTTCTGCTTCTGTACCACATTGGCACTAGATCCTCCCTCAATACCTCGAGCACGTGTGTCCTTTGCTCTCGCCTTTTCTTCCACATCAAGAGTGCCAATGAGATCCGGGACGGAAAACTCCTGCCTTTTATGCTTCAGCAAGGTAGCAAAGTTCCTCCATGAAGGAGGAAGCTTAGTGATGATACCTCCGGCAACAAACTTGTCCGGTAGCATACAACTGAAGTGCTCAAGTTCTCTAGCAAATGACTGTATCTCATGAGCTTGCTCAACCACGGAGCGCTCTTCAGTCATCCTGTAATCATAGAATTGCTCCATGATGTACAGCTCAGTGCCAGCATCCGAGACACCAAACTTGGCCTTGAGTACATCCCACATATCTTTTCCATTATCAATTGACGCATAAGCATCAACTATGTTCTCACCAAGAACACTCAAGAGAGCAGCCTTAAACAGAGTATTCATTTTCTAAAAATCTTGTGCCTGTTGAGCATCAAGCTCTCCTTCAGGTTTGCCGAGAGTGGCGTCATAGCAACTCATGGTTTGAAACCATAAGACTGCTCTCACGCGCCACCTCTTATAGTGAATACCCTCAAACATAGGAGGTCTTATGGAAGCAGCAAAACCACTTGGGGTAAATTGCCTATAATAAGGTTTTTGGATTGTTGGAAATATGAGCAATTTACCAAATGATTTTATTAACAGAAATACTAGATAAAGCATGACTAATATAGAAGAGATAAAACAAGTCATGTGTTTTGACGGAGAGAAGGTAAATAGCTTCTGCATATATGAACCATAGCCTATCATATCTAAAGAAGACAGTATAGCAAGTAGCATATATGAAGTAGAACCTAACATGTGTAGGACAAGGACTAGAACAAGGAACTGCGGCAGAACCTTTAACAGGAAAGACAAGTACACGTACGGGACAGCAGCAGCAGAAGCGCTGGACTTGGGGTCGGTGTCCTCGCCTGCCATGTCGTCGAGGAGGTCGTGGACGTCGGGGAAGAAGTCGTCGGCGACCGGATCGTCCGTGATGAAGCAGCCAGTAGTCGCGCTGAGCGCTCCCCAAAAACCTTATCACCCTTCTCCCGTACATGACTCAAAAGGTGCGGTTTCGGAGCGACCTCTCTTATATAGGCACAGGAGAATGAGCGTGGCGTGCGGCGAAGGAGGAGCGCGCGTGGATGTTCCTTTTGTTCTCATGCTCATGCATGTGGGGAAAGAACCTCCCTTATAAAGAGGTTCAATTCCCTATAAACTAGCAATGTGGGACTAAACTTTTGTTTCACCTCTTGCCTTGCACAAATGGGCTACGTGGGCCTCTAGAATTTATTAGGAATTTCTGAAACTGCTATTGGGTTAGGCCCAAAATAGACAAAATTCCAACAACATATGCGTGAATTTTTGGAACCGATAGTACCTCGAGCTCGAAGTATCGATTCAGTCAAAAGAAACTCAGGATTCTGTTTTAGGTGTTGCCAACTGGAACGACCCATAGCCAAGGGATTGTGGAACTTCTGTCTCTATTGCATCAAGTCACAGCACAGTACAGAGTTACAAATACTACAGGTTCTCGATCTTAATACAAGCTGATGTGATGCCTAGGGGCACTTTTGTGGGTTCTATGGACAACCCGTAACAAAATTACGATTAAGAAGAAAGTTTCTAACCATCCCGCTGATGTGATTTTCAAATGCCACTTATTTTTATAGACGTGGATACCGTTGAGGAATGAGCGCGATGTTGAGCGCATGACGGAGGCCATAATGCGCATCAAGATGACTCAGACTTTGGCAAGACAAGAACCGTCGCACGGATGAGATGCTTTTGGATAGCCTTTTGATGGCGTGGCGTAGTAAGGCTGGTTGGTTCCATGGTTGTAATATTTGAGCCTGCGTGCTCCTGAACCTTGTATTTGTGTGCTGATGGCCGTGCGGAACTGCTTATCGTCCTTTGTTATCGTCTTAAAACTTTATATGTATGGTGTTTTGTGGCTTTATTAATTTAAAGCCGGACGTTTTTAATGTCTTTGTTTAAAGAAAAATCTTAATCTATAGGTCATCTGAAGAAAATATAGCTCTTCCTCTCTTGTTAGGACGACACTTCATGTCTTCAACCATCATGACAGAGGTAATCAAGAAATCAGTACATAAGCATGAATCTGACATGTCCTTCTATCTGTAGTATCCCCATTTTCATGCCTCTGCTTGACATTTACTCCCTCCGTTTTAAATTACTCGTTGAAGAAATGAATGTATATAGAACTAAAATACATCTAGATACATCTATACCTGCGACAAGTAATTCGGAACGGAGGGAGTACAATGAAAGAGAAGCCTATAAAAAATAAAACAACAAAAGCTAACACACACATGGCCTACACTTATAGTACCTTTCTTTAAAAATTGATCTACAATTATTATTTACTTCAACTATTTCAACAACAAATATGCTAACCTTATAGATTTACCACCTATGGTACCAAAGAACAAACAAACCACTAAAATCCTGCAATATCTTTGAAAGGAATGGAGATGGACTCCAAAAAGAAGAAAACACCTAACCTGCTCCTAAGCAGTTGATGTACAAACTTGTTGTGCGCTCTCAACATCAGAGCGAACATCGCCTTCTTCGGCAAGTTGCTCACTTCTGACATGAGTTTCAGCAGATTATCCTATAGACAGAAATATATTTTTAGTCTAACCTATTGATGGCTTCTAAGTCTAGCTTCTAACGGCGAGCATGGATTCCCTCCACTCGGCGTAATTTTCGGCAACAAAGCCTAGCTTGAAGGGAATGTGGTTGAGGATGTCCATGTTGTGGATATATAAGGGTGTCGGAGAAGAAGTGTCGCCAGACAAGGAGGCATCCATAGCGATCTGGCCGACGACGGGCATCGTGCAGAGATTAGAGGCGGCCGAGGCGGCGCTCATGGTGGACAAGGAGAAAAGATCGAAATCATTAATTAGGGGTACCCCTTGCAAAGGTCACCCTCACCTTCGCTGGTGGTGGCAAGTGACGAACTGCATGCACGTCACACGTTGCAACCTAGGATTTTTTTTCTTTTTTCAAAATGTAATTAGATCCATGTTAATAGGTTTCAACGATTTTTTAACAAGAAAACCGGGAATGAAAAGAAACTAGAGACAAAAATCGGAAACAAAAAACCCAAAAAAAAAGGGACCAGGAAGCATGGTTGTGCTTTTACACTTTTTGAGGAAGAATAAATGTGCTTTTCCTTTTCGGCATGGATGCCCATTTTGCGCTTTTCCTTTTTTTAGGAAGCACAACAATGTATGTTTTTTCCTTTTCGGAAAGTACAATTATGTTCTGCGTCAAAATTGTGCTTTTTTCTTTTCGGAAAGCACAACTGTAATTTTTGCAAAAGCACAACTTTGCTTTTTCCCTTTCTCTGAAAGCTCAAGTTGTGCTTCACCCAAGAATTATGTATAAAAATTGATTTTTTTCGAGAAAAAAACTTTGGAAAAACCAAGCATAATTCAATAAGTCAAAACCCCAGAAAAACAATGAAAATATTTGCAAAAAAAAAAACATGCTCAGGCGGGGTGCGCCCCGCGCGAGACAGTGACGGCGGCTGGGCGCAGCAAATGGCGCACTCCAAGCCCACCAAAAGTGTCCGCTGAGTCCCCCCCTCCCTCAAAAGGGTACCTCTTAATTAATTGCTCGCATGAAAGATTAACCAGATCCAAAATTATCTACTCTTTTTAGATATAATTATCCATTCCCTCTGTCCTGGAATAAAAGAATGTTTTTGATATTATGCTAGTGTTAAAAACGTTCTTATATTTTGAGACAGAGGGAATACTATTTTAAAAGTGCTGGACCTGCGCAACGTTATATTTCTCGCATGCCACGAGATATAGCACGGGCTCACCTGCCCAGCTCAACTGCCCAGTAGCATCAGTTCTTTTGGTCCCAGCGTGTTGTTTTTTGGGGATGCCGGTTAATGCTGGTTTTTAAGTGGGGTTCAGTTTATGTTTTTCGTATTTTTTATGGTTTTACTTCTCATTTATTCTGTTTTCTATTTTCCTATTTTTTGTTTTTCATTTCCTTTTTCCAATTTGTTCTTTTCAAAATGTTGCTATTTATGTTTTTTTCTTTTCCTTTTGTTTTTTTTTGTTTTTCTCCTATTTCCCCTTATTTTTGCATTGGTATGTCAAAAAATATCTATTGAGCATTAAAATTATTCGTTGTGTATTTAAAAAATATTCTTCGTGTGTTTCTGAAAAAAATTCATTGTGTATTAACAAATATTTATCATGTATTTAAAAAGTTTATGGTGTGTTAAAAATTTTCATTGGATATTTAAAACATGTTTATAGTGTAGTAAAAATACTCTCCATGTATTGAATAATGTTCATCTTATACATCAATGTGTATCAATAAATGTTTATTGTCTATTAAAATATGTTTCAGTTTAATAAAAATGCTCATCGGGTCTTTAAAAAGTGTTCATTGGGTATTAAAAACGCTTGCCATGTATTTAAAGTTTTTCACACTTAACTAAAAAATATATTGTGTATTGCATGAACATTTCAAAAAGAAAAAGGTACACTTTCTAATTATATGAAACATGTTAAGATTGCTTGAACACACTTTTAAAAGTTCACAACATTTTTCGCCTCTACTTTTTAAAATTAGACACATAAAAGAAATTTTCCAGCTATTTTAGTTTGATCACCTATTGCAGATCAAACCATTATGTGCGTTGAAGAAAGTGCACCATTGTGTCAACATCGTACTTTTTCCGAGCAGATGGAATAGCCATCATGCGAAGCAGACACCAAATAGCGGTCACCCTAATATTTTCCTTCAAGGCCGGCCCAATATGCCTTTGCAGTAAGTGAGGCAAGCTCTTGCGTCGCTACAAGCTATGTATAGATGCTACCAGCTCGAAAGTCCTCCAGCTTCTTGGAATCAACTCGACAAACTTTCCTGTTGTGCCTAGTTCCTTATTTATTCTTCTTCAAATATTACACTAACCAACATGAACCTACTTTGGTTTTTCTTTTTTTTGGCCGGTTTCCTTATTTTTTTCTTTTTTAAAATCAATGAACTTTTTTCAAATTTTAAACTTCTTCAAAAAAATATGAAATTTTTATTGAAATTCGATGAACTCTTTTTCAAAATTGATGAACTTTACCCAATTTTTGTGAACTTTTTTTGCAAAATTGATGAACTTTTTTTAAATTCATGATCCATTTTTTGTCAAAACCAATGTTTTTTTTCCAAAAATTGCTCAATTGTTTACTACAAGAATAAAATTTTCCAATTTGTTAATATGTAAAAAAATCTAAGTGATACAATAATTTACTGTGCAATAAATAGCATAGCTACAATGGTTCTTAAACTTTTCACGTTGCTATCAGTCACTAGCATTCGGAAGCTCCAGTGGTTATCTAAACACTTCCAGGCATGCAGGCGTTTGTTTGATTCCTTAGGACAACCACCTTTTTCGGGGGTTTCGCGCTATAATACAGTTCAATGTGTTGGGCATTCGTGGGCTAGCCCACTAGACTAGGCGGTGCAGTGAGCGCTCCTAAACCAGTTCTCGATCCAGACCATGGGCTGGTGGCCGAAATAAAACCGCATAAGACATGTTGGGGACGGAAAGAAAATCGGGTTGCAGATCCATTTCGAAGGAAAAGCCGTAGGCGGACGCTATGCCTCCACGTCTCACCATCCAACGGTTGTAACCCCCTCTTCCACTTCCAATCAGAAGGCTGGGTAGAGCTTGCACGTTGCATTGCGAAGGAGAAGGGTGGCAAACAAGAACGAGGCAGAGGAAGGAGGGAAAGACGAGGAAGCGAGGCAGAGGAGGGTACGATGAAGGCGATGGGCATCAGAGTTGGCGACGCAGGCCTAGGTGCATGAGGGTGCCCATGGCCACAGCGAAGCGGTGCATAGGAGGTAGCAACGCGGGCGCGTGGCGGAGAAGGGCACGACGATAGTGAGGGTTGGCCGCAGCGCACGAGATGTGGTACAAGCGAGCGAGCCATATACGTCAGGGGGCGATCTATTCCTTTGTGAAACATTATTTTGACTTAGCAGTGGGATTCCCCTATGTAATTATCAAACTCCTCGCTCTGTGGTGTCGTGAAGCTACGCTTTGGCTGCCTCCATGTTGAAGTGGAGGAGGGAATGTCTTCATGAAGTTGGTTCGACCGAGCTAGGGCGTTCGGGCCATGAGTGTATAACTGCAATGCACACTGATATTAGGTAGGAGATTAATTGCATGTTAATATGTATTGCCCTTGTTTCAAAAGTGTGTCTTAAATTTATTGCATATGGATAAAAATAGCACTAAAACGTCTCTAGATACGAAATTTGGGACGAAGGGAGTATTAGGCACGATATCAGTTGCACATTAAAATTGGGCAGGATGTTAATCTCTACTCCTAATATTTGAGTTGGTTGAATAGCATCCACGGTTTATTTTTGTACCACCACTTTCAATCGTTTTATTTCGCTATTTTTTTCCGTCCTCCCTCCCACCATCTCTCCTACACATAGTTTTTTTTCACCCTGGCACTAAAACCGAAGTAATTCCCTTTAATACTCCACCTGGTTTATATCAGGTAATAATTCTCGCGCTTCTTTCTTTGGTAGGTGCTAATTTGCTTACCTTCTTAGGTGAGACCACCTTCCCATCAAAAACTGAGTTGGTTTCCCATTTGGTTTTTATATCCATAATATTTTAATATCAAATTACGGATTAAACAATTGCATTATAATTTTCGATCACCTTCCTAAAATCGTCCACGACTTGCTCGAAGGAGGGAGCGAGGCCCCTCGATCGTCTCGCTACGAGTATGTTGTCGTTTCGTTTCTTAACCTATCGATCGAACGAAATCCCCAGGCCCACCCCAGGTCCTTGATTTCATTTCATACCCCCACCATCGAAGATCCTCCCCATCCCTGCCCTAGTCTTTCCTTCCAAAAATCTCAACTTTCCTTGCCTAGCTAGGGACCTAGGCCCACACATTCCAAATCACAAAACACTCTACAATCTTTCCTTTGGTCTCATCCAGATTGTGACCCTCTCTCCCGACGATCTCGTCCTCGTCCTCACGGCGGCTAGGACTAGAACGTGGATGTAGCTGCGTATTGGAAATCCTAGGGACGACAGAGGATTCGGTCGCTATAGTGAGGCTGGCGCTGGTGGCGGCCGGATTGTCACTATGGACAAAGTGGTAGGCGAAGTGGTGGCATGGGTGAGCGGCAGCAAGGACAACTTCTTCAACATGATGTGATGTCTCGACTACATTCAAAAGGCAACACAATCCATCCATCCTGCCGCACCTCATTTGTAACGCCCCGAGACCGATGTGCCAGGTGTCCTCCAGTTATTCGTTGTTGTTGCCTTGTCATTGCTTGCATGTCATGCATTTCATATCATGTCATCATGTGCATTTCATTTGCATACATGTTCGTCTCATGCATCCGAGCATTTTCCCCGTTGTCCGTTTTGCATTCCGGCGCTCCTATGTCCTCCGGTGTCCCTTTCTACCTCTTTTCGTGTGCAGGTGTTAAACGTTTTCGAATTGGACCGAGACTTGTCATGTGGCCTTGGTTTACTACCGGTAGACCGCCTGTCAAGTTTCGTACCATTTGGACTTCATTTGATACTCCAACGGTTAACCGAGGGACCGAAAAGGCCTCGTGTGTGTTATAGCCCAACACCTCTCCAAAGTGGCCCAAAACCCACTAAACCCCCTCCATCCTCTCGGTCGTTCGATCACGATCGCGTGGCCGAAAACCGTACCTCATTTGGACTCTCCTAGCTCCCTCTACCTATAAATATGTGATCCCTTCGAAATTCGCGGTCTAACCCTAGCCCCCTCCCTCTCCTTGCGCGCCGGACACAAATCCCGCCGACGGACACGTCCGACTTCGCCATCCGCCGCATAGCATAAAGGAATGTTTGCAAGGAGTTTTTCAAAGAAAGACCTCGGTGAAGCTGCTTACATATTGAGCATCAAGATCTATAGAGATAGATCAAGACGCTTGATAAGTTTTTCAATGAATACATACATTGACAAGATTTTGAAGTAGTTCAAAATGGAATAGTCAAAGAAAGAGTTCTTTCCTGTGTTACAAGGTGTGAAATTGAGTAAGACTCAAAACCCGACCACGGCAGAAGATAGAGAGAGAATGAAAGTCATTCCCTATGCCTCAGCCATAGGTTCTATAAAGTATGCCATGCTGTGTACCAGACCTATTGTATACCCTGCCCTGTGTTTGGCAAGGGAGTACAATATTGATCTAGGAGTAGATCACTGGACATTGGTCAAAATTATCCTTAGTGGAATAAGGATATGTTTCTCAATTATGGAAGTGACAAAAGGTTCGTCGTAAAGGGTTACGTCGATGCAAATTTTGACACTCATCAAGATGACTCTAAATCTCAATCTGGATACATATTGAAAGTGGGAGCAATTAGCTAGAGTAGCTCTGTGCAGAGCATTGTTGACAAAGAAATTTGCAAAATACTTACGGATCTGAATGTGGCAGACCCGTTGACTAAACTTCTCTCACAAGCAAAACATGATCACACCTCAGTACTCTTTGGGTGTTAATCACATAGCGATGTGAACTAGATTATTGACTCTAGTAAACCCTTTGGGTGTTGGTCACATGTCGATGTGAACTATGAGTGTTAATCACATGGTGATGTGAACTATTGGTATTAAATCACATGGCGATGTGAACTAGATTATTGACTCTAGTGCAAGTGGGAGACTGAAGGAAATATGCCCTAGAGACAATAATAAAGTTATTATTTATTTCCTTATATCATGATAAATGTTTATTATTCATGCTAGAATTGTATTAACCAGAAACATAATACATGTGTGAATACATAGACAAACAGAGTGTCACTAGTATGCCTCTACTTGACTAGCTCGTTAATCAAAGATGGTTATGTTTCCTAACCATGGACAAAGAGTTGTTATTTGATTAACGGGATCACATCATTAGGTGAATGATCTGATTGAGATGACCCATTCCGTTAGCTTAGCACTTGATCGTTTAGTTTGTTGCTATTGCTTTCTTCATGACTTATACATGTTCCTATGACTATGATATTATGCAACTCCCGTTTACCGGAGGAACACTTTGTGTGCTACCAAACGTCACAACGTAACCGAGTGATTATAAAGGTGCTCTACAGGTGTCTCCGAAGGTACTTGCTGGGTTGGCGTATTTCGAGATTAGGATTTGTCACTCCGATTGTCGGAGAGGTATCTCTGGGCCCTCTCGGTAATGCACATCACTTAAAGCCTTGCAAGCATTGCAACTAATGAGGTAGTTGCGGGATGATGTGTTACGGAACGAGTAAAGAGACTTGCCGGTAACGAGATTGAACTAGGTATTGAGATACCGACAATAGAATCTCGGGCAAGTAACATACCGATGACAAAGGGAACAACGTATGTTGTTATGCGGTCTGACCGATAAAAGATCTTCGTAGAATATGTGGGAGCCAATATGGGCATCCAGGTTCCTCTATTGGTTATTGACTCGAGACGTGTCTCGGTCATGTCTACATTGTTCTTGAACCCGTAGGGTCCGCACGCTTAACGTTACGATGACAGTTTCATTATGAGTTTATATATTTTGATGTACCGAAGGTTGTTCGGAGTCCCGGATATGATCACGGACATGACGAGGAGTCTCGAAATGGTCGAGACATAAAGATCGATATATTGGACGGCTATATTCAGACACGGAAGTGTTTCGGATGATTTCGGTGAAAACCGGAGTGCCGGAAGGGTTACTGGAACCCCTTGGGGAAGTATTGGGCCTTAGTGGGCCTGAGGGGAGAGAGGGCAGCAGCCCGGGAGGTGGCACGCCCCCTCCCACGGGGAGTCCGAATTGGACTAGGGGAGGGGGGCGCAACCCCTCTTTCCCTCTCCCTCTCCCCCTCTTTCCTTCCCCCTTCCCTCTTCCTAGTTGGACTAGGAAAGGGGAGTCCTACTCCTACTAGGAGGAGGACTCCCCCCTCCTTGGCGCGCCTCAAGGGCCGGCCTGCCTCCCCCCTTGCTCCTTTATATACAGGGGCAGGGGGCACCTCTAGACACACAAGTTGATCTTCGTGATCGTTCTCTTAGCCGTGTGCGGTGCCCCCCTCCACCATAATCCTCGATAATATTGTAGCGGTGCTTAGGCGAAGCCCTGCGACGGTAGAACATCAAGATCGTCACCACGCCGTCGTGCTGACGGAACTCTTCCCTGACACTTTGCTGGATCAGAGTCTGGGGATCGTCATCGAGCTGAACGTGTGCTAGAACTCGGAGGTGCCGTAGTTTTGGTGCTTGATCGGTCGGGCCGTGAAGACGTACGACTACATCAACCGCGTTGTGCTAACGCTTCCGCTTCCGGTCTACGAGGGTACGTAGACAACACTCTCCCCTCTCGTTGCTATGCATCACCATGATCTTGCGTGTGCGTAGGAATATTTTTTAAATTACTACGTTCCCCAACAAGTTCGCCTTGAATAAAACTCCTCCAGCAATGCCCAACATTGGTTTTACCATTCGCCACCTAGCCTCTTTTTCCCTTGGGTTCCACAGACTCAAGGGTCATCTTTATTAAACCCCCCGGGCCAGTGCTCCTCTGAGTGTTGGTCCAAACTAGAGCCCCTTGCAGCGCCACCTCGGGGAAACTCGAGGGCTGGTTTTAGTTGTACGGATTGCTTATCCGGTGTGCCCTGAGAACGAGATATGTGCAACTCCTATCGGGATTTGTCGGCACATTCGGGTGGTGTTGCTGGACTTGTTTTACCATTGTCAAGGATGTCTTGTAACCGGGATTCCGAGTCTGATCGGATTGTCTTGGGAGAAGGAATATCCTTCGTTGACCATGAGAGCTTGTGATGGGCTAAGTTGGGACACCCCTGCAGGGATTTGAACTTTCGAAAGTCGTGCCCGCGGTTATGGGCAGATGGGAATTTGTTAATGTCCGGTTGTAGAGAACCTGAAACTTAACTTAATTAAAATGCATCAACCGCGTGTGTAACCGTGATGGTCTCTTCTCGGCGGGGTCCGGGAAGTGAACACGGTGTTGGAGTTATGCTTGACGTAGGTTGTTCTAGGATCACTTCTTGATCATAGTTTCTCGAACGTGCTTTGCCTTCTCTTCTCGCTCTCATTTGCGTATGTTAGCCACCATATATGCTAGTCGCTTGCTGCAGCTCCACCTCATACCTGTTACCCTACCTATAAGCTTAAATAGTCTTGATCGCGAGGGTGTGAGATTGCTGAGTCCCCGTGACTCACAGTTTACTTCCAAACCCAGCTTGCAGGTGCCGATGATA
The DNA here is from genome assembly GCF_002162155.2 of Triticum dicoccoides. NCBI lineage: Eukaryota > Viridiplantae > Streptophyta > Magnoliopsida > Poales > Poaceae > Triticum > Triticum dicoccoides. The sequence continues at coordinate 60,800,415 of NC_041382.1, read as the reverse complement.
CCGTGCAGGTGATGCAACCGAGCTCAAGGAGGAGCTCGATGAAGATCGTGTTCGTTATGTTGTTCCGTTTCCAGTTAATCAGTAGTGGAGCCCAGTTGGGGTCGATCGGGGATCTGTGTAGCATTTGGGGTAGTCTTCTTTTATTTTGGTTCCGTAGTCGGACCTTGATTGTATCTGGTTGATGTAATGCTTTATTCATGTATTGTGTGAAGTGACGATTGTAAGCCAAGTATGTATCTCTTTCCCTTACGTATTACATGGGTTGTTGTGAAGATTACCTCACTTGCGACATTGCTTTCAATGCGGTTATGCCTCTAAGTCGTGCTTCGACACATGGGAGATATAGCCGCATCAAGGGCGTTACATCATTACATCTGTTAGGTTTAATCTTGATTTCATATCTGCATGTGTTTTTTTTGCTTTTGTACTGCATGTAGTTCATCAGGTGAGTCGTGGGTAGGAGTCTTGGAACAGCAAGTGTGCAAGGCGAGATGCCAGATCGTGTGAAGCGATCTAGATGGTGAGATGCCTGGTGTCGTGTGAAACGGCAAGCTGAAGCCAAGGCCCTGAGGAGTAGACGGGTGAGTTTGTTAGTACTAGTAAGCGTGCACGTGCAACACACGTCTCTGCCATGGCATGTCAGGGCAACGACCCTAGAAATGGTACCAGTTGAGTGCAAGGCGTTTTGGAGCAGTGGACGTCAGGGCAGCGGCCCGGAGAGCTTTGCAACTTTGACGATTGTCGGTGTCAAAACCGACAGATCTCAGGGTAGGGGGTCCCGAGCTATGGATTCTCGGATAAATGGTAACAGGAACGAAGGAGACAATGTTTTACCCAGGTTCGGGCCCTCTTGATGGAGGTAAAACCCTATGTCCTACTCTTGTTTATATTGATGGAGTATCAAGTACAGAGTTGATCTACCTCATGATCATATCTTGTGGTCTAACACCTGAGGATATGATGAATAATGTCCTAATAATCTAGCGACTAGCCTCGCCTCGGCTTATATAATGTACTAGAGGCCTAGGATAACAAGAATCCTAGTCGAATACGTTGGTGGAGAGGAGTCCTTGTCTTGATCATCAAGTCTTGTGCAATCTTCCTCATGTGCGGCATGGGCTGCCCGAAGTGGCCCATGAGTGAACCGCCATGGGGGTCCTCGGCCCGATCCAGCTAGTCGGGAGACAACATGGTGAGTACCCCTAGTCCAGGACACCGTCAGTAGCCCCCTGAACCGGTCTTCAAGTTGGGGACGCTCCTTGATTCTTCCGAATTGTTCTTCATCTTTGGTCGTCGATCTTGAAAACCGGTTCAACAAATCTTCTTATCTTTGATCTTGAGGATCGCCAAAATAAATCCGAAGAGTTTACATGTCGGGTATCCAGAGGAGCCCCTTTAAGTTATTGGCCGTTATCAATGCCTTGTTATTTTTATGCCCACCTCGGGTTTGAAGTGTTTCTCGTGCGGCGGTGTCTTCTCGCGTCCGAGCTCCAACGCCGGACTTGCTACGTCTTGAGCTTGCGTTGGTTTTTCCCGAAGAGGAAGGGATGATGCAGTAGAGTAGCGTAAGTATTTCCCTCAGCTTTTGAGAACCAAGGTATCAATCTAGTAGGAGCCCACGCTCAAGTCCCTCGTACCTACACAAAGCGATAGCTACTCGCAACCAACGCGATTAGGGGTTGTCAAGCCCTTCACGGTCACTTACGAGAGTGAGATCTGATAGGTATAAAGATGCAAAGTAAAAAGTAAAGGCGAAGTAAAAAGCAAAGCAAGATTAAAGTAATGGAGATTGATATGATGAGAATAGACCCGGGGGCCATAGGTTTCACTAGTGGCTTCTCTCAAGAGCATAAGTATTCTACGGTGGGTGAACAAATTACTGTTGAGCAATTGACAGAATTGAGCATAGTTATGAGAATATCTAGGCATGATCATGTATATAGGAATCACATCCGTGACAAGTAGATCGAAACGATTCAGCATCTACTACTATTACTCCACTCATCGACCGCTATCCAGCATGCATCTAGAGTATTAAGTTAAAAACAGAGTAACGCCTTAAGCAAGATGACATGATGTAGAGAGATAAATTCATGCAATATGAAATAAACCCCATCTTGTTATCCTCGATGGCAAAGATACAATACTTGCCTTGCTGCCCCTTCTGTCACTTGGTAAGGACACCGCAAGATCGAACCCAAAGCTAAGCACTTCTCCCATGGCAAGAACTATCAATCTAGTTGGCCAAACCAAACGGATAATTCGAAGAGACTTGCAAAGATAACGAATCATACATAAAAGAATTCAGAGAAGATTCAAATATTATTCATAGATAGACTTGATCATAAACCCACAATTCATCGGTCTCAACAAACACACCGCAAAAAGAAGATTACATCGAATAGATCTGCACGAGAGAGGGGGAGAACTTTGTATTGAGATTCAAAGAGAGAGAAGAAGCCATCTAGCTACTAACTATGGACCCGAAGGTCTGAGGTAAACTACTCACACTTCATCGGAGAGGCTATGATGATGTAGAAGCCCTCCGTGATGATGGCCCTCTTCCGGCGGAGCTCCGGAATAGGCCCCAAGATGGGATCTCGTGGATACAGAAAGTTGCGGCGGTGGAATTAGGTTTTTGGCTCCTGTTCTGATCGTTTGGGGGTACGTGTGTATATATAGGAGGAAGAAGTACGCCGGAGGAGCAACGAGGGGCCCACGAGGCAGGGGGCGCGCCCTAGGGGGGGGCGCCCCCACCCTCGTGACCATCTCTTTTGTTCCTTGGAGCAGGGTCCAGGTCTCCTGGATCGCGTTCGGTGAGAAAATCACGTTCCCGAAGATTTTATTCCGTTTGGACTCCGTTTGATATTCCGTTTATCCGAAACACCGAAATAGGCAAAAAACAGCAATTCTGGGCTGGGCCTCCGGTTAATAGGTTAGTCCCAAAAATAATATAAAAGTGGAAAATAAAGCCCAATATAGTCCAAAACAGTAGATAATATAGCATGGAGCAATCAAAAATTATAGATACATTGGAGACGTATCAGACTGCATTCGAGGTATCTTTTGCAGCTGAGCACCAACACCGGACCGCTTCCGAGCTTCAACGCTGGAATGTATCCGAGCTCCAACGCTGGACTATATCCGAGGTGTCATAGATTACCTTGGTCTTGAAAAAGTTTTAGCCGAGCTTAATGCTGGAAATGCCCTCTAAGGAGCCAGCCAGTTGCATTGGAGCTATATGCCGAACTGCTTCCGAGGTGGCTCAGCACCTCGGTCATGGGCTGATTGTTTGCGGATTTTATTTCTGATGCGTATAAATTTATTTTCTGACAAGATGTATGGCCAGTAGCCCTCATGGTGTCTGTCGGCCTAAAATCTAAGATGCACCTGAAGGAAAATATGAAACCGTTGATCCTAGTAGCTTCTGAGACTCAGGTCATGGAATCGGTCTGAGAATCAACTCCTAGCTCGGCAGCAGACATAGGAATAGAAACGCAATGTAATATATTAGAGGTAATAGTGATCGGCGGACGGACCCTTGAGAGAGGGTTTTGAGAAGTCGCCGTAATATATTAGCTTGATGCCGGATAAGTCCCAGATGGTACTTATTGTTGTCCGAAGACGCGTTTGCCCATAGTTCGATCGAGCCAAACACTGAGCACTTTGAATTTTCTGCATTGAATAGGCAATGCAGTAGCCCCCGAGACACTGGTCAGGTGACAACACCAGATCAGGGGATCGATACGCCCCTTTTAATATTAGTGAATGATAAGCCTGAAGCCCAGTAGCCCCGAGTCTTAATGTGGGAACGGGTGGCCAAACTAAGGATCGATATCCAGAGTAAAATCACAAATTATGTGTAATGATTCTACGTATCCAAGTACTTTACATCATTAATGCTCGGATCCGCATTGTACAAAACTTTGCTGACCGACCATCGGCTTCAACCTCCTCGGCCAGAAGCTGGGGAGTGTTTGTCCTACTTTATAAAGCCGTTATAAGGGCAAAGATTTATGGAAAACAAGGCAATCCGACCATACATTTTTATAAACAAAGGTACGCAGAGAGATATGAAACATCTTCCAAAGAAAATAATCCCGCTATTGGTTCCTTTCTTTGGGTTGTCATGCTGATCATGATCATGAGGCCTCACCTTCAATCAATGTGGAAGGAAAATATTGAGGATTTAGTTCGGGGAAAGTTCCCGAACTCTATGGTATTAATGAACCAAAATTTTCACTTCCTTCGTTGCCGACCAATTATATCCTTTAAGATCGCTAGCTTTCGGCTTCACCCAGTCTGAGGTACTAACTCGGATGACCTGGTAGTAACAATCACAGAGGTGCTCCCTTTACCACCTAGCCGAACAATCGGGAATGTAGGGGTAAGCACAGGAGCCAGGCAAAACCAGCTTGGCCAAAATCTTAAGTCAAATTGATGCATATTTATGGCTTTATAACGATGATTACGGAAGATAGCCCTCGTATATAAAATACGAACGCCGATGATATATTTATTTTGACTCCGTTGCGATCGTTTATCACTTGAAAGTTGCCCATCGTCGGCTTTCACCCCCTTGTAGATGCTACGCAGGGTGTCTCCGCAATAACAAGACAACCCTTAGCCGACATCTCGGTGCCCGAAGGCGGTTGTGTTAGCATAAACGAGGCAATCAGATATGCAGGCTTTATAACTTTCACTTAGTCATAGGAGCTTTAAACTAGGGGAGCTAGCTACGAGCCCCCGGTTAGTGTTCGGCACCGATCGAAGTCTAGCCATTATCACTTCGGCCAATGTTATGAAAGGCACATTGTTTAACACGGGGTAATCGGTATCGATTGATACATCCATTTTGCATCATGCTTTTATATCAATATTTATTGCATTATGGGCTGTTATTACACATTATGTCACAATACTTATGCCTATTCTCTCTTATTTTACAAGGTTTACATAAAGAGGGAGAATGCCGGCAGCTAGGATTCTGGGCTGGAAAAGGAGCAAATATTAGAGACCAATTCTGCACAACTCCAAAAGTCCTGAAACTTCACGGAAGATGTTTTCCAAATATATAAAAAATACTAAGAGCAAGAACTTCACCAGGGGGCCACACCCTGCCCATGAGGGTGGGGGCGCGCCCTACCCCCCTGGGCGCGCCCCCTACCTCATGGGCCCCCTGGTGGCCCTCCAGTGGCCATCTTCTGCTATATGGATTCTTTCGATGGGAAAAAAATCATAAGCCATCTTCTCAGACGAAACTCCGCCGCCACGAGGCGGAACCTTGGCGGAACCAATCTAGGGCTCTGGCGGAGCTATTCTGCCGGGGAAACTTCCCTCCCGGAGGGGGAAATCATCACCATCGTCATCACCAACGCTCCTCTCATCGGGAGAGGGCAATCTCCATAAACATCTTCATCAGCACCATCTCATCTCAAAACCCTAGTTCATCTCTTGTATCCAATTCTTGTCTCCAAGTCCGGGATTGGTGCTAGTAGGTTGCTAGTAGTGTTAATTACTCCTTGTAGTTGATGCTAGTTGGTTCAATTGGTGGAAGATCATATGTTCAGATCCTATATGCATATTAATACCCCTATGATTATGAACATTTTTATGCTTTGTGAGTAGTTACTTTTGTTCCTGAGGACATGGGAGAAGTCTTGCTATTAGTAGTCATGTGAATTTGGTATTTGTTCAATATTTTGATGAGATGTATGTTGTCTCTCCTCTAGTGGTGTTATGTGAACGTCGACTACATGACACTTCACCATTATTTGGGCCTAGAGGAAGGCATTGGGAAGTAATAAGTAGATGATGGATTGCTAGAGTGACAGAAGCTTAAACCCTAGTTTATGCGTTGCTTCGTAAGGGGCTGATTTGGATCCATATGTTTAATGCTATGGTTAGGTTTACCTTAATACTTTTGTTGTAGTTGCGGATGCTTGCAATAGAGGTTAATCATAAGTGGGATGCTTGTCCAAGTAAGGGCAGTACCCAAGCACCGGTCCACCCACATACCAAATTATCAAAGTACCGAACGCAAATCATATGAGCGTGATGAAAACTAGCTTGACGATATTCCCATGTGTCCTCGGGAGCGCTTTACATCATATAAGAGTTTGTCCAGGCTTGTCCTTTGCTACAAAAAGGATTGGGCCACCTTGCTGCACTTTATTTACTTTTGTTACTTGTTGCTCGTTACAAATTATCCTATCACAAAACTATCTGTTACCACTTATTTCAGTACTTGCAGAGAACACCTTGCTGGAAACCGCTTATCATTTCCTTCTGCTGCTCGTTGGGTTCGACACTCTTACTTATCGAAAGGACTATGATAGATCCCCTATACATGTGGGTCATCAAGACTCTTTTCTGGCGCCGTTGCCGGGGAGTGAAGCGCCTTTGGTGGGTGGAATTTGGTAAGGAAAAATTTATATAGTGTGCTGAAATTTACTGTCACTTGTTACCATGGAAAGTAATCCTCTGAGGGGCTTGTTCGGGGTATCTTCACCCCGACCAGTAGAGCAAAGAGTTGCTCCTCAACCTACTGAACCTACTGAAAATGAAAATGAAAATGCTTGCTTTGAAGTTCCTTCGGGTATGATAGAAAAACTGCTAGCTAATCCTTTTTTAGGAGATGGAACAAAACATCCTGATGAACATCTGATATATGTGGATGAAGTTTGTGGATTATTTAAGCTTGCAGGTGTATCCGGAGATGTTGTTAAGAAGAACGTCTTCCCTTTATCTTTGAGGGGAGATGCATCGACATGGTATAGGCTATGTGATGATATGAGGTCTTGGAATTACAAACGATTGAAATTGAAATTTCATCAGAAGTTTTATCCTATGCATCTTGTTCATTGTGATCGCAATTATATATATAATTTTTGGCCTCGTGAAGGAGAAAGTATCGCTCAAGCTTGGGGGAGGCTTAAATCAATGTTATATTCATGCCCCAATCATGAGCTCTCAATAGAAATGATTATTCAAAATTTTTATGCTCAACTTTCTGGTAATAATCGCACCATGCTTGATACTTCTTGCGCTGGCTCTTTTATGATGAAGACTATTGAATTCAAATGGGATTTATTGGAAAGAATTAAACACAACTCTGAAGATTGGGACCTCGACAATGGTAAGGAGTCAGGTATGACACCTAGTTTTGATTGTGTTAAATCTTTTATAGATACCGATATTTTTTGTAAATTTAGCACTAAATATGGACTTGATTCTTAGCTTCTTTCTGTGAATCTTTTGCTGCCTATGTTGATCTCCCCAAGGAGAAGTGGTTTAAATATCATCCTCCCATAGAAGTAAAAGTAGCTGCACCTATTAAAGCTGAAGAAAAGACTATCACTTATAATGATCCTATTGTTCCTACTACTTATGTTGAAAAACCACCTTTCCCTGTTAGGATAAAGGATCATGCTAAAGCTTCAACTATGGTTCATAAAAGCAATATTAAAACCTAATATTGCTATCGTTAAAGATCTCTTGTCTGATAATATTGATGGGTTATTTATTTCTATGATGAAACTGCTAGAATTGCTAAACCCCGTGATAAAGATAAACCTAGACTGCTGGTAGGCATGCCTGTTATTTCTGTTAAAATAGGAGATCATTGTTATCATGGCTTATGTGATATGGGTGCTAGTGCTAGTGCAATACCTTATTCCTTATACAAAGAAGTTATGCATGATATTGCACCTGCTGAGATGGAAGATATTGATGTCACAATTAAACTTGCCAACAGATATACTATTTCACCAATGGGAATTGTTAGAGATGTTGAAGTCTTGTGCGGGAAAACTAAATATCCTGCTGATTTTCTTGTTCTTGCACTACTAGGGAAAAGCCTACCAGCAGCGAGGGTTTTGGGCCTCTCAGTAGCACGGGCACCGGCGCTACTAATAAGGCGCTACAACTAACATATAGCAGTAGCGCCGGTTGTCCCACGCTACTGCTATACATGAATAGTTGTAGAGCTCTTTGGGAAAGGGCGCTACTGATATTATCTGCAGCGCTGTTGTAACGCGCCGAGACCGATGTGCCAGGTGTCCTCCAGTTTTTCACTGTTGTTGCCTTGTCTTTGCTTGCATGTCATGCATTGCATATCATGTCATCACGCGCATTGCATCATCATGTTTTAAAACTTGCATTCGTCCGGGTTCTCTGAGTTCTCTCCGTTGTCCTTTCTGAGCCCAACCACACTTGCACGCGCCCGCGGCATGTCCGAAATAGTATTTTATAAGTGGCCGGAAAATGTTCTCGGAATGGGATGAGAGTTGACGTGTGGTCTTATTGTAATGCAGATAGACCGCCTGTCAAGTTTCATCGCATTCGGAGTCCGTTTGACGCCCCAACGGATAACTATAGCGGCAGTATAGCCGGTCTAACGTCGGACGTTTTCGGTCTCCGGAAACCGTGCCGGGTTGTTTCTCTCCCCTCTTCTCTCAGACCAACCCGCTCTCCTCAGTCCACCGCTAGGCCCAACCTAACCCTCTCTGCTCAGTGCATCAACCCCACTCACGTGCGCGTCCGAAACTTCCCCGGACCCGACCCTGGCAGTCGTCACCGTTGTGTCCGGATCATCCCCAAACATCTACAAAACATCACTGTTTTCTTATTTGGACTCCCTAGTATATTTTTCCCGACCGTCCGATTGTGATCGGAGGGACGAGGTAGCCCCTAACCTAAATTCATCTTGTTATAAATAACAGTCCAACCCTAGCCCTAGCCTGTCCAATCTCCACCAAATCCCCACCACGCCGCCACTCTCTTCCTTGGTTTCAGCATCGAGCCAACCACCACCCCTCTCAGATCCTTTCCCCTCAAACCCATGGCTTCCGACCACCTCCCTTGTTTTCCGGCCAGTAGCAGGAGCCCCTGCCTCGCACCTCCTGCGGGCCTCCTCACCTGCAAGCACCCGGAGCAGCAACTCCTAGTCGCCGGAGGAACCGCACCCCTGCCTTTTCTTCCTTCCCCGTCCCTTTTCTTCTCCCCCCAAACCTCACCTTGTTCTCCCTTGTCTCTCTGTGAACAGGGCAATGGCGCCACCACCATCCCCGCGCGCTCGCGGTGCACCCGCCTCAGACCCTGAGCAGGAGCCCGAGTCTTTGTCAATGCCTTTTCCCGCCCATGCAGCGCCGGAGTTGCTCTGTTCCTTGCCCGAACCCGCAGGAGCACGAGCTCCCTCCTCCTCATCCCCGTGCCCGCAGCAGCAGAGCAGGATCCGGTCCCGACGCCCCTCCCCGTCCTCCTTGTTCGGTTCCTCGTCGGACCTGGCAGGTCTTCACTATTGTAGCCGCGCCAAGTCCTCTGCTTCGTCCAGGACAAGTGCGCCTGTCTCCGTCGCCCGAACTAGCAGCAGCTTCAGCCCGTTCCTGGCCAGATCCGCCGTGCCGGAGTCCCGCGCCCATGCCGGACCTCCCCTGCTTCGCCTTGGTCCCTACATCGCCTCCCCGCGCCCTGGAGTCCACGCCCGCCTGCACTCTTGCCGCCTCCAAGTACAGTTGCCGCCTCCGTTCGAGAGGAGGACGATGCGGTCGACGCTCGCGTTGACTGCGCCTCGCACGCGAGCTACCGCCAGATGCGCCCCAAGGCCCAGCTCCCGGCCCAGTCGCCCGGCCTGCTGTTTCCACCGCCTTGGGCCAAGGCCCACTGGGTGAGAACCCCGCTGTGCACTTTTGGCCCAGTCCGATTCAGCCCGCCTCTGTTTTTTTTCAGATCTGCAATTTGTTTATTTTTCCAGAGGAGAGCTTTTTTGCAGGAAAGCCCTTGTGGATCATGCATGTAATAACTCACAATTGGTGCACCGGATTAAAATGATTTATATATGAAACTTGCTTAGAATTTTGTTTGGATTCATAATATCCAACTTTCATCTATGTTTGAAATGTTTAAAATGTTGTTTGATTAAATTTGCTCCTATGTCATGTTAAAATGCTTTAATTCATAACTATTTAACTGTAACTCGGAATTTAATAAACTTTATATGTAAATGGGGTAGAATTTTGCCTAGTTTATCATGGTGACATTGTTTTGCATTTTAAACAACTCTAAAATATGGTTTAGGACAGAACAGGACCTAACCTAATATATGCACATGAGGAGTTTCCGGATTTGTTGTTCGTTGCTTCCGGCCTCATTTAACCTTGACTAGATGTGTAGTCTTCTTTTGCTTCACCCTCTTGCCATGTTTAACAACATTTAATATTGTTGAGTACCTAAACGAGAGAGAACTAAATAAGTCATGTGGTGTTTTCTTCAATATGCAACTCCGTTGCATAATGAGCCCCACCTAATTTGTAGGATTGATTGTGCACTTTGCCATGCCATGCATCCTTAAACCGGACATACATCATAATTGTTTGTGCATCATGCCATGCTTATGTGGTGGTTGTTTACTATGTTGTGTGCCTCTTTCCGGTGTTGCTTCTTCGGATTGGTTCCGGTAACGTCGCGTTTGTGAGGACCCGTTCGTCCACGTCCGTTTGTCTTCTTCATGGACTCGTTCTTCTTCCTTGAGGGATTTCAGGCAAGATGATCATACCCTCGAAATCACTTCTATCTTTGCTTTGCTAGATGCTCGCTCTTTTGCTATGCCTATGATGCGATACCTACCACTTGCTTATCATGCCTCCTATATTGTTGAACCAAGCCTCTAACCCACCTTGTCCTAGCAAACCGTTGATTGGCTATGTTACCGCTTGCTCAGCCCCTCTTATAGCGTTGTTAGTTGCAGGTGAAGATTGAAGTTTGTTCCTTGTGGGAACATGGAGATGTTGTTCCTTGTTGGAACATGTTTACTTGTTGGGATATCACAATATCTCTTATTTAATTAATGCATCTATATACTTGGTAAAGGGTGGAAGGCTCGGCCTTATGCCTGGTGTTTTGTTCCACTCTTGCCGCCCTAGTTTCCGTCATATCGGTGTTATGTTCCCGGATTTTGCGTTCCTTACGCGGTTGGGTTATAATGGGAACCCCTTGATAGTTCGCCTTGAATAAAACTCCTCCAGCAAGGCCCAACATTGGTTTTACCATTTGCCACCTAGCCTTTTCTTTCCCTTGAGTCGGCCGGCTCAAGGGTCATCTTATTTTAACCCCCCCGGGCCAGTGCTTCTCTAAGTGTTGGTCCAACCCAGAGCACCGTGCGGGGCTGTCCCTTGGCAACTTGGGTTATGTTGGCTCCCGTACGCTTAGCTTATCCGGGTGCCCTGAGAACGAGATATGTGCAGCTCCTATCGGGATTTGTCGGCACAGCGGGTGGTCTTGCTGGACTTGTTTTACCATTGTCGAGGATGTCTTGTAACCGGGATTCTGAGCCTAATCGGGTCTTCCCGCTAGAAGGAATATCCTTCGTTGACTGTGAGAGCTTGTGATGGGCTAAGTTGGGACACCCCTGCAGGGATTTGAACTTTCGAAAGCCGTGCCCGCGGTTATGGGCAGATGGAAATTTGTTAATGTCCGGTTGTAGAAAACCTGAAGTTGACCTTAATTAAAACACATCAACCGCGTGTGTAACCGTGATGGTCTCTTTCCGGCGGAGTCCGGGAAGTGAACACGGTGTTGGAGTAATGCTTGATGTAGGTTGTTCTAGGATCACTTCTTGATCATAGTTTTAACGACCATGCCTTGCCTTCTCTTCTCGCTCTCATTTGCGTATGTTAGCCACCAAATATGCTAGTCGCTGCTGCAGCTCCACCTCATACCTTTTACCCTCCCTATAAGCTTAAATAGTCTTGATCGCGAGGGTGTGAGATTGCTGAGTCCCTGTGACTCACAGATACTTCCAAAACCAGTTTGCAGGTGCCGATGAAACCATGCAGATGACGCAACCAAGCTCAAGGAGGAGCTCGATGAAGATCTTGTCCTTTGTGTTGTTTCATTCTAGTTGTTCAGCAGTGGAGCCCAGTTGGGGTCGATCGGGGACCTTGTCGCATTTGGGGTGCTTCTTTTATTTTGGTTCCGTAGTCGGACCTTGATTGTATCTGGATGATGTAATGTTATATTCACGTATTGTGTGAAGTGGCGATTGTAAGCCAACTATGTACCTTTTCCCCTATTGTATTACATGGGTTGTTTGCGAAGATTACCTCACTTGCGACATTGCTTTCAATGCGGTTATGCCTCTAAGTCGTGTTTCGACACGTGGGAGATATAGGCGCATCGAGGGCGTTATAGCTGTTTGTTGGGATGCGCTACTGACAATGTGCGCTACTGCTAAATTTCCCCCCTCGCTACTACTAGTTTATTTATTAGTTTTTTCCTGCATATTTGTTTTGTATTTGTTTTGTATTTGAATAGGCTTTATACAATAATCTTTAGCATATCATACACATACAAATGTAATCATAGCATATACATACAATTAGTCTCATCAAATCATGTCATCATCATAATCATCATCCAACACAAAGTGGTCTCTCGTCATCATCTCGAAAATAGCGATACAAGTCTCGAATGATATGCAAATACATCGTCATCCATCTAAACAATGATATATGCGAGAAGAGCTATCACTTTGAGAACATGAGTTCGTATCCCTCTTTCGCATTAGCGTGAACCTCTAAACTAACTACTGCCTGTCACTCGGAAACCGGAAGGGCCTGACACTCCGGCCACTTGTCGTATATATACTCCTGGCATAGCACTTCTTCACCATCTATGATCTATGCACCTGCATCATCACATGAGTCGATGATATGCAACATATATAGTTGAGCAACAGAAAGACACAGACTTGGCAAAAATAAAAACAACATATCATAAGCATAAATAACAAAGTTCATCGTACCCAAAAATGCCCTAACTAGAGTGATTTTCGCTAGTCGAGGAGGAGGACGGTTTAATTACATCTCAAATAAAGTTTCACCGTGCATAACTCAAAGTTTTGTCATACAGAAAGTATGGACTAAACGGACACATTGTCATATATCGACAATCACTCCAACATGTCGTTCCATCCATCCAAGTCAGGGAGATAGTCCCCGAGCCTAGTGAAAGGCTTCAGGTCGAGATGCTGAGAGGCTATCCATGTTCGGACGTCTTCCCGCGACATTTGTCCTTCTCCGTAGAACATCCCTGTTTTTCCGACGACCTCCTTCATGATGATTTGGGCAAGTTCGCGCTGGATGTTATAGAACTCAGCTCGAAGTCGATGATCCTCGATATCTCCTATGTCCTTTGCCCATTGCAGAATATGGGCATCGCCGGAAGAAGGTGCCATGCGAAGGTTCTGGTGATCCCGTCTGTACTCCAGCATGTGGTGTAGGACATAGAATCCATCATTAAGAGAATCATCCGGTTGCTGGATGCAACAGAAGTTGGTCTTATGGCCGAAGGCGACCCTGCCGCCCCTCATCTTCTTGTCCCTGACCTCTCCACCCAGTGATTGGTAGTGATACATAGCACTGTCGAGAACATCCTTGATGTGGGTGTAGTCCTTTTTGTGAATGTTCTTCGACGTGTCCAAGTAAAGAGCGTGGGAGAATCGGGGGTAGAGGATGATGAGGACGGCGCGCCCGCCGCTGCGCAAAATAAGTCCTCAAATTAATTAGCCTCCACCATGCAAATGAATGATTGAAATCGAAGGAAGGATAGCAGCGCGGATGACTTACACGGGATGATAAGGCACGAGAATCGCCCCCTTGTCCTTATTGGTGAGCATGAAACTGACGATGTAATCCCTCGCGTATTCACGGTGATTTGTGCAGACTCCCAAGAAGCCCTCGTGCATGTAGTACGGGTCAGCGACACAGATATGAGATATCTGCTCAACCCCGATGATGTAGTTCATGTGCAAGGCATAAAGGCGGACAAACGTAAAATCCAGCTTCTTCACGTGAAACATGTCGAATATGTAATCGAATCAGACGAAGAACTTATCCGCGGGGAAGCTGCCGACGTACGACATTTGCCGCGGAACGTTAACCACGTAGAGTGGGTATCCTGGATCTTTCGAGGCGATGAGGTCTTTCTCTACCCGCAGCACATCGTCATGAAGTCACTTTAGATCACCGAATCTGGCCTGTAGCGCTATTGCAGGTAGGATTGGTTGACCGGGGATATGCCATTTATCCGCACCGGGGATATCTATACGGTCCTGAAGCCGAGGCTGCTGAGGCGGCTGGATCATAGAAACAACTTTTTTGCCTTTCCTCGCTCTCTTCCTAAACTTCTTTACTACCGAAAGGTCGTCCATAATATGTTGAGACGGCAATTCAGGCACTGACTCATGACGCTCAAACCCTGAGGAGGCGCCAGTATAGACATACTATTCAGCAACGCCATCGTCGTCCTCATCCTTATCCATGGTGACGTCATCAGCGACTAATGGAGCCTCCTCCTTACCCCATCTGCTATCACCTAACCCGACACCCGACGATAATTGGGTAGGTGGGGTGTTGATGTTCATACCTTGCTGAGGCTGCGTGCTCGTGGGTGTGCTCCCGGCCGCCTCCAGACGAAGCAGACTCTTTGGCCACAACAGGAACCACCCAGCATTGCAACAATCACCAAGCCGCCCCGGTGTCTTGTCGTCATCCCCCAGTAGTACTGGAGGAGGCAAATTCTCGTGGCCCAGTTTGACACTGGCCACGGAAACCTTGAAGACGTTCGGGGGGATCGGCCGGCTGTGGAACAATGGTTCCTTCGGCTCCATTATCGTTGCCTTCCCCACGTCCACCTTCTGGTCGCCGATGGTGTACAATATGGTTCACGGGGTTTCGTCGGCCTGCAAAGAAAAGTATGCGACGTGAGACATCTGAAAGGCAATGAAAACGGTAGATTATACATTTATATTGAAGGGGTCCGGTCTGATAGATACCGTGAGGGCGTCGAGCTCAGCCAAATACGAAGCACCACCTAGCACGTCCGGTGCGGGAGCAGGTGCAGCTGCAGGTGCTGGTGCAACGCTAGTCGAGCTGCTCCCCGCCAAGAAGTCAGCAAGGGGAAAGTCTGCTGCATCTTTTTTTGGATTTTGCCTGGTCCAATTGAAAACGGCCAGAACCAAGGTAGTAGAAATATCTAAACCCACCTGTTTTGCGGCAGCTACCGCTGTTGCGACTATCTCAGTTAATTCTTCTCAACCGCAATCTCAACCCTCTTGTCGATGTTTTCTTCATTTAACCTCCGGCTTTCCTTTATCTCCTCCGTGGTCTCACGGTAGTACTTCTTCCACGTGGCGCCATCTCCAACACCGTGCACGCGTCCATACGACGGTCGAGTATCCACCGGTTGTTGTTTCAATATGTTCAACGCCCGGTTGAATGGAGTGTCCCACTTGGGCCTCGCCAATGCCTCAGACGGCGACTCGCTTTCGGCCGCAATCCTGTGCTACTCTCTCTGCAAAAGGCACAATGATCGTTTACAAATATGACTAACGTGTGCAGTCGAATTGATCAGAAACTAAAATTACCAGCAGTCTCATGAACTCCGTAATGACCGGTGTTGTCTCGTAAACCTTTTTCACTGGGTCCCAACGGTGCCGGGCCCTGAGGACGTCACACTCCTGCGGGACGATGAACTTCGCCAAGGGGTCTGGGATGCCCAGACTCGCGGCTTCCGCGTCCTCCTTGGCCTATTTGGACCTCTTTCCGCCGTAACCACGGCTTCCGAGGTGGTGGCTCCCAATGTTCCTCTCTTGAAGCCCCTTCATGTACTTAGACTTTTTTTGGCATCTTCGGCCTCGCAAGCCTCCTTGAATATTTGAAACTGCTCTTCCGTGATTGTCGGATTATCCTTTACAATCTCGGAGTAGGGTTCCTTCTTGTCGATGATCCTTGCTTTCACTCGATTTTTCCAGGCGGCCAACGCGTCGCTAAACTAGGTCATGGCGTGTTTGTTTATCTTCTTCATTGCTGGGTCCTCATTTGGATCTTTATAATCCTTCTCATTCCGGCCCGGGAACAAGAATATCTGGTGAAACTTCTTTAGGAGGGAGCTCCTCATATTTTCTATCTTCTGTAGTTTCTCATCGTTGATGGTGGCGGTTGTCCGTACGATGCAGCCTATTTGATTGCCGTAGCATCGACGCGCTTCCTCAGGTGCCGTTGGCTCAAAATTGTCGTCGTCCACCTCTGTGACCACCACTCTAGTAGTCCCGAGTTTGTTAGGAACCCGTTGCCTCTTTGCTTTCGGTTCTACACCGGCTCCGCTCCCCGAGGCAGCGCCGGTCTCGATGCCGGTCTGAGTCTGAGCGCCGATCTCAGTCTCAACACCGGTCTGCGTGTCGGTCTCAGTCCCTGATGCCACCGGTGGGCCCACCAATAACATTGGTTGATCATCGGTAAGGCTAAAAAAATCGTCTGCCGCCCGGTAGGCGTCGTCGCAATCACCAGAACCCTGTCCTTCATCGTTTCTAGCCATGTTTCCTATGATTAAATCTAGTCAATTAATTCTAGACCTAATAAAATGAATAATGACATAAAAAAGGCCTATTGTTTTGCATAAATGTTGACTCCTTCCTGGTGCGGCAAATCACGGGCACTCGATATGTCCTAGTTTGTAGCACAAGTCATGCCGAAATTCACAGAAAATTTCGGCATGAGCTTTGCTAAAAAGTGGACAAATCGAGAACCTGAAATTTGCCGGAAAAGAAATGAATCAACATTCCAGCAAAACATAGGCCACTAAGCATCATTCCCTGCAAACAGTATCCAAATATACACGAGCAACCACATGTCCAAATTTCGCAAGCTAATTCAAAAACAAAGTGTAGAAGAAAATTCATTTAACTATTAATAGAACAAAATTCAGTTAACTTTAGTGCTCTATAATGATGAAAGAAAAAAATTCAGTTAACTACTAATTTCATTCATTTAGATTATTCATTTAACATCACCTAATTAACCTACTGTACCAATACTACTAGCAGCACTACTAACCTAATTAACCTAGCAAAACTCTAGTGCCCTAACTGAAAAACATCTAATTAACATCTAATTTTTTCTCTAAAATACAAAGATAGATGAGTGAGGGGGAGGGGTGGGGGACTTACAGAGAGGGGAGAGATGGTGGCGGGGAGGTGCTCGGTGACGGAGGCAGGGGCGGAGAGGGCGGGCTCAGGCACGGGCAAGGGCGGTCCTGGGCGGGCTCGGGCGGCGGTGAGGTGGAGGACACCGACGGTGACGTGGAGGGCGGCCTTGGGCGGCGGCTGTGAGGCTGAGGGCGGCCTCGGGCGGCGGCGGTGAGGCTGAGGGCGGCGGCGGTGAGGCTGAGGGCGGCCTTGGGCGGCGGCGGTGAGGCTGAGGGCGGCCTTAGGCGGCGGCGGTGAGGAGACGGCAGCGAGGGCGAGGGACGATTTGGGGAAGAATTGGTGGCCGGGGGGCGGGATGGGGGGAAACCGCTGTTTAAGTGAAACGTAACGGTAGCGCGTTTCCAGAAACGCGCTATAGCTAAGTTAGCTATAGCGCGTTTACTGAAACCCGCTATTGCTATTACTTTCTCCTTTTCCCCCTTTTTTCACTTTATTTTATTTCCGTTAGCAGGATCGCTTTACACGTAAGCGCGCTGCAGCTAAGTAGATTAGCAGTAGCGCTGGACCATTATACGCGCCACTGCTAGGTTGGGCTAGCCATGTGGGCCCAGTTCAAATGTAGCAGCAACGCTTTTCGCTAGTACGCGCTACTGCTAAAGTCATAGCAGTAGCGCGGTTTATTTACACGCGCTGCTACTAAGTAGCAGCAGCGCTTGATTTTGTACAGCGCTACTAGTAAAATTCTGTGTATAGGCTTTTCCCTAGTAGTGTTGGTTCCCCACAAGATAGCTTTTGTCCCATTATATTTGGTAGACCATTCTTAAATACTATTAATGCTACCATAGATTGCAAAAGAGATGTTGTTACTATCGGTTTAGATGATATTACTCATGAATTTAATTTTTCTAAATTTAGTAGACAACACCGTGAAGAAGAATTACCTAGTAAGGATGAAATCATTGGTCTTGCTTCTATTGCCGTACCTCCTAGTGATCCTTTAGAACAATACTTGCTAGACCATGAAAATAATATGTTTATGAATGAAAGAAGGGAATTAGATGAAGTATTCTTTAAACAGGAACCTATTCTGAAAAACAATTTACCTATTGAAATCCTAGGGGATCCTCCTCCACCCAAGGGTGATCCCGTGTTTCAGCTTAAACCGTTACCTGATACTCTTAAACATGCTTATCTTGATGAGAAAAAGATATATCCTGTTATTATTAGTGCTAACCTTTCAGAGCATGAGGAAGAGAGATTATTGAAAACTCTAAAGAAGCACCGTGCTGCTATTGGGTATACTCTTGATGATCTTAAGGGCATTAGTCCCACTCTATGTCAACATAAAATTAATTTGGAAGAAGATGCTAAACCAGTTCGTGATCATCAATGCCGGCTGAATCCTAAAATGAAAGAAGTGGTAAGAAAGGAGATACTAAAGCTCCTTGAGGTAGGTATAATTTATCCCGTTGCTGATAGTCAGTGGGTAAGCCCTGTCCATTGTGTCCCTAAGAAGGGAGGTATTACTGTTGTTCCTAACGATAAAGATGAATTGATTCCTCAAAGAATTATTACAGGTTATAGGATGGTAATCGATTTCCGCAAATTAAATAAGGCTACTAACAAGGAACATTACCCCTTACCTTTTATCGATTAAATGCTAGAAAGATTGTCCAAACACACACATTTTTGCTTTCTAGATGGTTATTCCGGTTTCTCTCAAATACTTGTGTCAACCAAAGATCAATCAAAGACTACTTTTACATGCCCTTTTGGTACTTTTGCTTATAGACGTATGCCTTTTGGTTTATGTAATGCACCTGCTACCTTTCAAAGATGCATGATGGCTATATTCTCTGACTTCTGTGAAACGATTTGTGAGGTTTTCATGGATGACTTTTCCGTCTATGGATCTTCTTTTGATGATTGCTTGAGCAACCTTGATCGAGTTTTGTAGAGATGTAAAGAAACTAATCTTGTCTTGAATTGGGAAAAGTGCCACTTTATGGTTAATGAAGGTATTGTCTTGGGGCATAAAGTTTCTGAAAGAGGTATTGAAGTTGATAAAGCCAAGGTTGATGGTATTGAAAAGATGCCATGTCCCAAGGACATCAAAGGTATAAGAAGTTTCCTTGGTCATGCCGGTTTTTATAGGAGGTTCATTAAGGACTTCTCAAAAATTTCTCGGCCTTTGACTAATTTATTACAAAAAGATATACCATTTGTCTTTGATGATGATTGTGTAGAAGCATTTGAAATACTTAAGAAAGCATTGATTTCTGCACCTATTGTTCAGCCACCTGATTGGAATTTACCCTTTGAAATTATGTGTGATGCTAGTGATTATGCTGTAGGTGCTGTTCTAGGACAAAGAGTTGATAAGAAACTAAATGTTATTCAATATGCTAGTAAAACTCTAGACAATGCTCAAAGAAATTATGCTACCACTGAAAAAGAATTCTTAGCAGTTGTATTTGCTTGTGATAAGTTTAGACCTTATATTGTTGATTCTAAAGTAACTATTCACACTAATCATGCTGCTATTAAATATCTTATGGAAAAGAAAGATGCTAAACCTAGACTTATTAGATGGGTTCTCTTGCTACAAGAATTTGATTTGCACATTGTTGATAGAAAAGGAGCTGAGAACCCCGTTGCAGACAACTTGTCTAGGTTAGAAAATGTGCTTGATGACCCACTACCTATTGATGATAGCTTTCCTGATGAGCAATTAAATGTCATAAATGCTTCTCATACTGCTCCATGGTATGCTGATTATGCTAATTATATTGTTGCTAAGTTTATACCACCTAGTTTCACATACCAGCAAAAGAAAAAATTCTTTTATGATTTGAGGCATTACTTTTGGGATGACCCACATCTTTATAAAGAAGGAGTGGATGGTGTTATTAGACGTTGTGTACCTGAGCATGAATAGGAACAGATCCTACGCAAGTGTCACTCCGAAGCTTATGGAGGACACCATGCTGGAGATAGAACTGCACATAAGGTACTGCAATCTGGTTTTTATTGGCCTACTCTCTTCAAGGATGCCCGTAAGTTTGTCTTATCTTGTGATGAATGTCAAAGAATTGGTAATATTAGTAGACGTCAAGAAATGCCTATGAATTATTCACTTGTTATTGAACCATTTGATGTTTGGGGCTTTGACTATATGGGACCTTTTCCTTCCTCTAATGGTTATACACATATTCTAGTTGTTGTTGATTACGTTACTAAGTGGGTAGAAGCTATTCCAACTAGTAGTGCTGATCATAACACTTCTATTAAAATGCTTAAAGAAGTTATTTTTCCAAGATTTGGAGTCCCTAGATATTTAATGACTGATGGTGGTTCACATTTTATTCATGGTGTTTTCCATAAAATGCTTGCTAAATATGATGTTAATCATAGAATTGCATCTCCTTATCACCCTCAGTCTAGTGGTCAAGTAGAATTGAGTAATAGAGAACTCAAATTAATTTTACAAAAGACTGTTAATAGGTCTAGAAAGAATTGGTCCAAGAAACTTGATGATGCATTATGGGCCTATATAACTGCATATAAAAATCCTATGGGTATGTCTCCGTATAAAATGGTTTATGGAAAAGCATGTCACTTAACTCTCGAACTAGAACACAAGGCTTATTGGGCTATTAAAGAACTTAATTATAATTTTAAACTTGCCAGTGAGAAGAGGTTATTTGATATTAGCTCACTTGATGAATGGAGAACCCAAGTCTACGAAAATGCCAAGTTGTTTAAAGAAAAAGTTAAAAGATGGCATGACAAAAGGATACAAAAGCGTGAGTTTAATGTAGGTGATTATGTATTGCTATACAACTCTCGTTTAAGATTTTTTGCAGGAAAACTTCTCTCTAAATGGGAAGGTCCTTACGTTATCGAGGAGGTCTACCGTTCCGGTGCCATAAAAATGAACAACTTCGAAGGCACAAATCCGAAGGTGGTGAACGGTCAAAGAATCAAACACTATATCTCAGGTAATCCCATAAATGTTGAAACCAATGTTATTAAAACCGTAACCCAGAGGAATTCATAAGGGACACTTTCCGGAATGTTTCAGACTCCGAAAAGGAATAGGTATGTGGTACGGTAAGTAAACCGACTCCAAAACAATTTTTAAGGCAATATTTCTCTATTTTGGAATATTTAGAAAAATAGAAAAATAAGAACAGTCCGGGAAGGACACGAGGGCTCCACGAGGGTGGAGGGCGCGCCCTACCCCCTGGGCGCGCCCCCCTACCTTGTGGGCACCTCGTGTGCTCTCCGGACTCCGTTTTCGTACACGACACGTATTTTGGTCGGTAAAAATTCATTATATAATCTCTTGGGGGTTTTGACGCCCGTATCACGCAAAAATCTCTTGTCTTTGTTTCAAGCTATTTTTCTGACAGATCTAGATTATCATGACGTCTCCAAGTGCTCCCAAGGACAAGTTCTTCAAGAAGGTCATCAACCCTTACCTCGCGGAGGTGCAGCGACACCCTCAAACTATTGAGATGCGTGATGGGTTGCTGCACATCCGTGATGCTGAGGGACCAAAGGGGACCGGAAGCGTGGAGATGAGGCTCGAAGCAATGGAGCAACAAGTTTTCAAGTGTCAGGGGATGGTGGAGCGTGGACTCAACTCCAACCACATGATGATCGCAGAATTCACCAACAAACACAAGCTGGATGCCGACAACATCGGGGAGACCATCTTCAAGCTTCACGAGAAAATCGAGCACCTTCAAGCTCAAATCTATGACCTGCAAAACCAAAACTGTGAGTATGAATATAGATTCAAAAGGATGAGTTTGGATGCAGATTTGAGGATCCCGTAGACTCGGTCATCCTTCTATGATGGTGAGCCTATGCCTTGGAAGAAGGACGACAAGCCTACGCCATCAACAAAATCACCACCATCTCCACCAACAAAGAAGAATTGAGTATCTGGTATGGGCACTCCACTTGGCAACTTCCAAGCTTGGGGGAGTGCCCCGGTATCGTATCACCATCACTTTTATCTTTATCGTTTTTTTAGTTCGATCCTTTTGGTAATATCTTGATCTAGTAGAATAAAAGTTCTTAGTGTGATCTAGTTGTGAGTTTTGCTTTATTATCCTTCTATGTAATCGAGTCCATGAGCTATATAATAAAGATTAGTGTTGAGTCAAGGGCTTGATTATTTTGCCATGATCCTAAGTGAATAAAAGAAAAGGGAAAGAAATAAAAAGAAACAAAGAGATCATGTGAGTCTTATGGAGAGTAATGAGCTCACATAGAAAAGTATGATGAATAAAAGTTGTTGAGGGTTGACAAACATAGTTTTGGTCATCGTTGCAATTTATAGGAAGTAATAAAGAAAGAGAGGTCTTCACATATAAATATACTATCTTGGACATCTTTTACAATTGTGAGCACTCATTAAAATATGACATGCTAAAGAGTTGACATTGGACAAGGAAGACAACGTAATGGGTTATGTTTTCTTACATTTGAGATGAATTATATTGTCTTGGATCTTCCAACATGATGAGCTTGCCCTTCCCCCTCATGCTAGCCAAATTCATTGCACCAAGTAGAGATACTACTTGTGCTTCCAAATACCCTTAAACCAGTCTTGCCATAAGATTCCACCATATCTACCTATGGATTGAGTAAGATCCATCAAGTAAGTTGTCATCGGTGCAAGCAATAAAAATTGCTCTCTAAATATGTATGATTTATTGGTGTGGAGGAAATAAGCTTTATACGATCGTGTGATATGGAAGTAATAAAAGCAGCAGACTGCATAATAAAGGTCCATATCACAAGTGACAATATAAAGTGATGTTCTTTCGCATTAAGATTTTGTGCATCCAACCATAAAAGCGCATGACAACCTCTGCTTCCCTCTGCGAAGGGCCTATCTTTTACTTTTAGCTCCTGCATTGCATGAGAGTCATGGTGATTTTCACCCTTCCTTTTTATACTTTATCCTTTGGCAAGCACAGTATGTTGGAAAGATCCTGGTATATATGGCTAATTGGATGTGAGTTTTCATGAACTATTACTGTTGACATTACCCTTGAGGTAAAATGTTGGGAGGCAAAACTATAAGCCCCTATCTTTCTCTATGTCCGATTAAAACTCCATACCCATAAGTATTGTGTGAGTGTCAACAATTGTGAAAGATTATGTGATAGTTGAGTATGTGGACTTGATAAAAAGCTCTTATACATTGACTCTTTCCTATGTTATGATAAATTGCAATTGCTCCAATGACTGAGATTATAGTTTGTTAGTTTTCAATGAAGTTTACGATTCATACTTGATATTGTGATTGAATTATTACTCTAACGTTAGATATTATATGACAAAGAATTATATGAGTTGCTGTTCTAAGAATGATCATGATGCCCTCATGTCCGTATTTTATTTTTATCGACACCTCTATCTCTAAACATGTGGACATATTTTTCGATTTCGGCTTTTCGCTTGAGGACAAGCGAGGTCTAAGCTTGGGGGAGTTGATACGTCCATTTTGCATCATGCTTTTATATCAATATTCATTGCATTATGGGCTGTTATTACACATTATGTCGCAATACTTATGCCTATTCTCTCTTATTTTACAAGGTTTACATAAAGAGGGAGAACGCCGGCAGCTGGGATTCTGGGCTGGAAAAAGAGCAAATATTAGAGACCTATTCTGCACAACTCCAAAAGTCCTGAAACTTCACGCAAGATGTTTTCCAAATATATAAAAAATACTGAGAGCAAGAACTTTACCAAGGGGGCCACACCTTGCCCACGAGGGTTGGGGCGTGCCCTACCCCCCTGGGCGCGCCCCCTACCTCATGGGCCCCCTGGTGGCCCTCCGGTGGCCATCTTCTGCTATATGGAGTCTTTCGATGGAAAAAAATCATAATCTATCTTCTTGGAAGAAACTCCGCCGCCACGAGGCGGAACCAATCTAGGGCTCTGGCGAAGCTGTTCTGCCGGGGAAACTCCCCTTCCGGAGGGGGCAATCATCACCATCGTCATCACCAACGCTCCTCTCATCGGGAGAGGGCAATCTCCATCAACATCTTCATCAACACCATCTCATCTCAAAACCCTAGTTCATCTCTTGTATCCAATTCTTGTCTCCAAGTCCGGGATTGGTGCTAGTAGGTTGCTAGTAGTGTTAATTACCCCTTGTAGTTGATGCTAGTTGGTTCAATTGGTGGAAGATCATATGTTTAGATCCTATATGCATATTAATACCCCTCTGACTATGAACATGTTTATGCTTTGTGAGTAGTTACTTTTGTTCCTGAGGGCATGGGAGAAGTCTTGCTATTAGTAGTCATGTGAATTTGGTATTCGTTCGATATTTTGATGAGATGTATGTTGTCTCTCCTCTAGTGGTGTTATGTGAACGTCGACTACATGAAACTTCAGCATTATTTGGGCCTAGATGGAGGCATTGGGAAGTAATAAGTAGATGATGGGTTGCTAGAGTGACAGAAGCTTAAACCCTAGTTTATGCATTGCTTCGTAAGGGGCTGATTTGGATCCATATGTTTCATGCTATGGTTAGGTTTACCTTAATATTTTTGTTATAGTTGCGGATGCTTGCAATAGAGGTTAATCATAAGTGGGATGCTTGTCCAAGTAAGGGCAGTACCCAAGCACCGGTCCACCCACATACCGAATTATCAAAGTACCGAACGCGAATCATATGAGCGTGATGAAAACTAGCTTGATGATATTCCCATGTGTCCTCGGGAGCGCTTTACATCATATAAGAGTTTGTCCAGGCTTGTCCTTTGCTACAAAAAGGATTGGGCCACCTTGCGGCACTTTATTTACTTTCGTTACTTGTTGCTCGCTACAAATTATCCTATCACAAAACTATCTGTTACCACTTATTGCAGTACTTGCAGAGAACACCTTGCTAGAAACCGCTTATCATTTCCTTCTGCTGCTCGTTGGGTTCGACACTCTTACTTATCGAAAGGACTACGATAGATCCCCTATACTTGTGGGTCATCATCGATCTATAGTTTGATACCGTCATCGGATAGCTGACCAGTTTACGCCCATTGTGACAGTCAGTTTTTGGCTTTCTCCACTGAGGTGCTTAACCATTCGAGTTGGAAGCACAATCGCAGTGGTTCTCCCTTTGCACACCTAGCCGAACAAAGCGGAACGTAGGATGCAAGCACAGGAGCCGGGCAACCCAACTATTGACCAAAGACACAATTCGAAACCGATGCATATATAGCAATATCCGAGAATTTTTGTGCCGAATCTCTAAAGGTGTCCAGCGTTGCACTACGAGACTTATGCTGGAAACAAACAAATAGTTTAAAAGCTCCATAGGCTTGAAAAAACAAAAAACTTTAGTAAAAACTTTACGCCCGAACTAAATCAAGTCATTTGGTGCCAATTCAAAAATTGGTCTTATTTTTGTGCTTCTGTCGTGCATTAATATGACACATCCGACCGCAAGACTTCAAGCGGGTCAGCCTACAGCTACAACCTCCTATCCCGAAGGCGGAGTACTTCTCGTTAGATCAGTTTAGCGAACTAAACTCGAGCGGTCACTAGAGAGAAAATGGGCTATCCGGCTATTGACCACACACGCGCGTCGAAAAAGAGTGATAGAAAAAGATTTTGCAACGACTAGGAAGAAAACACATTTACTATAAAACGGCTCATATAAATTTAAGAGCCCCCAGTAAACTTGGGTAAAAGAATTTTATGTATAATGATTGTATGTACCGAAGTACTTATATCATATATGTGTTCACCCGAACTTTTAAACGCGTCTTAACCGACCGTCGGCTTCTCCCTCTTCGGTCAAGGGCCGAAAAGTGTTATGTACTCCATCTGTCGAGAATATCGACGGTGCTTCCAATAACCAGGCAATTAGGACATAAGGCTGTAACAGACAAAGCGCGCTCAGGGAACTTATGCTATATTACTGACGAAGTGTAAGAAGCATCTTCGAAGAAAATAGTACCCCATTGATACCTTTCTTCGGTTGCTCATTGTTACTATGAGACTTGTGCAATAGATTTTTGTACTCATGAGTTCTGTTGTGTGCCGACCATGATTGAAAACAATAAGAGCACTAGCTTTCGGCTTCACCCAGTCTGAGGTCCGAGCTCGGATGACCCGATCGTGACAATCG
Organism: Triticum dicoccoides; assembly: GCF_002162155.2. Taxonomy (NCBI): domain Eukaryota; kingdom Viridiplantae; phylum Streptophyta; class Magnoliopsida; order Poales; family Poaceae; genus Triticum; species Triticum dicoccoides. The sequence continues at coordinate 60,774,265 of NC_041382.1, read as the reverse complement.
CAGAGGTGCTCCCTTTACTCCCTAGCCGAACAATCGGGAACGTAGGGATAAACACAGGAGCAAGGCAACCCATCTTGCGAAACACTTAAGTCAACATGGTGCATATTGTGGCGTAATACATGAACAAGGAACGAAGCCATACAAGTATAATCATATGAAAGAGGAAAGGCTTCATAAAGGAAGCCCCCAAGTAAACAGGGTATTTGAATTTGTGTGTCACAAACAAAGTTTTGACAAGGAGGTTTTTCACAAAGAACTTTTTGCCAAAAAAGTATAATGCTTGGTCGAACCGAACAAAATTTAAAACTAAAAGTTTTTGAGAATGAAAGCGACTTACCTGGTTAATGTGCTCGGTATTGATGATGCGGTCCGAGCTTACGGCGGGATGAGCTCCCAGCCCCCAAGCCGGTCCCAAGATGACAGAGCAAAGAGCTCGACGCTCCGAAGTGGCGACATAGCACGGCCAATGCAGGCCGACAGTGTGACGCCAAAGTACCGGCGTGGGTTAATGAAGTGATGACGAAGCCCCCGGTCCGGTCGAGGTGACGTGGTATGTCGATGCGCCGAGGTGACAACGCTGCCCAATCCGGATCATTTACCTGTGCACAGAAGATAGTGCAAGCCGGAGACAATAGTAATAATAATAATAATAATTTTTAAAAAGGATGCATGATTAATATTTTATGCAAAGTGGGTAATAAAAGAAATATGGCATGTGTGCCGAACACTCGATGAGGTAGAGCTCCCTCAGCGATGCCGAAGTCCCAAGGCAACCGAACATGTGATGTCCACTACACAACCTTCTTCTTGTAGACGTTGTTGGGCCTCCAAGTGCAGAGGTTTGTAGGACAGTAGCAAATTTCCCTCAAGTGGATGACCTAAGGTTTATCAATCCGTAGGAGGCGTAGGATGAAGATGGTCTCTCTCAAGCAACCCTGCAACCAAATAACAAAGAGTCTCTTGTGTCCCCAACACACCCAATACAATGGTAAATTGTATTGGTGCACTAGTTCGGCGAAGAGATGGTGATACAAGTGGTATATGCATGGTAGATATAGGTTTTTGTAATCTGAAAATATAAAAACAGCAAGGTAACTAATGATAAAAGTGAGCGTAAACGGTATTGCAATGCTAGGAAACAAGGCCTAGGGTTCATACTTTCACTAGTGCAAGTCCTCTCAACAATAATAACATAATTGGATCACATAACTATCCCTCAACATGCAACAAAGAGTCACTCCAAAGTCACTAATAGCGGAGAACGAACGAAGAGATTATGGTAGGGCACGAAACCACCTCAAAGTTATTCTTTCCAATCAATCCGTTGGGCTATTCCTATATGTGTCACAAACAGCCCTAGAGTTCGTACTAGAATAACACCTTAAGACACAAATCAACCAAAACCCTAATGTCACCTAGATACTCCAATGTCACCTCAAGTATCCATGGGTATGATTATACGGTATGCATCACACTATCTCAGATTCATCTATTCAACCAATACAAAGTACTTCAAAGAGTGCCCCAAAGGTTCTACCGGAACCCGCAAGTTGATCACCAAAACATACATCAAGTGAATCACGTGATATCCCATTGTCACCACAGATACGCACGGCAAGACATACATCAAGTGTTCTCAAATCTTTAAAGACTCAATCGATAAGATAACTTCAAAGGGGAAACTCAATGCATTACAAGAGAGTAGAGGGGGGAGAAAACATCATAGGATCCAAATATAATAGCAAAGCTCGCGATACATCAAGATCGTATCACCTCAAGAACACGAGAGAGAGAGAGAGAGAGAGAGAGAGAGAGAGAGAGAGATCAAACACATAGCTACTGGTACATACCCTCAGCCCCGAGGGAGAACTACTCCCTCCTCGTCATGGAGAGCACCGGGATGATGAAGATGGCTACCGGAGAGGGATTCCCCCTCCGGCAGGATGCCGGAACGGGTCTAGATTGGCTTTCGGTGGCTACGGAGGCTTCTGGCGGCAGAACTCCCGATCTATTGTGATCCCCGATCGTTTTAGGGTATATGGAGATATATAGGCGGAAGAAGTACGTCAGGGGGGCCACGAGGGGCCCACAAGGGTGGAGGGCGCGCCCCCCTACCTCGTGGCTTCCTCGAAGCTTCCTTGACGTGGACTCCAAGTCTCCCAGGTTGCTTTCCTTCCAAAAATAAGTTCCGTGAAGTTTCAGGTCAATTGGACTCCGTTTGATTTCCTTTTCTGCGATACTCTAGAACAAGGAAAAAACAGAAACTGGCACTGGGCTCTAGGTTAATAGGCTAGTCCCAAAAATAATATAAAAGTGTATAATAAATCCCATAAACATCCAAAATAGAAGATAATATAGCATGGATTAATCAAAAATTATAGATACGTTGGAGACGTATCAGCATCCCCAAGCTTAATTCTTGCTCGCCCTCAAGTAGGTAAATGATAAAAACAGAATTTTTGATGTGGAATGCTACCTAACATATTTATCCATGTAATTCTCTTTATCGTGGCAAGAATATTCAGATCCATAAGATTCAAGATAAAAGTTCATATTGACATAAAAATAATAATACTTCAAGCATACTAACTAAGAAATTATGTCCTCTCAAAATAACATGGCCAAAGAAAGTTCATCCCTACAAAATCATATAGTTTAGTCATGCTCCATTTTCGTCACACAAGAATGCTCTCATTATGCACAACCCCGATGACAAGCCAAGCAATTGTTTCATACTTTAGTAATCTCAAACCTATAAATTTTCACGCAATATATGAGCGAGAGCCATGGACATAGCACTATGGGTGGAATAGAATGTGATGATGGGGGTTATGTGGAGAAGACAAAAAAAGGAGAAAGTCTCACATCAACGAGGCTAATCAATGGGCTATGGAGATGCCCATCGATCGATGTTAATGCAAGGAGTAGGGATTGCCATGCAACGGAAGCACTAGAGCTATAAATGTATGAAAGCTCAACAAAATAAACTAAGTGGGTGTGCATCCAACTTGCTTGCTCACGAAGACCTAGGGCACTTGAGGAGGCCCATTGTTGGAATATACAAGCCAAGTTCTATAATGAAAATTCCCACTAGTATATGAAAGTGACAAAACAAGAGACTCTCTATCATGAGGATTATGGTGCTACTTTGAAGCACAAGTGTGGCAAAAAAGGATAGTAGCATTGTCCCTTTTATTTTTTTACTTTTTTATTTGGCCTTTCTTCTTTTGGGACCTTCCTTTTTTTATTTGGCCTTTCTCTTTGGGGGGGGGGACAATGCTCTATTAATGATGATCATCACACTTCTATTTATTTACAACTCAAAGATTACAACTCGATACTAGAACAAGATATGAATCTATACGAATGCCTCCGGTGGTGTACCGGGATTGCGATGAATCAAGAGTGACATGTATGAAAAATTATGAACGGTGGCTTTGCCACAAATACGATGTCAACTACATGATCATGCAAAGCAATATGACAATGATGATGCGTGTCATAATAAACGGAATGGTGGAAAGTTGCATGGCAATATATCTCGGAATGGCTATGGAAATGCCATAATAGGTAGGTATGGTGGCTGTTTTGAGGAAGATATAAGGAGGTTTATGTATGGTAGAGCATATCATATCACGGGGTTTGGATGCACCGGCAAAGTTTGCACCAACTCTCAGTGTGAGAAAGGGCAATGCACGGTACCGAAGAGGCTAGCAATGATGGAAGGGTAAGAGTGCGTATAATCCATGGACTCAACATTAGCCATAAAGAACTCACATACTTATTGCAAAAATCTACAAGTCATCAAAAACCAAGCACTACGCGCATGCTCCTAGGGGGTAGATTGGTAGGAAAAGACCATCGCTCGTCCCCGACCGGCACTCATAAGGAAGACAATCAAATAACACCTCATGTTTCAAATTTGTTACACAACGTTTACCATGCGTGCATGCTACGGGACTTGCAAACTTCAACAGAAGTATTTCTCAAATTCACAACTACTCAACTAGCACAACTTTAATATCACTATCTCTATATCTCAAAACAATCATCAAGTATCAAACTTCTCTTAGTATTCAATGCACTTATATGAAAGTTTTTATTATATCCCTCTTGGATGCCCATCATATTAGGACTAGTTTCATAACCAAAGCAAACTACCATGCTGTTCTAAAGACTCTCAAAATAATATAAGTGAAGCATGAGAGATCAATTATTTCTAAAAAATAAAACCACCACCATGCTCTAAAAGGATATAAGTGAAGCACTAGAGCAAATGACAAACTACTCTGAAAGATATAAGTGAAGATCAATGAGTAGTCGAACAATTATGCAACTATGTGAAGACTCTCTAACATTTAAGAATTTCAGATCTTGGTATTTTATTCAAACATAAAGAAAAACTAAAGAAAATAAAATGACGCTCCAAGCAAAACACATATCATGTGGCAAATAAAATATAGCTCCAAGTAAAGTTACCGATGAACGAAGACGAAAGAGGGGATGCCTTCCGGGGCATCCCCAAGCTTAGGCTTTTGGTTGTCCTTTAATATTACCTTTGGGTGCCTTGGGCATCCCCAAACTTAGGCTCTTGCCACTCCTTATTCCATAGTCCATCGAATCTTTACCCAAAACTTGAAGACTTCACAACACAAAATTAACAGAAAACTCGTAAGCTCCTTAGTATAAGAAAATAAATCACCACTTAGGTACTGTTGTGAACTCATTCATATTGGTGTAATATCTACTGTATTCCAACTTATCTATGGTTCATACCCTCCGATACTACTCATAGATTCATCAAAATAAGCAAACAACACATCGAAAACAGAATCTGTCAAAAACAGAACAGTCTGTAGTAATCTGGATCAAACGTATACTTCTGGAACTCATAAAATTCTCAAATAAATTTCTGGACGTGAGGAATTTATCTATTAATCATCTTCAAAAATAATTAACTAAATAGTACTCTCCAATAAAAAATGACAGCAATTCTCGTGAGCGCTAAAGTTTCTGTTTTTTTACAGCAATATCAACAAGACTTTCCCCAAATCTTCCCAAAGGTTCTACTTGGCACAAACACTAATTAAAAGCATAAAACCACATATAAACAGAGGCTATATAAATTATTTATTTCTAAACAGGATCAAAATCAAGGAACAAAGATAAAGCTGGGTTGCCTCCCAACAAGCGCTATCGTTTAACGCCCCTAGCTAGGCATGATGATTTCAATGATGCTCTCATATAAGATAAGAATTGAAACATAAAGAGAGCGTCATGAAGAATATGACTAGCACATTTAATCCTAACCCACTTTCTATGCATAGGGATTTTGTGAGCAAACAACTTGTGAGAACAAGAATCAACTTGAATAGGAAGGTAAAATAAGCATAACTTCAAAACTTTAAGCACATAGAGAGGAAACTTGATATTGTTGCAATTCCTACAAGCATATATTCCTCCCTCATAATAATTTTCAGTAGCTTCATGAATGAATTCAACAATATAACCAGCACCTAAAGCATTCTTTTCATGATCTACAAGCATAGAAAATTTACTACTCTCCACACAAGCAAAATTCTTCTCATGAATAATAGTGGGAGCAAACTCAACAAAGTAACTATCATGGGATTGAAAATTGAAATCAAGATGACAAGTTTCATTGTTATCATTATTCTTTAAAGCATATGTGTCATCACAATAGTCATCATAGATAGGAGGCATGCTTTCATCATAATAAATTTGCTCATCAAAACTTGGGGGACAAAATATTTCATCTTCATCAAACATAGCTTCCCCAAGCTTGTGGCTTTGCATATCATTAGCATCATGGATATTCAAGGAATTCATACTAACAACATTGCAATCATGCTCATCATTCAAATATTTAGTGCCAAACATTTTAATGCATTCTTCTTCTAAAACTTTGGCGCAATTTTCATTTCCATCATACTCACGAAAGATATTAGAAAGATAAAGCGTATGAGGCAAACTTAATTCCATTTTTAATTTTCTTTTATAAACTAAACTAGTGATAAAACAAGAAACTAAAAGACTCAATTGCAAGATCTAAAGATATACCTTCAAGCACTCACCTCCCCGGCAACGGCGCCAGAAAAGAGCTTGATGTCTACTACACAACCATCTTCTTGTAGACATTGTTGGGCCTCCAAGTGCAGAGGTTTGTAGGACAGTAGCAAATTTCCCTCAAGTGGATGACCTAAGGTTTATCAATCCGTAGGAGGCGTAGGATGAAGATAGTCTCTCTCAAGCAACCCTGCAACCAAATAACAAATAGTCTCTTGTGTCCCCAACACACCCAATACAATGGTAAATTGTATTGGTGCACTAGTTCGGCGAAGAGATGGTGATACAAGTGGTATATGCATGGTAGATATAGGTTTTTGTAATCTGAAAATATAAAAACAGCAAGGTAACTAATGATAAAAGTGAGCGTAAACGGTATTGCAATGCTAGGAAACAAGGCCTAGGGTTCATACTTTCACTAGTGCAAGTCCTCTCAACAATAATAACATAATTGGATCACATAACTATCCCTCAACATGCAACAAAGAGTCACTCCAAAGTCACTAATAGCGGAGAACGAACGAAGAAATTATGGTAGGGCACGAAACCACCTCAAAGTTATTCTTTCCAATCAATCTGTTGGGCTATTCCTATAGGTGTCACAAACAACCCCAGAGTTCGTACTTGAATAATACCTTAAGACACAAATCAACCAAAACCCTAATGTCACCTAGATACTTCAATGTCACCTCAAGTATCCGTGGGTATGATTATACGATATGCATCACACAATCTCAGATTCATGTATTCAACCAACACATAGAACCTCAAAGAGTGCCTCAAAGTTTCTACTGGAAAATCACGACAAAAACGTGTGCCAACCCCTATGCATAGGTTCATGGGCGGAACCCGCAAGGTGATCACCAAAACATACATCAAGTGAATCACGTGATATCCCATTGTCACCACAGATACGCACGGCAAGACATACATCAAGTGTTCTCAAATCTTTAAAGACTCAATTGATAAGATAACTTCAAAGGGGAAACTCAATACATTACAAGAGAGTAGAGGGGGGGAGAAAACATCATAGGATCCAAATATAATAGCAAAGCTGGCGATACATCAAGATCGTATCACCTCAAGAACACGAGAGAGAGAGAGAGAGAGAGAGAGAGAGAGAGAGATCAAACACATAGCTACTGATACATACCCTCAGCCCCGAGGGAGAACTACTCCCTCCTCGTCATGGAGAGCACCGGGATGATGAAGATGGCCACTGGAGAGGGATTCCCCCTCCGGCAGGGTGCTGGAACGGGTCTAGATTGGCTTTCGGTGGCTACAGAGGCTTCTGGCGGCAGAACTCCCGATCTATTGTGATCCCCGATCGTTTTAGGGTATATGGAGATATATAGGCGGAAGAAGTACGTCAGGGGGGCCACGAGGGGCCCACAAGGGTGGAGGGCGCGCCCCCTACCTCGTGGCTTCCTCGAAGCTTCCTTGACGTGGACTCCAAGTCTCTCGGGTTGCTTTCCTCCCAAAAATAAGTTCCGTGAAGTTTCAGGTCAATTGGACTCCGTTTGATTTTCCTTTTCTGCGGTACTCTAAAACAAGGAAAAAACATAAACTGGCACTGGGCTCTAGGTTAATAGGTTAGTCCCAAAAATAATATAAAAGTGTATAATAAAGCCCATAAACATCCAAAACAGAAGATAATATAGCATGGAGCAATAAAAAATTATAGTTACGTTGGAGACGTATCAACATGTCGGTATGGCAATTCGACCAACAAGCATGATCACGCGAGCCGATTTAGGCCGATTGGGACGATGACGTCGGCTTGCCGAAGTGACCGCGTGACGCAGTCGAAGTCGATTACATACACATGTAAAATAGTGTAGTCTAATAATAATAATATAAATACATAAAAATCCTCGCATAATTAATTTACGTAAAATAATTTATTTAAAGATATGTGGCCTGGCGCCGAAGTCAATGTCGATGCAGGGCATCGGCGTGATGCGGTAAAGGCGTGGCAAAGCCGAACCACCATGCAACCGTCGTTAATGCGGCCACCATTTGATAGACCTGTGTACAGATGATGAAACAAACCATAGTAATAATTCCTTGGAAAAAATAAACCCAAACAAGCAAAAATTACTAGGATTAATAGCACCTGGTTTATTTGTTGTAGCAATCCAAAGAAAGGTGACTCCCAAAATTGGGACTCGATCCGCACACCCATTGCCTGATGGGCGATAAATCGACGGTATGGCAACGCTTGCAATGGTTGGCTCACCGAGGCAAAGCCCCCGGTCCAGCTAACGTGACGAAGCTGGTTGGCTGGTGACGCAGGAGTCACTGAAGTATGTTGATGAAGAAATAGCAAAGTTCCTGATCCAGCCGAGGTGTCGAAGCCTCCATGTCAGCCTATGAGTCAAAGCAGGTCGGTTGGTGACGCCAAAGTCACTGGAGTAGGTTTGATGAAGAAATGGTGAAGCCCCCGGTCCAGCCGAGGTGATGGAGCAGGTTGGTAAGGAGACGTTGCAGTTGTGTGCCAGCCGTGGTGTTGAAGCAGTTCGGCGTGATGGACATCAGCTTGAAGAAGCAACAATGCGGCCATGCCGACGCAGTTCGTAACTTGTGACGCGGTCAATGTCGGCTTGATGAAGTGACCATGTGGCGATGCCGGTGTGCCCGCTCCGTGTGATCCGTAAGGTGGCAATGTTGGTGATGATTTATCCTTTGCGATTCCGAACTCTTTGTTCGACTCGCCGAGATGATAATCCGAAGAAGTTGAGCTCGGCTCAACAAAGCGACGACGTATCTAGTGCAGGTCGGCAGCCGTGAAGCAATATTGCCGGACTGGTTTGACACCAGCATGACGGTGAAGATTGCCTCCGAAAAGGAGCAAAATTCGTGAGCATGTGTTCGGATACAAAACACAATATCCTAGAAAGAGATTCTTCTGAAAAGGTTGTCCAATATCTCGTTCATGAAGAGAGATGATCTCAAGTCAGATTCGTATTCACGCAGAAAATAGATCCGAAAAGTGATGCACTAATCGGAAGGTTACCAGAGTTTGAACGGTCAGATCAAGCTGAAATTTGGAGAGGTGGTAGATATGGAAATTCCGCAGCAGATGAACGGTTGGATCTTCCAAATAACCTCTGAGCCGGGCTCTGGAGACCACATCCTAAACTCGTCCTGATTCCCGTCCAAACTCGACAGGGCTCCTGTAGATCGGACATCGGCGGAGATTGCTTCATCGGAACGCAAAGAAATTTTATAGGGTTGTTGAATACTCAATTCCGCACAATTCCACCGAAGGAATCGTCAAAGCGAAGCTCAAGGAGGTGGTGGAAGCGGATACAAGTTTGCTGTCCGGAAGACCAGCACGGTCGCCCGAGGGCAATGTTGGCGTTGAGCCCCCGAGCTCCAAGTATGATTCCTCCATGATCATGATAGAGATCGGAGTTGATGTTTGATGAAGGCCCTCGTCCAAATATGACGACTGGAGGTGGGGCACAGTCCTTGGTCAAGCCAAGGTGACCAGTCGAGCCGGTGACGAAGACGCCGATGTTGCAGTTGATCTGCAGGCGAGCCATTGATCCTTTGTCGATCTCAAAGCGAAACTGTCAATGAAAGCAAAATTGTCGGTGTCAAAACTGGCATATCTCGGGGTAGGGGGTTCCAAGCTGTGGATTCTCGGATCAATGGTAACAGGAACGAATGAGACGATATTTTACCCAGGTTCGGGCCCTCTTGATGGAGGTAAAACTCTATGTCCTGCTCTTGTTTCTATTGATGAAGTATCAAGTACAGAGTTGATCTACCTCGAGATCATATGTTGTGGTCTAAAACCTGAGGGTATGATGAATAATGTCATAATAATCTAGCGACTAGCCTAGCCTCGGCTTACATAATGTACCGGAGGCCTAGGATAACAAGAGTCTTAGTTGAATACGTTGGTGGAGAGGAGTCCTTGTCTTGATCATCAAGTCTTGTGGAATCTTTCTTATGTGCGACATGGACTGCCCGAAGTGTCCCATGAGTGAACCGCCACGGGGGTCCTCGGCCCGATCCAGCTGATCGAAAGACGACGTGGTGAGTACCCCCTAGTCCAGGACACCATCAACGACTTGGCCCTCGTGCCGTGTGTGTTGCAACTACTACAGGCATGTGGAATTCTTGTCTCTTCATCGTCGCAGGAGAGTGCCTCATGACTTCTTTCCGGTAGGTGATGGAAGAGTGGCTTGTTCGGCGGAGCGAGTCCCCTAGCTAGTGTGTGTTTGTGTGGTCGGCGTTGTGGCATTCGCCACGCCGTCAAGTGTGGGCTTAGCCATGTGTGTTTACGGTGTTCTAGAGTGGGCTTGGCCCTTTTATTTTGCTTTTCTCCCGGTTTTTCGTGATTAGCTGGACAATCTTCTGCTTAATCAATGAAACGTCAAAGCTTTTGCTTCGTGATTTTAATTTATTTGTACTCATACTCATTTACTCAACTAAAATTCAAATATATCTAATGTGTTTCTTACCATTAAAGAAGGCATGCTAAACACAAAGGATAACAGTCATGTCTGCTTTGAAAATCCACCCAAGATAAAATCAAATTAAGAAGCAAGACCATAGAGAAATAGACCTAGAAAGTACATTCATTTCCTATAATTACAAATTCATGACGTCCGTCTACCAATTTTCAGTGTATCATGTTCATAACTTTAATCCAAATTCATTGCCAAGCCTTTGGAATAATATAAAGGAATCATCTACTGAACTGATGGTTATACATCATACCAAATTCTAGATCAGATCATCAACAACACCACTTGAGTAATCCTATAATCTGGCTTCAAGTAACACATCCGCTGAATTTAGTTACATTTTTACTAACCCAAACAATATAAGTGAAGATAGAAGGGGAAAAAAGCTATTTCTGAACTTAACCATATTTACATGCTATACTTTATCTAGATATAAGGAGGGGAAATATACAGTATGAGATGGAGTAGTGGAGCGGAGCGCCCGCATCAGTGGTCAATCTATGGTAGGCAAGTGAATGATACGATACCACGACTGCTATTCACTGTTGGCCAAGGGAAGTGGTAGCCAAACGAAGGAGATGCCCCGGCGGCTGTGCGTCCCCCGGGAGCCCTTCCGTTCGACGCTCGCTGTGTCAAACAGTCAAGGAATTTGCGCAGGGTGCTCTTAGTAATCTTGCAAGCGAATAGGGATCCAAATAGTCAAGAAATCAAATAGGGTAACTTGTTAGTATATCAACAAAGAAACTAATGATGCTACACCAACACTCTCCCTAATGTAGCAAACGTGCAAGCTTACACAGTGCAAATGTCATTCACATATTACTTTGTAATTCGCATTAAAAAATAGATACAACGCCCTAAACATGCATGATATAGACGTCGAGTAAGTAAGAAAGTTGGCTCCGTCCCACAAGCTTAGATAATTTAAAGATGGAACATTACCTTCTTATGCAAATCTTGTAGAACCCTTTGTATATCTAATGCTATATTCTATAGAGCACTAGAGCATCTCGTAGAACTCAACTTAATGAACTGATGATTAGATTGAATGCAAAAATAGGAACTCACTACTTAGTAAATGTTTACCATCGACAATCATGGATGGTGAACTTCTGATTGACTCCTGAGAACTCTAACACTCAAATTCTCTATGGCAACAAAGCACATGATCAAAAGGCCAAAGCCATCAACAATCATGGATGGTGTCTTTTCTTGCTGAGCGACACAACCTGCACATGACCGGGCCCTAGGACATGGGAATCTCTTGGTTGTTGGTAAAAAATATTCCAAACTTTGATGCTCAGCTTCAACTTCTCTAAAGGTTCCTTACAAAAAAGAGAGAAGTTAAGTCACTAAAATAACCATTCTAAAGGTCTCAACAAGTTTTGTTGTACTGATCATCAAAGAAATGAATGTTAGGATATAAGACACAGAAAAAATATGCATAACGATCCTTGTGGTATACGACAGACTGCGGCTAAGTGGTAACAAAGAAAAGTCATTTTCTAAAAATTGATTCTACATTAACAGTCACATGAGATTTCGTCAGTACATGCACCTCTGAATTCCATCGATCGGTCCCAGTGGATTTGGTCCTGAACTGCACATCAGATGTTTTGCATTACACGTCTGCTTGCTCCCTCGGTCGTCAATGTAGCCGCCCAGGGCTGTTCAAACATCCAGCAAAATATCAACCACCAAAGCTCGTGAGCATTCAATTCAAGTATGAACAAAGGCTACATCACACGCATCATCTCAGCTCCAATGTGGTGAAGTTTGTATCACAGAGATGAATAAAACCTGAAGGGAAAATCCACCTCCCGCATGGCCAAACAAAAACATGTTTTTCACAAATATCGATCGGACAGGAGCGCATTTGTTCATCTCTTGAAGCACAAATACATAAACACTTTGGGATATGGGTGCCTAGGGTCAAATCATGATTATGACAAACTGATGGTTAAATAGCACGAACTGTTGATAATCTAGACACAAATCTGTTACTTATCCGTCTTCTCTCAAATGTGAAAAAAACCACGAATGGATCTGCTGTACCAGTGACAAGGATGGTGGCACAACAAATTGGGGGCTGACCAGTGAAACGAAGGATGGGTGAGGTGCGTTCAATCTTGAGACAGATATGGCAGTAGGTGGGTTTGTTCGCCGGCCACCCATAATAGTACGCAGTGAGAGGTGGATGAAGACGGCGGCATGGCGATGCAAAACCGGCACAGATCTGTGAGGGGCCGACATGGACGATTGGTCACATCGCAAGCACCCTGGCCAGTGCCAGGTGGCGGCATCCAGATAGTCGCTTCCGTGGCGTCCATCCCAAGGTGGAAGGGTTCCGTCATCCTGATGTCTACTACACAACCTTCTTCTTGTAGACGTTGTTGGGCCTCCAAGTGCAGAGGTTTGTAGGACAGTAGCAAATTTCCCTCAAGTGGATGACCTCAGGTTTATCAATCTGTGGGAGGCGTAGGATGAAGATGGTCTCTCTCAAACAACCCTGCAACCAAATAACAAAGAGTCTCTTGTGTCCCCAACACACCCAATACAATGGTAAATTGTATAGGTGCACTAGTTCGGCGAAGAGATGGTGATACAAGTGCAATATGGATGGTAGATATAGGTATTTGTAATCTAAAAATGTAAAAACAGCAATATAACAAGTAATAAAAGTGAGCGTAAGCGGTATTTCAATGCTAGGAAACAAGGCCTAGGGTTCATACTTTCACTAGTGCAAGTCCTCTCAACAATAATAACATAATTGGATCACATAACTATCCCTCAACATGCAACAAAGGGTCACTCTAAAGTCACTAATAGCGGAGAACAAACGAAGAGATTATGGTAGGGTATGAAACCACCTCAAAGTTATTCTTTCCAATCAATCCGTTGGGCTATTCCTATACGTGTCACAAAAATCCCTAGAGTTCGTACTAGAATAACACCTTAAGACACAAATCAACCAAAACCCTAATGTCACCTAGATACTCCAATGTCACCTCAAGTATCCGTGGATATGATTATACGATATGCATCACACAATCTCAGATTCATCTATTCAACCAACACATAGAACCTCAAAGAGTGCCCCAAAGTTTCTACCGGAGAGTCAAGACGAAAACGTGTCCCAACCCCTATGCATAGGTTCATGGGCGAAACCCGCAAGTTGATCACCAAAACATACATCAAGTGGATCAATAGAATACCCCATTGTCACCACGGGTATCCCACGCAAGACATACATCAAGTGTTCTCAAATCCTTAAAGACTCAATCTGATAAGGTAATTTCAAAGGAAAAACTCAATCCATTACAAGAGAGTAGAGGGGGAGAAACATCATAAGATCCAACTATAATAGCAAAGCTCGCGATACATCAAGATCGTACCACCTCAAGAACACAAGAGAGAGAGAGAGAGATCAAAAAAATAGCTACTGGTACATACCCTCAGCCCCGAGGGAGAACTACTCCCTCCTCGTCATGGAGAGCACCGGGATGATGAAGATGGCCACCGGAGAAGGATTCCCCCTCCGACAGGGTGCCGAAACAGGTCTAGATTGGTTTTCGGTGGCTACGGAGGCTTCTGGCGGCGGAACTCCCGATCTATTGTGCTCCTTGAAGTTTTTAGGGTATATGGGTATATATAGGAGGAAGAAGTACGTCAGTGGATCTCTGGGCTGTCCACGAGGCAGGGGGACGCGCCCCCACCCTCGTGGGCAGCCCGGGACTCTCCTGGTCCAACTCCGATACTCCGTGGGCTTCTTCTGGTCCAAAAATAAGTTCCGTGAAGTTTCAAGTCAATTGGACTCCGTTTGATTTCCCTTTTCTGCGATACTCTAAAAAAAGGAAAAAACAGAAACTGGACTGGGCTCTAGGTTAATAGGTTAGTCCCAAAAATCATATAAAATAGCATATAAATGCATATAAAACATCCAAGGTTGATAATATAATAGCATGGAACAATCAAAAATTATAGATACGTTGGAGACGTATCACATCCCATATCCCATGGCCGGCGGCCGGAGGAAGGCGCAGAGAAGGAAGCGTGCTTGAGCAGCGTCAACGCAGAGGAGGGGAGTACGCGTGCTCGGGCTGGCGGCGGCGTGCGGGAGTGGCAGAGGTGGAGGAGAACGCGTAAAGGAAGGATGCAGATATGTGCGGAGGCTTATTAGCGACCAGTTGTGATTAGCAATTTGTGGGTGACGCTAATCATGAAGCGAGAGGCGGATGAAGACGACAGCAGGGGGATTGGCAGATGTCTGCTCGGCAGAACATTCAATCCTAGCCATCGATTAGGATGGCAGACTATTAACTTAATATCGATGGTAGAATATGTTTTAACCGATTTGATCGGAGGGTTCTGGTTATTTTGTGTACATTTCGTTGTGTGGCTTTAGAGGGAGTTATGTTTGCTCTTTTAATAGTAGTATAGATATAGATAAAGATTGCATGCCAGGTCGAGGAAGAAGATTAGCCACATGGGATAGTTGGTTAGTGGTGCGTTGGTGCGTGGGTTAGTGCCACAAAAATAAGGGCGGCTTTGCCCCGGCTATGTGCGTGCGTGTGTGTTTTATTTAAAAATTAAAAGTTGTACGTATGTTTGCTTTGAGAAGAAGAAATACAGAGAGAAAAGGTCGTGGCTGTGTGAAGCAGCACGACGCCAAAAAACTTGTGTGTTCCATTGTTCCTGTGTGAACTTTTGAGAAGCTGAGAGGAAGAAGGAGCTGGGGATCAGCTCCAACAACATCCACCCTGTTTCTCAACTATGAAAAACGTAGTTTTAGTTCTATAATTATGTGTGCTTGGCTGCTTGCTTGATGATGTGTGTGTGTGTTGCTGCATTCCTCACCTGCTCCTGCCAGTGAGCAGGGGCCGGCCGGTGCGCTCTCTCGCACGCTGTTAGTCGAAGGGGTGAGCTGGAGCTATGGATGCTAGTAACTAACAAGGTTTTGCAGAACGCAAGTGAGGGGTCGTATCGCCATACCCATCCCAATTGTTGGTTTTTTTTCTCTCTTTCAAATGGAAATAGCAAGGTGACTATCCTAACTATAAAAGTTGTACTAGCAGGATCATCAAAACACCAATGCTTGAATTTTTAGACTATGTTCAGTTTTTGTGCCAAGCTCGAAATTTGAATATATAACATGCTCTCTTTATTTGAGCGTGTATGAATGTTCAATTGTTCATGCATGAAACTACATAACCAAGTATTGCTAGATTTAGTGATGCTTTCATCAGAGTTCTTGTACATCAGACTGCACTGTTATCACATGCTTGATATTTATCATGTCATCATTGGAAGTTCTGAGCGCTTTAGCCTATGATTGATGTGCCATGGGATGTAGGCGCCATCGATGGAAAACATGGTGTATGCGACTTCAAGTATGTTCTAATTTTGTTCAGTGCTTTGTGGTCCGGTTTATGTGGTTTCTGATTTTTTTTTATGTGGACTTGAGGTGGAGGAAGCCGGAGGGGAGAGGCAGTCGGTCAAGTCTTGCTGGAGAGGGAGGTGGACGTTGAACTTGCGGCATTCTTGCACGGGTGTGGGAAAAGGAAAAGATGGAGCTTCTACAGTACACTTGAAGATTGTTGAATCATCCTCCGAGAAGTAAATTCAAGAGTTGCAGGCATGTTAGAAGGTGATATGTTCATAGTATATCTTCAGTCTTATGGACACAACATAGTATTGTCCGCCTTGAAAAAACTTGTTTTACATACTCCCTCCGGCATTTTTACTCTGCGTATTAGATTTGTGTCAAGTTAAATTTTGCAATGTTTGACCAAATTAATATTAAAAAATATGAACATCTACAATATCAAATATATGTATTATGAAACTACATTTCATAATGAATCTAATAATATCGATTTGGCATTGTGAATGTTGATACTTTTTTTTATAAGTTTGGTCAAAATAGAGATACTTTGACTTCAGATAAAACTTATATGTAGACTAAAAAGGACCGGAGGGAGTATATTACTCGTAATACAAGCTAGGACTGAACATACTTTCTCGTGATACGTAAACTACGTCATTTATGGTTGTAGACGGGTATTTTAACTGCTTCATTTCTTGCATGTTGTTGGTAAGGTGCTTCCAGAACTTGTTAGAAAATTGATTGAAATGGCCTTCCATGTTCCCACTGTCGATTTTTTCTGTTGTTGATCTCACCCTTAGACTTAAGGGAGCAACATCTGAGCAGATTATTACGGCTCCTATCTGAGTAATGCTAATAACTAAGATCAATACACTTTATTGGGCTGAATTTTGGTTTCTGATGTTTATGCAACATAAATATCTGTCTTCGGATGGGTAATAACACTTTTAAGAATGTCGTTGTGACTTCTGAAGTACTCCCTTCGTCTCAAAATAAGTGTCTCAAAAAATAAAGCAGTTAAAATACCCGTCTACAACTATAAAGTTGAGACACTTATTTTGGGATGACGGAGGGAGTATATATTTACTAACATCTATTGTAGGTCCACATGTGAGAATACAGTTGTGCCCAATATTTTCTCAAATTTGTATTTCTTTGTTGGTTCCTCCCATGTATAAAAAGTCGGTATTCCTCTACAACATATGCCCTAATACATGTCTCCTTGCACCCATACTGTTTGTGAAAAAAATGTTTTCTATACATGTGATTTGATTTTCAAACTTGAATAAGCAGTTTGAGCTAGAAAAGTTTTCCAAATAAAATTTTGGAATCGTGTTTTTGTGATGCCTCACATACCCATGTCTCATTCATCCGCCGTCGCCCCCAACAACAAGAATGACGATCAGCTCACGAGACGACTACTAGACCGCTAGAGCCCTCTTCAGAAGGCAACACATTTGATATTAAGAGAGATCAAGAGAGAGTGAGTGAGAGAGAGGGGAGAGAGGGGCGATATATCGAGGGAGGAAGGGGGAGAAAGATCTTGTAGGCACATAATTGTAGGACAACCATGTTCTGAAATATAAATGAGATTTGTTGGTAAGTCACCATTTTTTTGTTCTCAATCTACCAGACATCAGAACCTTAATGTCAAATCTGATGTACATATGCTCTTCCATAAATATGTTTTTACCTCTTGATATGTTATTTTGGTTGTAAATTTATGAATTCATATATCACTGTGAGAAACATTTTAGTTAAGGGGAGAAAAAAGGAACAAATGAAGAGCGCTTCAAAAGCCCGTTGAAACGCACGGCATTCTATTAGTTACTTGAGTAACATTCATGTTTTATTCTTTGAGAATCAACATGATTTTGCTCTCTACACATATCGAATGCTTACCATTGAAGCAATTCACGTCGTTGTTGAATCGATAACCGAATTAGTCGTATTGTTTTCATGGCCGTGTATGCACGTCTCCTCGAGGAATCCAAGGATGGATGTGGAAATGGAGCTGCTGCTCCGCTCTGCCGTGTCGTCCTTGTCGTAGGTGGCACCAGAACGTTCATGCCCTGCGCCGGAGTTAATTGCAGAAAGGTATCACACTTTGGCATCATGTTACGAGTCAGTACCACTTTAGAGCCTAAGTGTTGTAAAATGGTCTAAACTCTATATAACAACATACTGACGGTGTATCTGATCGTTGGGGCCAGCATGTCAGGGCCTGACGTGGCATATTTTTTTGCGGAAAACCCCTCTACCTTTTATTTAATCACGCATAAATCCCTTAGTTGCAAAAAAAAAGGACCCGACTTGAAAAAAAATTCGGACAAAATTAAGGCACGTGCACGAACGCTGCCGCAGAGGTTCGAACCCGAGAAAGATTTTTCACGGTGCATGCTCGTTGCCATTGCGCCATGTTGTAAAACCAGGCACTTATATTTTTATATGTTCCGCCGTTCAACTTTTTTAAAATATTTTTCTTTCAAACTTCTTTTATTTATTTCAGATCATATGGGTATTTTCAGCACCGAAGAGGACTCGTTTGAAAGTATTCGTCAAACTAAACAAATAAATAAAATTAACGAAAATAAAGCGAGAGCAGAGTTCGAACCCTGGGAACTGCCGCTCGCTCGCACACAGCGCGTCCCAGCCACCACGCCATTACAACCATTACGTTCCAGGGAAGACGGGGTTCATTTTATACAGTACCGACACGCTGGGCATGCTGTTGGGCGCGGTGAGTTACTGATTTGTTTTTTTTTTTTTTTGAAAAAATGCCACCATGGCTAGCTTTATTGATTTGGCAAAATCGTTACATCGTTCACTAAAGAGTTTATAAGAAAATCTGGGGGTTCATCAACCCAATTACAAGAAACATTATTCTCATAAGAAAATTTAGCTAAATTGCGCGCAGCTTCATTTGCTTCCCATCGGCAATGTGTGAACTCAACATTCCCAATCATTCCAGCTATAATAAAACAGTCCGCATATATAGCAGTAGCTTCGCTCCACATCCTCTCTTGGCCTGAACATGCATTAACAACCTCTAAGGCATCTGATTCAATTTGTATGGAGGTATATCCAAGAGATTCAGCCAAAATTAGTCTGCTCTTCATAGCCATTGCTTCTGCTAGAAAAGCATCAGCGACATATGGGATTGTAGCGCATGAAGCCGCAATAAAAACTCCACATCTATCTCTTGCCACGGCCCCTGTAGCGCCCTTACCTTCTTCGTCATGGTAGGGTGCATCAACATTTATTTTTACAAGACCTGAGGTGGGTTTCTTCCACTGTTCACCATTATGAATGACCTGTACATTTGTTGTAGCTTGCTAGAAACTAGATCAGGATCGCGCCATGGCGCGAGAATGCCGGTCCAAACAACTTGTCCAAGAGAATAAAGATCAAACACATGTTGTGTTAATAGGAAGGCAAGTTTAGCACACATCTACTCAAGAGACGATTGATTTTTAGGTTCAAGAGAAAAATAAATCCCCAGCACCAAGATGTCCACGCCCAGTATCTGCTCCTCTCCCACGCCCATGATCTCCTTCTCTCCTAATCTCAGGATCTCCTCGCCTGCTGGTGCTGGGCTCTTCCTCGCCCCCGCCAAGGTGGAGGCGAGTTGGTGTACAGGCGCTGCCACAGTTCTCAATTTTGCTCGCCCATTGGAGTACTCGCCGCTGCCATAGTTCTCAATTTTGCTCGCCCAGGTTCATCTCCTCTCCCGGTACTCGCTCTGCTGTCGCTTGAAACACTGCAGACATAAAACAATTTGACGATCATAAACTGGAACTTGCAAACAGTGATGACACAATATTTGAGAACTGAAACTTGCAGTCCCAGTTTCAGTACATAGCAGTACCCACCTCCCTGTGTACTGGTGGACGTAGCAGAGGGCGAGACTGGGAGGCGGCGTCATGGTCCATAACTCGTCGTCAGCGTCGCTCCAAAGAATTGATCAAGTGCATTTGCGTCGCCACCATGGGAGCGTACCAGCCACTGCATCACGGGCATAGCCGCAAGATGTAATCGACTCACCACGGCTTGGCTCTTCTCCGCCGTGCTCTGCAGATTCACACTTACCTAAGATGAACCGGAGCATGCCTATATGTGCTCCATTCAAATGCTTCAAGGGCTCCAATGCTAAACAGATCAAGATGAAAAGGCACAAATCATGCAGAAATCAACTCACCGCATCACCAATATAAGAAACAAATAAATATTTTTCCCAAGAACACAAACCTGCAGCTGCAGCACAAAAAGGCCTCCTGGAACTCGAATTTGCCATCGACCTGGACTGCAAGCTATGAGGAGGGATGGTCGGAGATCACGTCCGTGGCTGCACGATGGCGTCGACCTGCAAGGAGAGGCAAGACCGAGAGAGAGAGAGAGAGAGAGAGAGAGAGAGAGAGAGAAAGAGAGAGAGAGAGAGAGAGAGAGAGAGATAGAGAGAGAGGGAGGTGAACCTGCAGCAGCATGACGGTGGGGCATGGAGGTGGGCGCGGGTTTCATCACCATTCTCCATACACATGGACACATACAAGTATCTTCAGTAAAGAACCATTTATGTACCAACAAAATTCAGTAAAGAACTAGTACTAAGAGAAAATCAAGTGTCGCTCACAAAAGTGAGAGAATGCCATTGTCGGAGTTCAGTGATAATTTCCTTGAGGGACTATGAAGTCTAAGGTAAAACAAGCAAAAACCACTGGAGGTGGACGAACAGTGATCAGGCGCACTTGCTATTCGGAATCGAGTCTGATTATTATGGGCCAAAAAAATTACAGAAGAATACATGTTTTGAATAGAGCCCAAAACATAACAACTCGGTGACTATTCAACATCTGAGCACAAAAAGAGAATTTTTTTTGTAACTTGCTAGCTGTCGATCCAATAGACTCCTATCTAGCTAATCTACAGACAATTATATAACTTTCTTTGACCAGTAAAAGAGAGATTATTTACCAGTTATTGACAGAGTAGTTGATAATATTCTTGATCATTAAATGGGCCGAGGCCAGTACAAAAGTGTATCTATTTCTTAGAGAAAAGCATTGAGATATTTATTTAGTATTGCAGATAAATGATCGGAACTCATCGGGCATCAGCATGGACATTTTTTAACTGCACACATCACAATGCACATGTAGACATGGATGAACAAATGTGGGAAGATCATGTTTCAGTTGTACATACTAAAGAAATTGACACTTATCTGTGACAAAACAGAACCATAATGGGAAAACCTTGAAGATAAAGTGCATATTAAATTCAAATGCACAAAATATTAGAGCAGCAATTCGACAGAATGTTTGCACTAAATTTGAATAACGCAAGGTCAAAGGCATGGCATATGATATGATCTGCACATTTGTATCAATGCAAGTTTGCAAGCTTTCTACATGACATGGGCGACACGAACACTAATTTGGAAACGATGTATCAATGCAAGTTTGCAAGCTTTCTACATGACATAGGCGACGCGAACACTAATTCAGACAAACATACACTCTCCGAGAAAAAAATCCATCGGCTCCACATCCACTAGATTATAAACTCACGGTATTGATTGAATTTGCCATGAACCAAGGATTTTCGACAAAGCACATGTTGAAACCACCGCACATGCAAAGACTAAGTTGATTAAAAATACAACCTCTAGGTATATAAGTAATTAAGTTGATTATTTGTTAATTATGACCTCTTTGCCCACCACAACTCTTTCTGCCATGCAAAAGACATTCCCTGTGCTGCAAAACAAATAACACAAAATGAATCTACTAAAAATCTATTCACTTGGAACATTGTTTCCTTAATCAAAGATGTGTAGAGCATTGCAAAATTTAAAACCAAAGTGAGGATTTACAAGGAATCTCATTAGTCTTAAAATTGAAGTTTCCAACCTCTGTATCCTAGTATATGTTATCCACATTTAGCATTGAAGGTCAAGTTTCCATCCTCTGACTCAAATTAACTAAGAAGAGCTAGCTAGTGAGCTGCGGCTACTAAAATCAATGATGCTAGAGCATCATAGCTGAGGTGTGAGAGCAACATACATTTTATTTTAGCATAGGCATTGTAACAATGTCATAGGCTGCCTTTCAGCAATTCTCAGTTTACCTACATTTAGTCTGGTGCATGATCCAAAGAATGCAGTGGTGACAAACAGAACTGGGGAAAGCTTCCGAACAAACTAAAGACAACAAAAGGAAATGTCCGCTCAATGACTCGGATCAACCGAGCACTTAATCACAGCAGTAAAAAAATTGTCTATACAATGGAGCTGCCCTGGTTATCACTCAACAAGAACGATCATCCAAGGAAAAAACAAATATCACATGGTCAAAAAGGATTTAGAGACAAGAGGGAGGATCCAACTTGATACACGCAGGTGCCTCGAGCCGATAACTTGCTGGGAGCGGGTAATTCTAGTATAACAAAGTGCAACTTACTCTTAAGCAGACTAAATCAAGGACCAACAACAAACAATAAAAGATAAAAAAACTTATATGCAATAAAGGTACGAGAGAGAAGAAATCTTTACATAAGACGGCTATAAACACTGGAGCATAAATAGGCAACACGTTTGAATACAAATAAAAAGGGCTCAGGGTTAATTGCATAGCGGGCTCAGATTCGTCTTTCCTCGATCATATAACCTACCCCTGTCATCTCTTATCACCAGATCTCAATCTGTTTATACAGTGGAGCTGCCCTGGTTATCACTCAACAAGAATGACCATCCAAGGACAGAACAATAAGTATCACAGGATCGAAAAGGATTCTAGAGACAAGAGGAAGGATCCAACTTGATGCCTACAGGTGCCTCGACTGCTCAAAGGCACACTTATTTCAACCACGGTGAATCATCATCGCCCTAGCAAGAATGGCTTCCAACCGGTGGGGCATGTGAATTACAGGCGGCGGCACGAGATATTTCACCGGGGGAGTAACTATTAATTGGCACAGGAGCACGGGTTCGATCCGACGGCCGAGGCCTTCCACGCGCTCAATCCAACAACCAGAATCGCATCAAGGAACCGGAATGCACGGCCGGATGTGCCAAATTGCTGACAACGCACGGAAGCTTCTGCGGTTCTTGTTTCTGGATCACCAGATCAATATGTTCTTACGAGGGTGAAACTGCCCTGGTTATCACTCATCAGAAATGACCATCCAAGGACAGAGCCACTAAAATAAGAACGTGATCAAAATGGCTCAAAGAAACAAGGGGGATCCAAATTAATACCCACAAGTGCCTCGACTGCTCGAGAGCATGCCTATATCAGCCATAACTGATCATCATAGCTCTGGCCATGCCCCATATAGTAGCCGAAGCAGAGCAGAAGGAAGACGGGGCTCACTGAGGGAGACTGTAGCCGAGGCAGTACTCAGTGGGCGCCAGGGTTGCGCCTGAACGCCGTCCAGCCGGCGAGGAACCGCTTCCTACACCGCACATCCACACCGCTGCATCGGAGTTGTGCCTTGCACCGTCCCACCGATGAGCACAAACGCCACAGGCACCGAAGCTGCTAAGGAGGCGAGGAGGTGATGTATGTTTGACCATGAAAATAGAACAGTGGTATCTACATGTTCTGTAACAACCTTGGGCATATTAAACCACCAGAAGCCATTGTAAATGCATACAATGAGCATATAAAGACCACATTTTAAAAAAAATATTTTTAATCCAATGACAACATGCTACAATCAACTGCATAATTTTTGTGGCACTTATAGGATGATATAAAAATAGTATATTTGACCATCAATGAACTAACAAAACAGTGGTAACTTATATGTTCTGTAAAGTTAACTCCACTATCAAATTAACATATACATGATTATACACACATATAAGTAATGAAAACCAGAAAGGTAGACCTTCAAATTATTATTTTTTTGATAAATGGACCTTCAAATTAATTACCAAAACCAGAGACCACCAAGACCATATCAATATAAAAGTTTCAGGAACAGGTCGAGTTAAGAAAGGAAACATGTATAAACTGTGCCCCACATTGTAGAAAAATAAAAATAGGAAGATCTCCTTAAAGCAAACATGACATGCAATGCCATTTTAATAGGAAATCTACCTCATATACTGCAAACATGACATCAGTGAAAATATGGACACACATATCAGCAGACATCGATAGTACCATGGAAGAGAAATAAATAAGGAAAAGGAGACACAAAATATACCTGAGAAGAGGTAGAAGAATTGAGGCGTGGGCGCAGGGAGCCCAGCGGCGGTTAAGGCCACATGAACCATCGAGGAACTCTAGCTGCCAATGGCTGGAGCTGATGGTTAGGAGGCTCGACATGACGAACATCTCCTGGATCATGTCCTGTCCCCATGAGCCGATGGTTAGGAGATGATAGATATAATTATGATTTAAATACAAAGGGAATTAGGCAATGAAGATTTTTGTCCCTCAATTTATAGTGGTTCTATCAGCTTTTCAGCTGTCTGGGCACACACCTGGCTCTAGAGACCCAAGCCAGTTTTCTTCTCTAGGTTTCCATGACCATACCATAATCTAAATATGTAATTCACCACAATACTCCCACAAAAATGACGCAACCCAGCATCTTCTTCACCAACGGCGGCATCGGCAGCCTCTTACACTGCAGGTTGCCAGTGTCATCTTCCTCCCTAAGCTACTGCCGTCCTCTTCCTCACCAAGATGCCGCCGCCAATGCCGTGCCATGGTACCGGAGATGAAAACATTCAGATTCAGTACCAGGCATGGATCAAGATAATGAACAATCCCAAGAAATCAATGAAACCTAGGTGTCACTTAGTCAGATCAAAACAACCAGAACCAAATGCACAAAAAACCTGAAACTCCAAAACGACCGAATGTATTTCAGCCCTTATCACTCACCAGATTCATACACTACAACTCTAATACAACTGAATATATTTTAGCCTTCATCCCTCAGAATATCCATTTATTCATCCAAAAATACCAATCAAAAGGGGCACAAATGAAGCGGCAAAGCATCTCCTAACTATCATATGACAGAAACAAATCCAAGACAATTGAATCTATTCTAGCCCTGGCTGTCATCTGATCCATGTAGCAAAACCGCAAGACAGTTGATGCCGTCATCTCCCACAAGATCCATCTATTCATCCAAAAAAATATGAAGCCATCTAATTATCGTATGACCCACCTGTCAGGCCTGAACCCCACCTCAACAACAAAGACATACTTTATTAAAAAAATGTAGCTAGATCCAATGCCCCCCTAGACAACATGGTACCAACAAAACAAGAGTTTGGGATGTCTATGAGTGCACACACATTCCCCTCACAATTTCCTTAAAATAATTGACTAACTAAGGGCACAGCCAAAAATCTGCATTGGGGCATCAGGCAACACCCGTAATACAGAGCTCTGCTTTTGAAAGTCAATTTCAGAGGAAACAGTGTAGTTCCATCACGAATGTGAAAAAAATCCTTGCATCCGAGGGCGCCGAATGAACCGGGCAAAGCTAAGATTTCACAAAGATTACTTCTATTCGATTCGTACAATCTAATAATGGATGGCCAACACCTAAATTAGCTGGAGGAGGCTAAGCTAAATCACTTCATCTACTCACTCAGTTCCAAATGAATTGAGTTTAACAACCAATTATATTTCAAAGCAATCTAGTCAGATATGGAACCAAACACTGCTACTTTTGCCTAAAAAGGAAAACAGACCATAATATGCTATTGGAACCTACTACATCTGATCTACAAAAACATTCACATGACCACCATTAGCAAATTGGAGAGAGGAAAGAGACACCTGAGATCTTGTGAGAGGAACTTGAAACCAAAATAATAAAGAGAACAACTGAGATATAGGCATAACTCAAAACCAAAAACAGTAGCAGTAGCAGTAATTGCAGACATAACCAATAATGTTCTCCTCCTGCAACACCACAAATTACCATCGTCACGCACGCGGTAACAACAGTTCAGATCGGAAATCCTAGGTTACAGGGGCCAAATCCGTGGAAAGCAAAGGAGGCGAGTAGGGGGGGAGGAGCTGGGGTGGGAGGGGAGGGTCGGGGAGCTCATACCTGCAGAGGCGGACCTCAGGTCGGTGGGGGTGTCACAAATCGGTCCGGTGAGCAGCGTGGTGCTCAGGGGTAGCCAACAGCGAGGGGGAAGAGGGGCGGCCGTGCTGCCTCTGTCGAGCACCGTAGAGGAGGAAGGGGAGAAGTGAGACCGGCGAGGAGAAGCGCACGCCAGCCCCAGCTCGTAGAGGAAAACGCCGGGGACTCGATCTGCTGGTGCTCCTCGCCTCCCCCGGTGGATCACGAGCAGCTCCGAGGGGCGACCTTGACGGGGGCGGAGATGACCAGCGCAACGAGCAGGCAGCCGCTGGAGGCGAGGTCCACCTCCACCACTGAAACCCTAGCGGGGGAAATCAAAGGGGCAACCACAGGAGGTGATGAAAAGTAGATCAGCGCGGTGAAGGTGGTAGAGCTCGTCGAGGAGCAATCGTGCGTGTGTTGGGCAGAGCCGGAGCTCACCGGAGCGGCCGGAATCAACCGGTGACCGAGGCGGCGACGGAGGATCGAGCGAGTGGGCAGGAGGGGGAGGAAGAGGCGAGGGGCTGCGCGAGTGCGGGAGAGAGAGGCGGCTAGGGCTTGCCACGGGAGCTGCTGGCTTTTATAGGCCACTATGTGAAATGACCAAAATATCCCGGTGGGGGCATGGTATATACATTTTGCTGCCATTGCTATTCATTTCAGCAGTGTTTACCTCAGATCCGACGGCCCAGGTTCATCCAGATGTTGATCCGACATCCACAAACGCATCAAGGAAACCAATCCAACGGCCGAGATTCACTGAGCTCTGAGGAGGCCTGTGGTCACATCCTTCTCTTATCTGTTGATTAGCACAAATAGCCTGGACAACAACAACGTTTCTAGCCATTGGAGGAACAGCCTCGTCATGGGTCTGCCTTCTCCTAAGCCACCATAAATACCAACAAGCGGTAATGATCCCCTCGTTCATCCCAACGCTTGGCATGTGTGGTAATGTAGCGGGTGGCAACCGTAACAAGTGTTCGAGAACTGCAGAACCCGGTCTGTCTATGTGACA
Organism: Triticum dicoccoides; assembly: GCF_002162155.2. Lineage (NCBI taxonomy): Eukaryota > Viridiplantae > Streptophyta > Magnoliopsida > Poales > Poaceae > Triticum > Triticum dicoccoides. The sequence goes on along the minus strand of NC_041382.1, from coordinate 60,747,195 downwards.
TGCATCAGCGATTAAATTTGTAATCCCCAGGAGCCTCCACATTTCTTCTGCCCTTCCACATTTAAAAACTAGATGTAGGATATCTTCTGCACCTTGATGACAAATTGGGCACCCTCCATCAGTACCAATATGCCTATTAGTCAAGATGGACTTCAACGGCATTAAACCATGAAGAGCCCGCCAACAGAAGATTTTTACTTTGCTTGGCACTTTTAGTTTCCAAATTATAGACCAAACAGGATTTGGCATCGATGGTCCTGTAGTTACTAGAAGAGATCTTGCACCGAACTGGTGTTTCCATTCATAATAGTACTGTTGTAGCCTCGTCCATTCCACACATACCAGAGATCTTGCATCGATGGCATCCCAACGCTTTCCATTGAGCCAACTGTGAAAACTCCATTCCTATTCCCCTGCCAGGCTACAAAATCCTCAAATCCATTATGGATCAATGGGATACGAAGGATTCTCCCAACATCAACAGGACTGAAAATGCTACGTATTAGTTCTTCATCCCATTGTTCAGTAATCGGATCAATCAATTCATTCACTCTTGTGATTATAGCACCACCTCTAGGTGTAATCACTTGCCTTGTGGGGCTGGAAGGTACCCAGTGATCTTCCCAAATATTGATCTTTTCCCCCTTGCCAACTCTCCATATATGCCCACGTTTAAACGTTTGAATACCGGCAACTAGACTTTGCCATGTAAATGACGAACCCTTCTTTGGTCCTGCTTTCAAAATGTCACCAGAGGGATAATATTTTGCTCGAAGTACCCTAGCACACAAAGATTCAGGTTCATCAATCAAGCGCCAAACTTGAGTTACTGATTTGTTTTAATCGTGATATTAAACTAGCAAAAGAGCTTGTGCATTGCAACGAGAGAGAAAACATAACACACACTCTTAACTCAACAACCATCACTCAAGACCAGAATAGGTGCATCTCCTTTATTTTTGCGAGGCATCATATTTGTGTTGCCGCTTATCCTCCTTCTCACCCTCACCGGCAATGGCCTCGGTGTTCACACAAAACAACAAAAATGTGTGTTGAATATGGTTAATCCTAAGGCGTCTCTCTCTCCCTCTCTCCTCCCTCTCCCTCTCTCTCTCCCCTCTCTCTCTCTCTCTCTCTCTCTCTCGCTTTCTCTCATTCTCGCGATGAGAAATCTGTTGTTTTTCCCTACGATAATTTTCAGAGGTATGCATGTGTAGTTATCGATGTTTTCTTTTCCGTATATGGTTATAGTGGGGTGTTTATTTGCAATCCGGATCACCGCCGGTATAAAAGAAGTGAATCTTGTGCTATAAATTATAAGTTTGCTTCCATAACAATATATTAAAAATATTTAACAGGTAAAATTAACATCATATTTAGATTTCACATATTTTTCTAATAAAATTTCATATATAATATGTTAAAATCGAAGTTACGGTTTAAAAGATACAGATAATTTAGAAAATCATTTGGTTTGACTCAAATATATTCCAAAATAGTATTTAAAATACTTAAAAGGTAAAAATAATCTCATATTCATATTCTATATATTTTTCTAATCAAATTTCATATATAACATGTTCAAATCGGAGTTACGGTTTAAAAGATATGGATGATTTTAAAAAACATTTACTGTTTAAAAGATATGGATGATTTTAAAAACATTTATTTGACTTAAATATGATCCATGGATGAATTACCTAAAACATCAGGGGGGGTTTTGAAAAATGTAAAATAACGGTTTGGGTGTGACTTAAATCCGGACAGCGGGTTGATTTCAAGAAAGTACAGAGACTTTTGTGTAAAATACGAAAATAATGATTCGTTTTAACTTAAAACAGGACTGCGGGTTGAATTCTCTAAAATAGAGGGACTTTTCTGAAAAATGCCATGAAGAACGAAAAAAACCCAATTTGCTTTATTATTAGGTAAAGATTCATTAAAATTGTTTAACTTTTATTAAAAAAATCGATGTGTTTCTCGAAATGAAATAATGATTTTACACAATAAGTTTTCTGTACACGCTGAACATTTTTTAAAATACACATTGTAAAAAAATCGTAAGAAAATGTGACCTTAAATTACAAAAAGTTCACCGCGCATTATATAAAATATTCATCATATCTTAAGAAAAAATTTCAACGTATATTAATAAAAAATAATTTGCACCTAAAATATGTTTAACATATATTACAATTTTTTTCATTTTTTATATAAAATATGTTCAACATATATTACCAAAAGAACATTATACTAAAAAAAATCCCCATATGTAAAGAAAAGTTCATCTTGCATTAAAAAATGTTCATTATACACAGGAAAAATGCACAACGTGCATTCAAAAAATCATGCGTATTTAAAAACATGTCATATACTGACGCCTATTTAAAAAAATATTATGTAAGTATGTTAAAAATCCAGGAGAAAAACCAATTCAATGAATAAAAACCTAAAAATAAGCCACAACCAGAAAAAAAATAAAGCCTAAGAGAAATTAAACAAAATAAATTGCAGACCTCACTCGGCCCAGCAGCCGGCCCATTGTAGAGGCTATAGTACAAATGAGTTCTAGCCTGGAACGTAACACGAGGTATGAGCGTCGTGGTGGTAGCGCAATACGTCTAGAGGCCCACACACGACTCCAGTTAAGAGCATCTTCAACACCTGCGTCAAACTAGTGTCGTGCCGCAAAATTGCTCATTTTAGCGTGCGTAACCGATATAGTGGCTCCAGCGGGCGCACAAAAACCACGCGCGCGGGGCATATCTAGTTCAGCGCACGGCTGAAACTGCATCGCGCGCCGCTTATTTGCCGCGCCCGCTCCCGCGCGCTGTACTCTCGCAACTCACCCCCCTCTTCAGCCGCGGCGGCGCCGTCGTCCGCGCCATCCGGTGACCGTTCCGGCGCTTCCCCGGCCTATCCCCGTGACACGGCGGCTTCCTCCGTCCCCCTCTAGTCACCGCCGCCCCTCGCGCGTGTCCGTCCTCCGACGAACAGTGGTGGGCATGGAATGGATGACAAAGAGCATCATGATTTGTGCGTTCAATATTGTATTGTTGAACTATTTGTTCTGTTTATTGCATTATTTGTTGTATTGCACGATAAACTGTTTGTTTGAGTTGTCATAACGAAATTAAACTATTTATTTCGATTTATTTTTGTTTGTGTTTGATCTTTTTGCTTCTATTTCGGAATGCATATGTTGTTTGTGCGAGAGTCGCGCGCGCTGCATTTTGGCGCACTGCTAGAGTTGCGCGCGCGCTGCATTTTAGCACGGCTGCTGGAGTCAGCGTTGCACGCCGCGCCAAATCAGATGATGAACGCGCGACAAAGCAGTTTTTAGCGCGCGGCGCGTTCGGCGGCTGTTGGAGATGCTCTAACCACGATCGGCACGCCTTGCATGCCTGCCTAACTTCTAGGGTGGACTAGTGGTAATCTGTTGGTTGGTTAGCTAGATGCGTTGTGTGCGTTGTAACCTGTACAAATATGAGCTGAAGATCAATACAAACTCGTGTGTTCGATCCCAAACCCTCTGTCCAGGTCTCTACGTGGTATCAGATACTCACACGATCTCCCTCCTCCTCGCTTCCGCTCCCCAATGGATCTCTCTGACCTCTCCTCCTCAGGCTCCGGCGGCACCAATCCCTTCGGCGATCCTTCCCCCGCCGGCCCCGCCGTGCCCCTCTCCCTTATCCTCTCCCTCAATATAGCTACTGCCATTCCAGTCACCCTCGAGCTCCACCCACCGAACTACACCACATGGAGTTCCTTCCTTCATGCCCTGCTCATGTCGTACAACATACAGGACCATGTCAATGGCACTGTGGACGCCCGGTCGCGGCTCACCGATACTGTCTGGACGCAGATCGACTGGTGCATCATTCGGTGGCTCCTCGGCTCCGTCTCCGGCCAGGTCCGGGGGACCGTCAACCACCGCAATCCCACGGCGTACTCGCTCTGGACGGCGGTCCGACAGCTCTTCCTCTCCAACCGGAACCAGCAGGGCGTTCTTGTGCTCGAGGAGTTCCACGGCCTGCACCAAAACGACATCTCCGTCATGGAGTACTGCACGCGCCTCCAAACCCTCGCCGACACGCTCTTCGACTGTGGGATGCACGTGACTGATCGTGGCCTTGTCTCCAACATGTTGCGCGGGTTCTCCAACAAGTTCACCCACGCCATCTCGACGATGACCTACGACGACTCCAAACTGCCGTCGTTCCTTCAGGCGCGTACGTATCTCCTTCAGGAAGAGCGCCGCATTGATCACTGTAAGACAATAGGCTTTGGGGGGAACCGGCACAACCCTCTAGGGGTGGCCTATCACATATATATATAATGAGGTGGTATACAACGTTACAATATACACATGTAAATACAGTCTAACACCCTCCCTCAATCTTAGCCACTTTCTAATGAATCTAGAAGGGTAAGATTGCGCCTGCAAGTCTCAAACTGTGGCAAAGGCAATGGCTTGGTGAAGATGTCAGCAAGTTGATCCTTGGAAGAAATAAACTTGATCTGTAGTTGCTTCCGAGAGACACGTTCACGCACAAAGTGATAGTCAACTTCAATGTGTTTCGTTCGGGCATGGAATACCGGATTTGCAGAAAGGTATGTAGCACCGATGTTATCACACCAAAGAACAGGAGGCTGTGATTGGGGTATACTTAACTCCTGAAGCAAGGACTGTACCCAGATGATCTCTGATGTGGCATTGGCCACAACTTTATACTCAGCCTCAATACTGCTACGCGAGACAGTAGCCTGTTTCCGAGCACTCCAGGCAATCAGGTTAGAGCCAAAGAAGACAGCATAACCCCCCATGGATCGCCTGTCATCCGGATTGCCAGCCCAGTCTGCATCAGAATATGCTGAAAGACAACCAGAGTCAGACGGCCGAATATGCAAACCATGAGCCACCGTGAAACGAATATAGCGCAAAATCCGCTTAACAGCAGACCAATGAGTGTCACGGGGTGACTGCAGATACTGGCAGACTCGGTTAACAGCATAGGAAATGTCTGGTCGCGTGATCGTCAAGTACTGGAGCCCACCAACAATACTCCTGTACTCTGTCGCATCAGAAGAAGAAAGAAGCACACCATCAACAGCATTGAGCTTATCAGTGGTAGACATGGGTGTAGTCGTCGGTTTGCACTTAAGCATCCCAGCTCGCTGCAACAAATTCAGAGAGTACTTCTTCTGCGTCATAACAAGGCCAGCAGCACGAGAAGTAACCTCCACACCAAGAAAGTAATGAAGCTTCCCAAGGTCCTTGACCGCAAAATCAGCACCAAGTGAGCGAACAAGCGCAGTAGCAGCCGACTGAGAGGAGCTGACCAAAATGATATCATCTACATAGACCAACAAGTACATAGTAACCTCAGGCCTTTGAAGAAGAAACAATGAGGAGTCAGCAGTTGATGATGCAAAACCATGAGCACGAAGAGCCATTGCAAGACGAGCATGCCAAGCACGAGGAGCCTGCTTCAGACCATAAATTGCCTTGGACAGACGACAGAGATGATCAGGGCGATCCGGATCAGAGAAACCCGGAGGCTGGCGCATGTAAACCTCCTCCGCCAAGACACCATGAAGAAAAGCATTTTGACCATCAAGCTGACGAAGAAACCAACCTCGAGTAACAGCCAGAGAGAGAAGAAGTCTGATGGTAGTAGGCTTGACCACTGGACTGAAGGTGTCTTCATAGTCAAGTCCAAAACGCTGTCGAAAACCACGAGCAACCAGACGAGCCTTATAGCGCTCAATGGACCCATCAGAATGCCTCTTCACTTTGAAAACCCATTTGGAATCAATGACATTTACCCGTGATTGTGGAGGAACAAGAGTCCATGTCTGATTGCGAAGAAGCGCTTGATACTCCTGCTCCATGGCCTCTCTCCAATGAGGAATGCGCATAGCAGCTTGATACGTGCGTGGCTCAAAGGATGGATCTGCGAGAGCAGCAGACATGCACGCCGCTAACCAAGCAATTGTGCCATCGTGACGTTGCTTAGGCTGAAAAATGCCACTCCAACTGCGCGTATGTGGACGTAGAGCAGCAGCAGGAGCCGGCGGAGGCGAAGGTGATGGAGACGTGACGGTCGCCGGAGATGCAGGAATCACCTCAGGCGAGCTCGGGACAGACGACTCCGGGCTGCATGGCGAAGACTGGCCCGACGACAGGGGCTCAGAGGCCATGGGCGAACCGAGAGTGGGCGAGGCCAGCTCCGGTGACACCGGCCCAGACGGCCTTGGCGAGGCGAGAGCAAGCGAGGCCGGCCCTGATGAGAAGGGCCCAGACACCCTGGGCGAGGCAGGGGCGGGCGAGGCCAGGCCTGGTGATGACTGCCCCAACGCCCTGGGCGAGACGGGGACCGAGGAGGCCGGCCCAGTCGGCGGGGTTGCAGGGCGCGATGATGGCGAAGGCAGCCCAGAAGCCAGAGGCGACCGGGCCAGGACGTCGATCGGCCGTGCATGAGCACGGAAACCAAGGCCATGCAGGGGCGCCATGTGCTCCTCATGCACAACAGAAGGTGCCGAGGATGAAGGCGATGGCTACGAAGAGGAAGATGGCACTTCCAGAATCTCCAAACGAGCCCCACGACCAGTGCCTGCACCATGGTTAGGCAACAATAGAGGAGAATATGCAACATCATCAAATTGGTCAGAAGCAACAGAGGATGAATGCATGACAGGTGGCTCGGTAGTGGACACAGGGAGTTTGGCAAAGGGAAAAACATGCTCATCAAACACAACATCCCGAGAGATGTAGACACAATTAGTGGGCACATGAAGACATTTGTATCCTTTATGAAGAGAGCTATAACCAAGAAAAACACACTTCTTGGAACGAAACTCGAGCTTACGCTTGTTATATGGACGGAGATGGGGCCAGCAAGCACACCCAAACACCTTGAGAAAGGTGTAGTCCGGTTGTTCATTAAGGAGAACTTCAATGGGAGTCTTCATATTCAAAACACGAGTGGGAGTACGATTGATGAGAAAACATGCAGTGGTGAAAGCATCACTCCAAAAACGAAACGGAACAGATGCATGGGCCAAAAGAGTCAGACCAGCTTCAACAATGTGACGATGCTTACGTTCTACTGAACCATTCTGCTGATGTGTATGTGGACACGCTAAACGGTGAGTGATCCCAAGCGACTGAAAGAAGGAGTTGAGGTTGCGATACTCGCCACCCCAGTCCGACTGAACATGAACAATTTTGTGCTTGAGAAGGCGTTCAACATGTTTTTGGAACTGAACAAAAATGTCAAACACATCAGATTTACGTTTGATAAGATAAAGCCAGGTAAAGCGGCTGTAAGCATCAACAAAACTGATATAGTAATTATGACCACTAACAGAAGTCTGAGCAGGACCCCATACATCTAAAAACACAAGTTCTAAAGGATGTTTCACCTCACGACTGGACTCCGAAAAAGGAAGTTGATGACTCTTCCCCTGCTGACAAGCATCACACACTGCTACATCTTTATTACTAGACACACTAGGAAGCTCATGACGACGCAAAACATGCCGGACAATAGGTGTGGCCGGGTGACCAAGACGAGCATGCCACTGTGATGGAGATACCCGAACTCCACTGAAGACGCGAGCGACGCCAGGATGCTCCAGACGATAGAGACCTTGGCAGAGCCGCCCACTAAGAAGAATGTCCCTCGTGCCCCGATCCTTAATAAAAAGATCAAAAGGATGAAATTCACAAAGCACATTATTATCACGAGTGAGTTTAGGAAC
>NC_041382.1:60709373-60739343 GCF_002162155.2 Triticum dicoccoides | reverse complement strand
ATGGTAGGGTTCACGAGTGTGAAGCTTCCCCATCTCACTGGTCAGGTGCTCTGTCGCCCCAGAGTCCATGTACCAGTGGGGATCAATGGAGTAGGACTGAGTGTGTCCCTGTGGCTTCTGCGGCGGCGGACGATCAGCCATGGCGACCTGACGAGCAAAGTTGCGTGTATCCTTCCCGTCATTGCCGAGACCAAGAAAACCCCGCTGGAAGCGCTTGTGACACTTCGAGGCCCAGTGCCCATCGCGACCACAAAGCTGGCACACACGTGGACCGCCAGCCCCTGGTAGCGTCGCAGTAGGAGGAGGGGCCGAGGCGGGTGGTGGTGACTGCCCCGAAGGAGCCCTGGATGAAGCAGAGGAGCGACCACCCTTGGTGGCGGCGTTTGCCGAGAGGGCGCCGTTGCCCCTGGATCTGCGTGTCTCGACTCGTTGCTCAGTAAGCAGGAGGCGTGAAAAGACCTCGTGTGTTGGCATGGGCATGGAGTTGCCTCTCTCATTGATGATCTCGACTAGGGCGTCATACTCCTCATCAAGACCATTGACAATAAACGAGTTGAACTCGGAGTCGGTGAGGGGCTGTCCAATGGAGGCCAGCGTGTCGGTGAGACTCTTGACTTTGTTGTAGAACTCAGTGGCGGTGGAGTCAAGCTTCTGACACTCCCCAAGTTGGCGACGGAGCCCAGATACACGAGCCTGCGACTGTGCCGCAAACGAGCGCTCAAGAATAGTCCATGCCTCATGGGACGTCTTGGCGAAGACAACAAGCCCAGCAATGGCCGGAGAGAGCGACCCCTGGATGGAGGAGAGGTTCGCCTGATCCTGCCCTGTCCAGACACGGTGAGCCGGATTATAGACCGGACCGTGCACGCTGTCAACCAGCGCAGGAGGGCAAGGGAGAGAGCCGTCGACATAGCCAAGCAGATAGTGACTCCCAAGAAGCGGAAGAACCTGCGCGCGCCAGAAGATGTAATTGTCCGACGACAACTTGATGGTGATGAGATGGCCGAAGTGAAACGGCGGCGGCGGCTGCGATCCCATCGAGGAGACTGGCTGAGGTGAGACCACCGTGGAGACAGTCAGAGGGGCAGCCGGCGCGGTGACAGAGGGCGAGATGGCCGCGGTTGACGCCGCGAAGCCTGCCAGCGTGACGTCCTCCGCCACCAGCGGCGCAGTGGCCGAGGGCGCGACAGCCGCGGTTGACGGGGCGGCGGCGGTGTGGGCCACAAGCGCCTGCCCGGGCGAAGTAGCAGCCGGCAGGAGCGCGAAGAGGGAGCCGACGCTCCGTGTCCCGATCGGCGCCTGAAGGGAGGCGGCATCCAGCGGCCTCGAGAGAAGTGCCGCGAGGGAGGCCGGCAAAAAACCGGTGGTGGTGGAGCCGGACGCAGCGGCGGACGTCATAGCAGTCGGGCGACGGCGACGGCGGGCGCGGCGGCGGCGGCGGCGGTGGCGGCGGCGGCGGTTTGGGGTTTTTAGGCGGAAGCGGACGTAACCTAGCATGATACCATGTAAGACAATAGGCTTTGGGGGGAACCGGCACAACCCTCTAGGGGTGGCCTATCACATATATATATAATGAGGTGGTATACAACGTTACAATATACACATGTAAATACAGTCTAACAATCACGCGGCCTCCCACAAGTCGGCGACGGCTCTCTACGCCGGTCGGCACGCCCCTGCACCACCCATGCCCGCCCCTGCTCCACCACCTCCAGCACCCTCTCTGCCCAATGGCACCGGCGGCCAAGGTGGTCCCGACGACAACGGTGGCCATGGGGGCAATGGTGGCGGGCAGCGCGGCCGCAAACGACGCAAAGGCGGCTCCGGTGGCCAAGGCGGGGCACCCTACCACCAGGCCGCGCCCTCTTCGCCGACTTACACCCCGCGGCCACCCTCCTACGGCAGCGCCGACATCAGCCCGTGATGATGCGCTCGCCGGCCGCCGGTCTCCTTGGCCCGCGTCCTCCTCTCGGGCTCACCGCGACGACCTACGGCACCGGTCCGCCCGCTGCACCAGCCCCGTGGGATACCAGCGCTCTCCAAGCCGCCCTTCTCGCCATGCAGCAGCAGCCTTACTCCGGCGGCGGCGACTAGATCCTCGACACCGGTGTGTCGTCGCACATGGCAGCCCACCCCAGTATGCTCTCGGCTGTCCAGCCTTCCTCCCACCCATCCCATATACTTGTCGGCAATGGTGCTTCCATGCCCATTACTCACACTGGAACCACACCCATCACCACATCCTCCACCCCCCTCTCTCTCAATCACGTTCTCATCTCTGCTTCCCTCGTTAAAAACCTCATATCTGTTCGTGCACTTACTCGTGAAAACTTTGTCTCTGTGATGTTTGACCCCTTTGGTTTTTCTATTAAGGATCTGCGCACTGGGACGGTGGTGCTTCAATGTAATAGCAACGATGATCTTTACCCTCTCTACTCCGGCGCTGCTACTTCTCCCACTGCCTTTGTCGCCATCACTGCTGATCTATGGCACCAAAGACTTGGACATCCCGGACGTGCCGCTTTATCGCATGTTTTAGACACTTCTGATTTCCATTGTAATAAAACTACCTCTCATACTTGCCATGCATGTCAGCTTGCCAAACATGTACGCTTGCCGTTCAATGAATCAAATAATATTGCACCGTTCCCCTTCCATACTATACACTGTGATGTGTGGACTGCTCCGGTCCTTAGCAACTCCGAATTTCAATATTTTTTGGTGGTTCTTGATGATCACACGCACTTTGCCTAGACGTTCCCCCTCCGGTGCAAGTCCGACGTCTTTGAGGTGTTGATCAACTTCCATGCGTATGTCGCCACACAATTTCAACGCCCATCCTCACTTTCCACACCGAAAATGGAAGGGAATTCGACAACAAAGCGTTCCGCTGTTTTCTCTCCACACATGACATCGTTTTCCACCTCACCTGCCCCTACACCTCTCAACAGAACGAGCAAGCTGAGTGGATCATTAGGACCCTCACCGAGGGGCTGCGTAGCCTCCTATTCCACTCCTCCACGCCCTCTAAATATTGGCATGACGCCCTAGCCACCGCGACTCACCTTCTTAACCTACGACCGTGTCGGCCCCGTCAACACGTCACACCTTTCGAACTCCTCCACGGAAAACCCCCTTCTTATTCCCATCTACGTGTTTTCAGTTGCCTATGTTACCCTAACACTTCAGCCACGACCCCCAACAAATTATCCCCTCGATCTAGGGCGTGCGTGTTTCTGGGCAACCCTCCCGACCATGCTGGCTACAAGTGCTTTGACCCTGCCACCAGAACAATCATCCTCTCCCGTCATGTTTTCTTCGACGGGCACTCGTTCCCATTTGCGCAGGTCTCAGCGTCTCCTGCTCCCACGAACTGCGCCATCCCTGGGGATCCATCGCCGCCAGTCTTCCTCACCGGGCCACGGGCTCGGGCTCATGTGTAACGCCCACGATGCGGCTATAGCTCCCACATGTCGAAGCACGACTTAGAGGCATAACCGCATTGTAAGCAATGTCGCAAGTGAGGTAATCTTCACACAACCCATGTAATGAATAAGGAAAAAAGATACATAGTTGGCTTACACTCGCCACGTCACACAATAGCATAAATATCATTACATTCATCCAGATACAATCAAGGTCCGACTACGGAACCAAAATAAAGAAACAACCCCAAATGCGACAAAGTCCCCGATCGTCCCAACTGGGCACCACTACTGATCGTCTGGAAAGGAAACGTAGTATCGGCCTGAGTCCTCATCGAACTCCCACTTGAGCTCAGTCGAATCTCCTGGAGCGGTATCATCGGTCCCTGCATCTGGTTTTGAAGTAATCTGTGAGTCACGGGGACTCAACAATCTCACACCCTCGCGATCAAGACTATTTAAGCTTATAGGAAGGGTAAAAGGTATGAGGTGGAGCTACAGCAAGCGACTAGCATATATGGCGGCTAACATATGCAAAAGAGAGCGAGAAGAGAGAGAGAGAGAGAGAGAGAGAGAGAGAGACAAAGGCACGATCGATAAACTATGATCAAGAAGTGATCCTAGAACAACCTACGATCATGCATTACATGAGACCGTGTTCTCGTCCCAGACTCCGTCGAAAAGAGATCATCACAGCCACACACTTTGTTGATTCATTTTAATTAAGTTAAGTTAAGGTTTTCTACAACCGGACATTAACAAATTCCCATCTGCCCATAACCGTGGGCACGGCTTTCGAAAGTTCAAATCCCTGCAGGGGTGTCCCAACTTAGCCCATCACAAGCTCTCACGGTCAACGAAGGATATTCCTTCTCCCAAGACAACCCGATCAGACTCAGAATCCCAGTTACAAGACATCTCGACAATGGTAAAACTAAACCAGCAAAGCCATCCGAATGTGCCGGCAAATCCCGATAGGAGCTGCACATATCTCGTTCTCAGGGCACATCGGATGAGCGCTCCGTACAACTAAAACCAAACCTTGAGTTTCCCCGAGGGGGTGCTGCAAAGGGCTCTAGTTTGGACCAACACTCAGAGGAGCACTGGCCCGGGGGATTAAAATAAAGATGACCCTTGAGTCTGCAGAACCCAAGGGAAAAAGAGGCTAGGTGGCGAATGGTAAAACCAAGGTTGGGCATTGCTGGAGGAGTTTTATTCAAGGTGAACTGTCAAGGGGTTCCCATTATACCCAACCGTGTAAGGAACGCAAAATCAAGGAACATAACACCGGTATGATGGAAACTAGGGCGGCAAGAGTGAAACAAAACACCAGGCATAAGGACGAGCCTTCCACCCTTTACCAAGTATATAGGTGCATTAAAATAGACAAGATATAATAGTGATATCCCAACAATACCAGGCATAAGGACGCGCCTTCCACCCTTCATCCGAGGTTCTACTTTGCCGTGTGATCGCGCAGCTCACCACCGCCGTCGCGCTCATGGACTTGGGCGCGCTGCACTTCTTCCTCGGCATTCAAGTGCGGCGGACCCCGGGTGGGTTCTTTCCTCACCAACATCAGTACGCCGAGGACTTGCTACATCGCGCCGGCATGACGAACTGTCGTCGGCCTCCACGCCAGTCGACACGTGGTCCAAGCTCTCCGCCTCGGATGGTGATCCCGCTGACGACGCTACCTTGTACCGCAGCATCACCGGTGCACTGTAGTACCTCACCTTGATGTTGGGGAATGTAGTAATTTCAAAAAAATTCCTACGCACACGCAAGATCATGGTGATGCATAGCAACGAGAGGGGAGAGTGTTGTCTACGTACCCTCGTAGACCGAAGCGGAAGCGTTGACGCAACATAGAGGAAGTAGTCGTACGTCTTCCCGGTCCAACCGATCCAAGCACCGTTACTCCGGCACCTCCAAGTTCTTGGCACACATTCAGCTCGATGACGCTCCCCGGGCTCCAATCCAGCAAAAGCTTCGGGGAGGAGTTCCGTCAGCACGACGGCGTGATGACGATCTTGATGTTCAACCGTCGCAGGGCTTTGCCTAAGCACCGCTACAATATGACCGAGGTGGAATATGGTGGAGGGGGGCACCACACACGGCTAAGAAACGATCACGAAGATCAACTTGTGTGTTCTAGGGTGCCCCCCTGCCCCCGTATATAAAGGAGCCAAGGGGAGGGGGCGGCCGGCCAAGGAGGGCGCGCCAAGGGGGAGTCCTACTCCCACCGGGAGTAGGACTCCCTTCTTTCCTAGTTGGAGAAGGAGAAGTGGGAAAGAGGAGGAAGAGGGAAAGGAAAGGGGGGGCGCCGCCCCCCTCTCCTTGTCCTATTCGTACTAGGAAGGGGAGGGGCGCGCGGCCACCTCTTGCCTCCTTTCCTCTTCTCCCTTAGGGCCCATGTAGGCCCAATAGTCCCCGGGGGGGGTTCCGGTAACCCCCGGTACTCCGGTAAAATCCCGATTTCACCCGGAACGATTCTGATATCCAAATATAGGCTTCCAATTTATCTATCTTTATGTCTCGACCATTTCGAGACTCCTTGTCATGTCCATGATCACATCCGGGACTCCGAACAACCTTCGGTACATCAAAATACATAAACTCATAATGAAACTATCATCGTAACATTAAGCGTGCGGACCCTACGGTTCGAGAACAATGTAGACATGACCGAGACACGTCTCCGGTCAATAACCAATAGCGGAACCTGGATGCTCATATTGGTTCCTACACATTCTACGAAGATCTTTATCGGTCAGACCGCATAACAACATACGTTGTTCCCTTTGTCATCAGTATGTTACTTGCCCGAGATTCGATCGTCGGTATCTCAATACCTAGTTCAATCTCATTACCGGAAAGTCTCTTTACTCGTTCCGTAATACATCATCTCACAACTAACTCATTAGTTGCAATGCTTGCAAGGCTTATGTGATGTGCATTACCGAGAGGGCCCAGAGATACCTCTCCGACAATCGGAGTGACAAATCCTAATCTCGAAATACGCCAACCCAACATGTACCTTTGGAGACACCTGTAGAGCACCTTTATAATCACCCAGTTACGTTGTGACGTTTGGTAGCACACAAAGTGTTCCTCCGGCAAACGGGGGTTGCATAATCTCATAGTCATAGGAACATGTATAAGTCATGAAGAAAGCAATAGCAACATACTAAACGATCGGGTGCTAAGCTAATGGAATGGGTCATGTCAATCAGATCATTCACCTAATGATGTGATTCCGTTAATCAAATAACAACTCTTTGTCCATGGTTAGGAAACATAACCATCTTTGATTAACGAGATAGTCAAGTAGAGGCATACTAGTGACACTCTGTCTGTCTATGTATTCACACATGTATTATGTTTCCGGTTAATACGATTCTAGCATGAATAATAAACATTTATCATGATATAAGGAAATAAATAATAACTTTATTATTGCCTCTAGGGCATATTTCCTTCAGTCTCCCACTTGCACTAGAGTCAATAATCTAGATTACACAGTAATGATTCTAACACCCATGGAGCCTTGGTGCTGATCATGTTTTGCTCGTGGAAGAGGCTTAGTCAACGGGTCTGCTACATTCAGGTCCGTATGTATCTTGCAAATCTCTATGTCTCCCACTTGGACTAGATCCCGGATGGAATTGAAGCGTCTCTTGATGTGCTTGGTTCTCTTGTGAAATTTGGATTTCTTTGCCAAGGCAATTGCACCAGTATTTGTCACAAAAGATTTTCATTGGACCCGATGCACTAGGTATGACACCTAGATCGGATATGAACTCCTTCATCCAGACTCCTTCATTTGCTGCTTCCGAAGCAACTATGTATTCCGCTTCACACGTAGATCCCACCACGACGCTTTGTTTAGAACTGCACCAACTGTCAGCTCCACTGTTTAGTGTAAACACGTATCCGGATTGCGATTTAGAATCGTCCGGATCAGTGTCAAAGCTTGCATCAACGTAACCATTTATGATGAGCGCTTTGTCACTTCCATAAATGAGAAACATATCCTTAGTCCTTTTCAGGTATTTCAGGATGTTCTTGACCGCTGTCCAGTGATCCACTCCTGGATTACTTTGTTACCTCCCTGCTAGACTTATAGCAAGGCACACATGAGGTCTGGTACACAGCATTGCATACATGATAGAGCCTATGGCTGAAGCATAGGGAACATCTTTCATTTTCTCTCTATCTTATGCAGTGGTCGGGCATTGAGTCTTACTCAACTTCACACCTTGTAACACAGGCAAGAACCCTTGCTTTGCTTGATCCATTTTGAACTTCTTCAAAACTTTATCAAGGTATGTGCTTTGTGAAAGTCCAATTAAGCGTCTTGATCTATCTCTATAGATCTTAATGCCTAATATGTAAGCAGCTTCACCGAGGTCTTTCATTGAAAAACTCTTATTCAAGTATCCCTTTATGCTATCCAGAAATTCTATATCATTTCCAATTAGTAATATGTCATCCACATATAATATCAGAAATGCTACAGAGCTCCCACTCACTTTCTTGTAAATACAGGCTTCTCCAAAATTCTGTATAAAACCAAATGCTTTGATCACACTATCAAAGCGTTTATTTCAACTCCGAGAGGCTTGCACTAGTCCATAAATGGATCGCTGGAGCTTGCACACTTTGTTAGCTCCTTTTGGATCGACAAAACCTTCTGGTTGCATCATATACAACTCTTCTTCCAGAAATCCATTCAGGAATGCAGTTTTGACATCCATTTGCCAAATTTCATAATCATAAAATGTGGTAATTGCTAACATGATTCGGACAGACTTAAGCATCGCTACGGGTGAGAAGGTCTCATCATAGTCAATCCCTTGAACTTGTCGAAAACCTTTTGCAACAAGTCGAGCTTTGTAGACAGTAACATTACCGTCAGCGTCAGTCTTCTTCTTGAAGATCCATTTATTCTCAATTGCTTGCCGATCATCGGGCAAGTCAACCAAAGTCCACACTTTGTTCTCATACATGGATCCCATCTCAGATTTCATGGCTTCAAGCCATTTCGCAGAATCTGGGTCACCATCGCTTCTTCATAGTTCGTAGGTTCTGTTGGGGAACGTAGCAAAAATTCAAAATTTTCCTACGTGTTCCCAAGATCTATCTATGGAGAAACCAACAACGAAGGGAAGGAGAGTGTATCTACATACCCTTGTAGATCGCTATGCGGAAGCGTTCAAGAGAACGGGGTTGAAGGAGTCGTACTCGTCGTGATCCAAATCACCAGAGATCCTAGTGCCGAACGGACGGCACCTCCGCGTTCAACACACGTACAGCCCGGTGACGTCTCCCATGCCTTGATCCAGCAAGGAGAGAGGGAGAGGTTGAGGAAGACTCCATCCAGCAGCAGCACAATGGCGTGGTGGTGGTGGAGGAGCGTGGTACTCCAGCAGGGCTTCGCTAAGCATCGCAAGAGACGAGGAGGAAGAGGGGTAGGGCTGCACCAACAGGGGAAGAATTCATCTGTCTGGCAGCCCAAAACCTCAAGTATATATAGGGGAGGGGAGGGGCTGTGCCCCCACCTAGGTTTCCACCCCTAGGGGTGGCGGCCAGCCCTAGATCCCATCTAGGGGGGGGGGGCGGCCAAGGGGGGAGAGAGGGGAGGCGCACCTGGAGTGGGCCTTAGGGCCCATCTGCCCTAGGGTTTGCCCCCCTTCCCTCTCCCTTGCGCCTTGGGCCTTGGTGGGGGGGTGCACCAGCCCACCTAGGGCTGGTCCCCTCCCACACTTGGCCCATGCAGCCCTCCGGGGCTGGTGGCCCCACTTGGT
Organism: Triticum dicoccoides; assembly: GCF_002162155.2. Lineage (NCBI taxonomy): Eukaryota > Viridiplantae > Streptophyta > Magnoliopsida > Poales > Poaceae > Triticum > Triticum dicoccoides. The sequence goes on along the minus strand of NC_041382.1, from coordinate 60,730,108 downwards.
GGACCCCCGGACCCCTCCGGTGGTCCCGGTACACTACCGGTAAAACCCGAAACTTTTCCGGTGACCAAAACAGGACTTCCCATATATAAATCTTTACCTCCGGACCATTCTGGAACTCCTCGTGACGTCCGGGATCTCATCCGGGACTCCAAACAACATTCGGTAACCACGTATATCTATTCCTTATAACCCTAGCGTCATCGAACCTTAAGTGTGTAGACCCTACGGGTTCGGGAACCACGCAGACATGACCGAGACGTTCTCCGGTCAATAACCAACAGCGGGATCTGGATACCCATGTTGGTTCCTACATGTTCCACGATGATCTCATCGGATGAACCACGATGTCGAGGATTCGATCAATCCCGTATACAATTCCCTTTGTCTAGCGGTACGATACTTGCCCGAGATTCGATCGTCGGTATCCCGATACCTTGTTCAATCTCGTTACTGGCAAGTCTCTTTACTCATTCCATAACACATCATCCCGTGATCAACTCCTTGATCACATTGTGCACATTATGATGATGTCCTATCGAGTGGGCCCAGAGATACCTCTCCGTTTACACGGAGTGACAAATCCCAGTCTCGATTCGTGCCAACCCAACAGACACTTTCGGAGATACCCGTAGTGCACCTTTATAGCCACCCAGTTACGTTGTGAAGTTTGGCACACCCAAAGTATTCCTACGGTATCCGGGAGTTACACAATCTCATGGTCTAAGGAAATGATACTTGACATTAGAAAAGCTTTAGCATGCGAACTACACGATCTTGTGCTAGGCTTAGGATTGGGTCTTGTCCATCACATCATTCTCCTAATGATGTGATCCCGTCATCAACGACATCCAATGTCCATGGTCAGGAAACCGTAACCATCTATTGATCAACGAGCTAGTCAACTAGAGGCTTACTAGGGACATCGTGTTGTCTATGTATCCACACATGTAACTGAGTTTCCTATCAATACAATTCTAGCATGGATAATAAACGATTATCATGAACAAGGAAATATAATAATAATAATCAATTTATTATTGCCTCTAGGGCATATTTCCAACAGGTTCATCATGATCTAGTAGCATGACTTCCAGAATAGGATTACCGTACCACTCTGGCGCGGATCTTACTCTGTTTGATCTACGAGGTTCAGTAGCAGCTTGATCTGAAGTTCTATGATCATCATCATTAACTTCCTCAATAATTGGTTTAGGTGTCACAGAAACCTATTTCTGTGATGTACTACTTTCCAATAAGGGAGCAGGTACAGTTACCTCATCAAGTTCTACTTTCCTCCCACTCACTTCTTTCAAGAGAAACTCCTTCTCTAGAAAGGATCCATTTTTAGCAACGAATGTCTTGCCTTCAGATCTGTGATAGAAGGTGTACCCAACAGTCTCCTTTGGGTATCCTATGAAGACACATTTCTCCGATTTGGGTTCGAGCTTATCAGGTTGAAGCTTTTTCACATAAGCATCACAGCCCCAAACTTTAAGAAACGACAACCTTGGTTTCTTGCCAAACCATAGTTCATAAGGCGTCGTCTCAACGGATTTTGATGGTGCCCTATTTAACGTGAATGCGGCCGTCTCCAAAGCATAACCCCAAAATGATAGCGGTAAATCTGTAAGAGACATCATAGATCGCACCATATCAAGTAAAGTACGATTACGATGTTCGGACACACCATTACGTTGTGGTGTTCCGGGTGGCGTGAGCTGCGAAACTATTCCGCATTGTTTCAAATGTAGACCAAACTCGTAAGTCAAATATTCTCCTCCACGATCATATCATAGAAACTTTATTTTCTTGTTACGATGATTTTCAACTTCACTCTGAAATTCTTTGAACTTTTCAAATGTTTCAGACTTATGCTTCATTAAGTAGATATACCCATATCTGCTTAAATCATCTGTGAAGGTGAGAAAATAACGATATCCGCCACGAGCCTCAACATTCATCGGACCACATACATCTGTATGTATGATTTCCAACAAATCTGTTGCTCTCTCCATAGTACCGGAGAACGGTGTTTTAGTCATCTTGACCATGAATCACGGTTCGCAAGTACCAAGTGATTCATAATCAAGTGGTTCCAAAAGTCCATCAGTATGGAGTTTCTTCATGCGCTTTACACCGATATGACCTAAACGGCAGTGCCACAAATAAGTTGCACTATCATTATCAACTCTGCATCTTTTGGCTTCAACATTATGAATATGTGTATCACTACTATCGAGATTCATCAAAAATAGACCACTCTTCAAGGGTGCATGACCATAAAAGATATTACTCATATAAATAGAACAACCATTATTCTCTGATTTAAATGAATAACTGTCTCGCATCAAACAAGATCCAGATATAATGTTCATGCTCAACGCTGGCACGAAATAACAATTATTTAGGTCTAATACTAATCCCGAAGGTAGATGTAGAGGTAGCGTGCCGACCGCGATCACATCAACTTTGGAACCATTTCCCACGCGCATCGTCACCTCGTCCTTTGCCAGTGTTCGCTTAATCCGTAGTCCCTGTTTCGAGTTGCAAATATTAGCAACAGAACCAGTATCAAATACCCAGGTGCTACTGCGAGCTCTAGTAAGGTACACATCAATAACATGTATATCACATGTACCTTTGTTCACCTTGCCATCCTTCTTATCCGCCAAATACTTGGGGCAGTTCCGCTTCCAGTGACCAGTCTGCTTGCAGTAGAAGCACTCAGTTTCAGGCTTAGGTCCAGACTTGGGTTTCTTCTCCTGAGCAGCAACTTGCTTGCTGTTCTTCTTGAAGTTCCCCTTCTTCTTCCCTTTGCCCTTTTTCTTGAAACTAGTGGTCTTGTTGACCATCAACACTTGATGCTCCTTCTTGATTTCTACCTCCGCAGCCTTTAGCATTGCGAAGAGCTCGGGAATTGTCTTATCCATCCCTTGCATATTATAGTTCATCACGAAGCTCTTGTAGCTTGGTGGAAGTGATTGGAGAATTCTGTCAATGACGCTATCATCCGGAAGATTAACTCCTAGTTGAATCAAGTGATTACAATACCCAGACATCTTGAGTATATGCTCACTGACAGAACTATTCTCCTCCATCTTGCAGCTATAGAATTTATTGGAGACTTCATATCTCTCAATCCGGGCATTCTGCTAGAATATTAACTTCAACTCCTGGAACATCTCATATGCCCCATGACGTTCAAAACATCGTTGAAGTCCCGGTTCTAAGCCGTAAAGCATGGCACATTGAACTATCGAGTAGTCATCAGCTTTGCTCTGCCAGACGTTCTTAACATTGTCAGTTGCATCAGCAGCAGGCCTGGCACCCAGCGGTGCTTCCAGGACGTAACTCTTCTGTGCAGCAATGAGGATAATCCTCAAGTTACGGACCCAGTCCGTGTAATTGCTACCATCATCTTTCAACTTTGCTTTCTCATGGAACGCATTAAAATTCAACGGAACAACAACACAGGCCATCTATCTACAATCAACATAAACAAGCAAGATACTATCAGGGGCTAAGTTCATGATAAATTTAAGTTCAATTAATCATATTACTTAAGAACTCCCACTTAGATAGACATCCCTCTAATCATCTAAGTGATCACGTGATCCAAATCAACTAAACCATAACCGATCATCACGTGAAATGGAGTAGTTTTCAATGGTGAACATCGCTATGTTGATCATATCTACTATATGATTCACGCTCGACCTTTTGGTCTTAGTGTTCCGAGGCCATATCTGCATATGCTAGGCTCGTCAAGTTTAACCTGAGTATTCTGCGTGTGCAAAACTGGCTTGCACCCGTTGTAGATGGACGTAGAGCTTATCACACCCGATCATCACGTGGTGTCTGGGCACGACGAACTTTGGCAACGGTGCATACTCAGGGAGAACACTTTTTATCTTGAAATTTAGTGAGAGATCATCTTATAATGCTACCGTCAATCAAAGCAAGATAAGATGCATAAAAGATAAACATCACATGCAATCAATATAAGTGATATGATGTCAGGACCCCGACTCAATGCCACATCGATCTAGCATGTAACACCTCATATCACTTTGCGGCCTCACGCACGGTATTCCCACGGGTGTCGCCTTACCTTTGCCCGGGACCGTTTGCGCCTTTTGGCACACGTATATGACAGTGTCGCTAGCATCCATATGATAAAGAGCCCGGGCTGACATGGCTAGTCGTAAACCCAAAGTGGCACAGACTTACAGGGACAGGCATCCATGACCCAGCATCGAACGTGTCGGTCATCAGCGAGTGAATCCAGGCTGTAGCACTGGGCTAGCAGGACTCCGGTGAACCGGGCTGTAGCGGGCTAACAGGACTCCGATATTCATCGCGTGACATTTCCCCGAAGGGACAGACACAGGAACGAAGAAGGACACATGCCGGCCAGCCTAAGTGTTCCGGAGCAGTAGCAAGCTACCATGGCTCAGTGAAACACTAGGAGACATTTCCCGGTAAGAGAGGCTACTAAGGATAAACAACTAGATGGTCAGATCCCACACATACCAAGCATTTCAATAGCATACACACAATATGCTCGATATGTGCAATACAACATGGCATCACAAAATGACTCTACGACTCAAGTATTTATTCAATAGGCTCCGAGGAGCGAGATATTACAAACAGGGGTCTCACGACCCAACATTCAGAGCATACAAGTCAAAACACAAGCGGAAGCTATCATGTCTGAGTACAGACATCTAGAAATGAAAAAGGCTGAGAAGCCTGACTATCTACCAGATCCTGCCGAGGGCTCAAGATCGTAGCTGAGGTAACAAGCTAAACGTCGAAGTCCACGCGAAACTACTAGTGAGACCGAAATCTCTCTGCAAAAACATAAAATAGGCAAACATGAGTACAAATATACCCAGCAAGACTTACATCAGAACTATCTACATATGCATCATTATCAACAAAGGGGATGGTGGGGTTTAACTGCAGCAAGCCAGCTTTGACTCGGTGGCTATCCTAAACTACGACTGCAATGTAACTCTTTTGAGGTGGCGCACACGAGTCCACATATTCACCATATCAATACACCACTATGGAACCGCTCTCGTCTCCCTACGAGAACGCCATCCATAGCACTCACGCTTATCTTGCATATTTTTAGAGTATCCACTTTCACTTGTCTATGAACTGATATAAGCAACCCAGAAGTCCTTTTCCACGGACACGGCTATTCGAATAGATGATGATAACCCTGCAGAGGTGTACTTCTTCATACATGTTTCCACCACTTAGCGTCTGCACACGACATGTGCTCGGCAGACTTCAAGCGAAAGCCGACGTGGGTGTAGACCACGACCTACCTAAACACCTAAGTCTCTAGTCCAGGTTTATCGCCTATTCGGGTTCCATCCATGAGGAGATCCGGCCGGAGTTTCGCTCACAGCCCCAAACGATGTGAACAGGGTTCCCGAGATGCCAAACGGGCATCCGGTACACCATGCCACGTACCTACCGCATCACAGCCCACCCCTACGGTCAGCGCTGTCCACGGCCTCCAGTAAGCTACAAACACCAGAAACTACTTGCAACTCCTGGACAGAGGACTAGGGTGAATAAGAAGTCGAGCGGGGTCATATTTCAGGGCCCAATGTATGGTAGTAGCTGAATCATGGATCACAAACACAGAACTCAGTTCCTGAGGACGGCTTCAATGAGACAACCCACCATGTACTCCTACATGGCCTCTCACCGCTACCTTTACCAAAACGTGTTCACACACTTAGCTCACACACAGTAGGACATGTTCACACGCCTCTGATTCATCCCCGATGAATCAGACCTGACTCAACTCTAAGCAGTAGCAGGCATGACAAACAAGCAAGAATGAGTAGGCACAACAGGGCTCAAACAACTCCTACTCATGCTAGTGGGTTTCATCTATTTACTGTGGCAATGACAGGTCATGCAAAGGATAAAGGGGTTCAGCTACCGCAACAAGTAACAGATGAATCATTGTTGTCCTAATGCAGTAAAAGAGAGCAGGAGCGAGAGAGTGGGATTGTATCAGAATGAACAAGGGGGTTTTGCTTGCCTGGCACTTCTGAAGATAACATTGAGTCTTCATCGGTGTCAACGATCACATCATCGGTATCACGTCTATCGAGAGGGGACAAATACCGGCAACACAGAAAGGAACACAATCAATGCAATGCTCAATATGATGCATGATCATGACATGGCAAAATGAATGTGTTTTGAGCTAATGCAACTAGCAACAGATTAAATGAAGTTGGTTTGAATACAAGATTCAAATTTAAACTCCATATGTGATTATTCAAATGCCATTTAATTGATTTGTGCTAAACATCACCTATAAGTTGTTCTAACATGCATGAAAATGGTACAGATGGATTCCTTGAACTTTTCTGATAATTTTTCATATATAAATTATTTAATTTGGAGTTACGGTTAATTTTCTATGATTTATTGAAGTTTTAGGCATTTTCTAGAATTAATAAATCATTTTTGATTTATTTTAATTCTAGAAACAAATACTGCGTCAGCATGACGTATTAGTGACGTCAGCAGGTCAACGTGGCTGGTCCAGGTCAAACCTAACGGCTGGGACCCGCACGTCAGTGTAACGGGCAGGGACAGAGGCTGACTGGTGGGTCCGGTCAATGCTGACATGGCAAAGTCAACGGTGACAGGCGGGGCCCTCTGAGATTAGTGCTAATTTAACAGAGAGGTTAAACTAATTAATTAGGCACGGGGGCCCACTTGGCAGTGGCTCTAGTGGGTGATTAGCGGGGTGTTTACGCCCTAATTAAGTGGCCACGTCGGCGAGTGACGCCGGCGACCACGGCGACGGCGAGACCTCGCCGGAGTTGCTCGGGTTTCGCGTACAGACAGCGGTTTGAGCCGCGGTTGATCTCTACGGACGCGTCATGGTGAGGCGCGTCGTTTGGTAGCAGTGGGAGGTGCTGAGGTGGTCGGAATCAGCAACGGCGGCGAGCGAGGCGGCGGCCGGAGCTCGGGTGGGTGCGGGGTTAGCGCTGCGGCTTGCAAACGAGCTAGCTGCCACGCTAGCGTTACTCCACGGGTCGTTGCGAGTGCAACGGACGCACGCGCGGGGCCATTTGGTCACCGGGGCTTCGCCGGCGACGAGCCCGCGCGGCGACGGCTACGGTAAGCAAGGGGGCGGCGGCTACGGCAAACAAACAAAGGCGGGATTAGGGGGAAGAGGACCGGGGGCTCACCACGGTCACGAAGAGATGCTCGGCGGTCTCGGGGCAGGCCGGACGGCGACGAATCGACGGCAGCGATCCTCGGTGGCCGAGGAGGGGAACGGCGGAGCTGGCGACATCCAGGGCTTCCGGCACCTTCTGGCTTGGTGAGGAGGAAGAGGGGGACGAGACGGGGCTTCTTGGCACGTCGGCGAGGCGAGGGGAGCACGGTGGCTGCGGCAATCGGCGTCGGTGGCGGCGGCTCCGTTCGGGCCCGAGGTGCGGAGCGAGAGGGAGAGCAGGAGAAGGGGATGAGCACGGGAGGGAGTTGAGAGCGGCCTGAGGGTTGCGTGGCGCTTGGGAGAGGCATCCAGACCCTCGGCGGCAAGCAGGAGCTGGCGAGGCGCGTGCTCGCGCGCGTCGGCCACGCGTGCTGTCCTTCTGGCGAGAGGAGAGGGATGACTGGCGTGGCCAGTCTGCTGGGCCGAACTGCTGGGCCAGCTGGTAAGTGGCCCAGGTAAGCCTCTCTCCCCTTTTTTTCTATTTTGTTTCTCTTTTCTATTTCTGTAGTTTTGTTTCTGATTTAGTTTATAGCCCAAATCATTTAAATAAATCCTGCAAATAATTGTGGCCATTAAATGAATTATTACAGAGGCCCTTAACTATTTTCAGAATTGTTGGAGCATTTAAAAATATTAATAGTATTTAAATGCCCCAATTCAAATACAATATGGATTATTCAAAAATCCATAATGGCCCAAAAATATTGGCATCATTTTTGGTAGAGGTTTTTCACCTTTGTCAAAAATCATGAACATTTTTGAAAGCCATGTGGACTTACTTGAAAGTATTTTAGGTGAACCTAGTGAATTCCTTTAATGCTAGGGTTTGAGCAATCCCCATTTCAAGTTCATTCAAAAGTTAAACATGATGCACACATGAGGTCTAGCCTAGTGCATACCAGAAGCTAGGGATGTGACAACTCACCCCCACTAAACAAGAATCTCGTCTCGAGATTCAAGCGTAGGGTAGGATGAAGGGGAAACGCAAACTAGCACAATCTTCACGATCCAGGTTGCACTTCAATTGAATGTTGATTCGTTCACCATCGTTGTCTCGAAGTCTTGCTCTGAGAAATCCTGCCAACATGACATGGAGAGAAGAAGGAGACTCTAGAAGGGTCGATCTCCTCGAAGATCGAACAACTCACGGAATGAGACATAGGACCATCTCTCGGGTTGAGACACGAGATACACATCAAGAGGGGTGGAAAGAAACGGATGACGAAGGTTCACTAGGTAGACAACAATTCCACACTTAAGAAGGTGGTAAAATATTGTCCACGTAGCGAGGAGTTTAGTTGCCATGAAACCACGACGAAACATCCTGGAGGAGGGTGATTCGTAGATTATTTCCTTAAGTGGCAAAAAGAATTATCTTTGATTCAGAGATCATTGAAAACTCTTCATACCAGCCTAAGGCAATTCACAACGATCGTTTGGAGGGGGTCGGTAGAATGGCATACTCGGACTTGGATGATGTGGATTACCTTGTTGAAGACAACGTAATGGATGAATTTGCTTATCACCGGAAATGGAAGAGACCCATGGTAGAATGGCACAATGGCGGTGCAAGCTGGGAACAGAATGCAAATGCTGGGAATGATTCTGGTAGCTGGGGAAGAACCCAACAATAGGGAGTGAATTCACTGTTTGAATAGGTCATAGCATTGCCGAGGAAACTGAGAGCAAACCCAGTTAGTGCCGGTGATAACACGTAGCGCTTGAGCGGGCTCTCAAGAACTTGAGCATTTCCATATTCATCAAGGTTTTACCAACATCCGTGTCAAGGATCCTGGCAACACAACATACCACCATGATGAACAACGATGGACGATGCAGATGCATAGGAAGGTAACATCAACTCAGATTTCGCCCTAGCGAGGCCAAGGGAACAAAATCTGGATGATCGACCGAGAGACATTTAGCACTCCGCTTCCAATGTTCTCCTTGACGTGCTAGTGTAACCCATTCATAGATATGGTTTGATAACTAGAACATCAAGTAAAGGTCGGACTTCGGAAGCAATAGAATCCATAAGGAACGGTTACGGAGGTAAATCCTACGAAATCCTTATGGGGAGGTGGCCAACTTCTTCAATCAAGATACTACAATAATAGGTCTTTCGGTTGGGTGGTGCTGGCCACGACATCCACTTTACCAGTTATCGAGGAACCAATATTATAGTTCTTGGGGAAATGTTCCAACCATCATATCTGCCTGAGATTCAGATCTGGTTGGTGTCAGAATATTCCAGACCCATCGAGTCTAGGAAGAAAAATGAAGGTTTGCAACACAAATCGACGAGATGACGTTGCGGGATTCTCGGGAGATGAACTACGATAGCAAGCTCCAAAACATGAGCTGGTTCTGCTACTAACATGTGAACACGTTGTCCCAGACAAGCATGCCCACATGGTAGTCTTACAATAAAACACTACCGAGTTCTGGTTGGGAACCATCAGCGAGGGTATCGAAGTTCTTTCATAAGTCCGGATTAGCTCTTATGAAGATACTCCTTCTCCTTGAACAAATCAATCAGTGGCTTGGTGTGCTAGGATATACATATGGAATGGAGGTTGCAAGTCTTCAAACCACAGCATTCTTCGCACGTGTGCATGACTGATTTGGAATGATTCCAAGAAAACAACATTGACTTTCTCGAATCCACGGCGGCAACTTGCAGCAGATGCACATGAATTAAAGGAAGTCACTACCTTCATCCAAACATATGCTTCATGAGCTAGCATGAACAAATGCTTTCAAAAGTTTCCAACACTAGCTTAATGTTCAACAACATCATGGAGGAGATAAGGATGTTGTCAATGGGCTCAACAACAATTCATCCGGGTTTCCTTTTAAAAGGAATTCCATAGTTAAGTGAACACGGTGATAGCATTGGTCAGACCAAAGATGTAATGGTGTATGCTCGAGGGATCAACCACGAATAAGACAACATTACGAGCATCGTTGGTACTGATTTGATTTGACGATAGCCCACACTCAAATCAAAGGATTGATAAGACAATAGGTCCAGCAACTGATCACAGGGACCAATCGATGAAGATATCATCTTTCTTCAACACACACTACACAAGGATATCCCTTTGGAACGAACTAAGTCAGGCAAGCTTTTATCTTCCAACTCTCCAAGTTGTTGTCTAGCTTAACCAACTAGCTCAGGGGTATCCAACACCGATTCTTGGAGAGAAAGTGGTTCACAAGAAACCAACTTGATCACGAGCTCAACATAACAGTCAGGTGACAGCCTGGTGATACTTTCGAGAAGACATTCAGAAAATCACGAACCACCGGTATGTTACTAAGCTCGAGAACAATCTCGCTTTAGAGGGCAAGACGATATAATCAAATGAGTGAGGACTTGACAAGATCCTAACTCATCAATCGAAGGGTGCACCGAAATAAGAACTAGGTAGCACGATAAGTCTTAGAAGGATGATTCAAAAACCAACATGCTAAGAATGAAATTATTATCCTTTAACTACCAAGCAACGAGGTTGCTGGGAGTATTGATTTCACACATCATGATTCATTTGTCGGTATTTCGGTTGCATCAACACGAGGGCCGAGGAATGAACAGTGATGGCAAGAAGTATCACTGTACCAAGAGTTCATGGGATGGTGTGCAATTCCTATAACAATCCCGATATAAAGATGGTAATACTCCAAGGTAGAACAGATCAAAAGCTGGATTAGCAATTTGATCTGCGGAGCACAACTTCTTTGACCCAATCCTGGATATGGAAGAGGTACTGGAGTTTGTTTCTCCAAGTCATTCAGGACAGAATGGCTTGACGGACCACAAGGGTAATAGGCATCGATAAACGAATGCATGCATACCCTTGATATCAATTGATAGACGAAGGTCAGTAGACAACTAAAGAGGGACAACTCAAAGGAACATATAATTTTCTGAGTTGTGGATGCATAGATTAGTATGTCGAGCGAGATCAACATTTCTTCCAGATAACCCATGCAGAGAGGTAGGACTGGCAGAGTCACGATTTATGAATGGAGATCTCCTCAAGAGTACTCTAATTGTGATCTTTTGATCCAATAAACATCTGCCATAAGCGGTTCATAGTATTTGAAAAAAGGAAATACCACGGACCTCGAGGACTATCGCAAAGTTTCTAATATCCTGAAGGAACTAGCAAATACTATCAACATGAAGTAAGTAGAGTGAATCTCGGGTTCAAAACCCAGGAACAGAATACCTATTACTAAGTAGCATCACGGGATGCTTTCGAGAATGATGGCCAGAATCATCACACTGGGAACACAAATCATGGCTAAATTACTAGATGATCCCCTAAGACACCTAGGGTCATAATAATTATTCCCACATAAAGGTCGAGGCAGTAGAATACCTCAACTCAACAATTAGTGTGATTGAGCTGGCATAAAGGAGCATCGAAACCAGAGGGAAAGGATTTTGCAAATGCATCAGACTATTTAGAAACCTGGAATGACTCGGACAACATAACGGCTGTAAATGCTCGGAAAAGACTTGAGACATTCACAAAAATGGTGGCATAACCACTCAGAAGCACAATATCAAGGTTTTGAGATCAACAATTAACATATGGAGGTAGTAGGAACTGAACTCAAGCTTAAATCCAACAATCTTATAAGTCTACGGATTAGTAACACGTGATCCTGATGGGAAGAAGAGATAGCCTAGTTCTTAATCCCCGTAGAAGAGAAGATGATGTCTCAGATCAGAAGGCCATGAGGTATAAGGAGTAAAAAGAGCCTTACGTTCCATCCCACAATCAATTCCCTTATATAACTAAAGAATTTCTAGACTCAACTTCGACCAGTTTGGCTTGGTAATCCTACAGGCAGTCAAGCTCTGATACCAACGCTGTCAGGACCCCGACTCAATGCCACATCGATCTAGCATGTAACACCTCATATCACTTTGCGGCCTCACGCACGGTATTCCCACGGGTGTCGCCTTACCTTTGCCCGGGACCGTTTGCGCCTTTTGGCACACGTATATGACAGTGTCGCTAGCATCCATATGATAAAGAGCCCGGGCTGACATGGCTAGTCGTAAACCCAAAGTGGCACAGACTTACAGGGACAGGCATCCATGACCCAGCATCGAACATGTCGGTCATCAGCGAGTGAATCCAGGCTGTAGCACTAGGCTAGCAGGACTCCGGTGAACCGGGCTGTAGCGGGCTAACAGGACTCCGATATTCATCGCGTGACATTTCCCCGAAGGGACAGACACAGGAACGAAGAAGGACACATGCCGGCCAGCCTAAGTGTTCCGGAGCAGTAGCAAGCTACCATGGCTCAGTGAAACACTAGGAGACATTTCCCGGTAAGAGAGGCTACTAAGGATAAACAACTAGATGGTCAGATCCCACACATACCAAGCATTTCAATAGCATACACACAATATGCTCGATATGTGCAATACAACATGGCATCACAAAATGACTCTACGACTCAAGTATTTATTCAATAGGCTCCGAGGAGCGAGATATTACAAACAGGGGTCTCACGACCCAACATTCAGAGCATACAAGTCAAAACACAAGCGGAAGCTATCATGTCTGAGTACAGACATCTAGAAATGAAAAAGGCTGAGAAGCCTGACTATCTACCAGATCCTGCCGAGGGCTCAAGATCATAGCTGAGGTAACAAGCTAAACGTCGAAGTCCACGCGAAACTACTAGTGAGACCGAAGTCTCTCTGCAAAAACATAAAATAGGCAAACGTGAGTACAAATGTACCCAGCAAGACTTACATCAGAACTATCTACATATGCATCATTATCAACAAAGGGGATGGTGGGGTTTAACTGCAGCAAGCCAGCTTTGACTCGGTGGCTATCCTAAACTACGACTGCAATGTAACTCTTTTGAGGTGGCGCACACGAGTCCACATATTCACCATATCAATACACCACTATGGAACCGCTCTCGTCTCCCTACGAGAACGCCATCCATAGCACTCACGCTTATCTTGCGTATTTTTAGAGTATCCACTTTCACTTGTCTATGAACTGATATAAGCAACCCAGAAGTCCTTTTCCGCGGACACGGCTATTCGAATAGATGATGATAACCCTGCAGGGGTGTACTTCTTCATACATGTTTCCACCACTTAGCGTCTGCACACGACATGTGCTCGGCAGACTTCAAGCGAAAGCCGACGTGGGTGTAGACCACGACCTACCTAAACACCTAAGTCTCTAGTCCAGGTTTATCGCCTATTCGGGTTCCATCCATGAGGAGATCCGGCCAGAGTTTCGCTCACAGCCCCAAACGATGTGAACAGGGTTCCCGAGATACCAAACGGGCATCCGGTACACCGTGCCACGTACCTACCGCATCACAGCCCACCCCTACGGTCAGCGCTGTCCACGGCCTCCAGTAAGCTACAAACACCAGAAACTACTTGCAACTCCTGGACAGAGGACTAGGGTGAATAAGAAGTCGAGCGGGGTCATATTTCAGGGCCCAATGTATGGTAGTAGCTGAATCATGGATCATAAACACAGAACTCAGTTCCTGAGGACGGCTTCAATGAGACAACCCACCATGTACTCCTACATGGCCTCTCACCGCTACCTTTACCAAAACGTGTTCACACACTTAGCTCACACACAGTAGGACATGTTCACACGCCTCTGATTCATCCCCGATGAATCAGACCTGACTCAACTCTAAGTAGTAGCAGGCATGACAAACAAGCAAGAATGAGTAGGCACAACAGGGCTCAAACAACTCCTACTCATGCTAGTGGGTTTCATCTATTTACTGTGGCAATGACAGGTCATGCAAAGGATAAAGGGGTTCAGCTACCGCAACAAGTAACAGATGAATCGTTGTTGTCCTAATGCAGTAAAAGAGAGCAGGAGCGAGAGAGTGGGATTGTATCGGAATGAACAACGGGGTTTTGCTTGCCTGGCACTTCTGAAGATAACATTGAGTCTTCATCGGTGTCAACAATCACATCATCGGTATCACGTCTATCGAGAGGGGACAAATACCGGCAACACAGAAAGGAACACAATCAATGCAATGCTCAATATGATGCATGATCATGACATGGCAAAATGAATGTGTTTTGAGCTAATGCAACTAGCAACAGATTAAATGAAGTTGGTTTGAATACAAGATTCAAATTTAAACTCCATATGTTATTATTCAAATGCCATTTAATTGATTTGTGCTAAACAGCACCTATAAGTTGTTCTAACATGCATGAAAATGGTACAGATGGATTCCTTGAATTTTTCTGATAATTTTTCATATATAAATTATTTAATTTGGAGTTACGGTTAATTTTCTATGATTTATTGAAGTTTTAGGCATTTTCTGGAATTAATAAATCATTTTTGATTTATTTTAATTCCAGAAACAAATACTGCGTCAGCATGACGTATTAGTGACGTCAGCAGGTCAACGTGGCTGGTCCAGGTCAAACCTGACGGCTGGGACCCGCACGTCAGTGTAACGGGCAGGGACAGAGGCTGACTGGTGGGTCCGGTCAATGCTGACATGGCAAAGTCAACGGTGACAGGCGGGGCCCTCTGAGATTAGTGCTAATTTAATAGAGAGGTTAAACTAATTAATTAGGCACGGGGGCCCACTTGGCAGTGGCTCTAGTGGGTGATTAGCGGGGTGTTTACGCCCTAATTAAGTGGCCACGTCGGCGAGTGACGCCGGCGACCACGGCGACGGCGAGACCTCGCCGGAGTTGCTCGGGTTTCGCGTACAGACAGCGGTTTGAGCCGCGGTTGATCTCTACGGACGCGTCGTGGTGAGGCGCGTCGTTTGGTAGCAGCGGGAGGTGCTGAGGTGGTCGGAATCAGCAACGGCGGCGAGCGAGGCGGCGGCCGGATCTCGGGTGGGTGCGGGGTTAGCGCTGCGGCTTGCAAACGAGCTAGCTGCCACGCTAGCGTTACTCCACGGGTCGTTGCGAGTGCAACGGACGCACGCGCGGGGCCATTTGGTCACCGGGGCTTCGCCGGCGACGAGCCCGCGCGGCGACGGCTACGGTAAGCAAGGGGGCGGCGGCTACGGCAAACAAACGAAGGCGGGATTAGGGGGAAGAGGACCGGGGGCTCACCACGGTCACGAAGAGATGCTCGGCGGTCTCGGGGCAGGCCGGATGGCGACGAATCGACGGCAGCGATCCTCGGTGGCCGAGGAGGGGAACGGCGGAGCTGGCGACATCCAGGGCTTCCGGCACCTTCTGGCTTGGTGAGGAGGAAGAGGGGGACGAGACGGGGCTTCTTGGCACGTCGGCGAGGCGAGGGGAGCACGGTGGCTGCGGCAATCGGCGTCGGTGGCGGCGGCTCCGTTCGGGCCCGAGGTGCGGAGCGAGAGGGAGAGCAGGAGAAGGGGATGAGCACGGGAGGGAGTTGAGAGCGGCCTGAGGGTTGCGTGGCGCTCGGGAGAGGCATCCAGACCCTCGGCGGCAAGCAGGAGCTGGCGAGGCGCGTGCTCGCGCGCGTCGGCCACGCGTGCTGTCCTTCTGGCGAGAGGAGAGGGATGACTGGCGTGGCCAGTCTGCTGGGCCGAACTGCTGGGCCAGCTGGTAAGTGGCCCAGGTAAGCCTCTCTCCCCTTTTTTTCTATTTTGTTTCTCTTTTCTATTTCTGTAGTTTTGTTTCTGATTTAGTTTATAGCCCAAATCATTTTAATAAATCCTGCAAATAATTGTGGCCATTAAATGAATTATTACAGAGGCCCTTAACTATTTTCAGAATTGTTGGAGCATTTAAAAATATTAATAGTATTTAAATGCCCCAATTCAAATACAATATGGATTATTCAAAAATCCATAATGGCCCAAGAATATTGGCATCATTTTTGGTAGAGGTTTTTCACCTTTGTCAAAAATCATGAACATTTTTGAAAGCCATTTGGACTTACTTGAAAGTATTTTAGGTGAACCTAGTGAATTCCTTTAATGCTAGGGTTTGAGCAATCCCCATTTCAAGTTCATTCAAAAGTTAAACATGATGCACACATGAGGTCTAGCCTAGTGCATACCAGAAGCTAGGGATGTGACAACTCACCCCCACTAAACAAGAATCTCGTCTCGAGATTCAAGCGTAGGGTAGGATGAAGGGGAAACGCAAACTAGCACAATCTTCACGATCCAGGTTGCACTTCAATTGAATGTTGATTCGTTCACCATCGTTGTCTCGAAGTCTTGCTCTGAGAAATCCTGCCAACATGACATGGAGAGAAGAAGGAGACTCTAGAAGGGTCGATCTCCTCGAAGATCGAACAACTCACGGAATGAGACATAGGACCATCTCTCGGGTTGAGACACGAGATACACATCAAGAGGGGTGGAAAGAAACGGATGACGAAGGTTCACTAGGTAGACAACAATTCCACACTTAAGAAGGTGGTAAAATATTGTCCACGTAGCGAGGAGTTTAGTTGCCATGAAACCACGACGAAACATCCTGGAGGAGGGTGATTCGTAGATTATTTCCTTAAGTGGCAAAAAGAATTATCTTTGATTCAGAGATCATTGAAAACTCTTCATACCAGCCTAAGGCAATTCACAACGATCGTTTGGAGGGGGTCGGTAGAATGGCATACTCGGACTTGGATGATGTGGATTACCTTGTTGAAGACAACGTAATGGATGAATTTGCTTATCACCGGAAATGGAAGAGACCCATGGTAGAATGGCACAATGGCGGTGCAAGCTGGGAACAGAATGCAAATGCTGGGAATGATTCTGGTAGCTGGGGAAGAACCCAACAATAGGGAGTGAATTCACTGTTTGAATAGGTCATAGCATTGCCGAGGAAACTGAGAGCAAACCCAGTTAGTGCCGGTGATAACACGTAGCGCTTGAGCGGGCTCTCAAGAACTTGAGCATTTCCATATTCATCAAGGTTTTACCAACATCCGTGTCAAGGATCCTGGCAACACAACATACCACCATGATGAACAACGATGGACGATGCAGATGCATAGGAAGGTAACATCAACTCAGATTTCGCCCTAGCGAGGCCAAGGGAACAAAATCTGGATGATCGACCGAGAGACATTTAGCACTCCGCTTCCAATGTTCTCCTTGACGTGCTAGTGTAACCCATTCATAGATATGGTTTGATAACTAGAACATCAAGTAAAGGTCGGACTTCGGAAGCAATAGAATCCATAAGGAACGGTTACGGAGGTAAATCCTACGAAATCCTTATGGGGAGGTGGCCAACTTCTTCAATCAAGATACTACAATAATAGGTCTTTCGGTTGGGTGGTGCTGGCCACGACATCCACTTTACCAGTTATCGAGGAACCAATATTATAGTTCTTGGGGAAATGTTCCAACCATCATATCTGCCTGAGATTCAGATCTGGTTGGTGTCAGAATATTCCAGACCCATCGAGTCTAGGAAGAAAAATGAAGGTTTGCAACACAAATCGACGAGATGACGTTGCGGGATTCTCGGGAGATGAACTACGATAGCAAGCTCCAAAACATGAGCTGGTTCTGCTACTAACATGTGAACACGTTGTCCCAGACAAGCATGCCCACATGGTAGTCTTACAATAAAACACTACCGAGTTCTGGTTGGGAACCATCAGCGAGGGTATCGAAGTTCTTTCATAAGTCCGGATTAGCTCTTATGAAGATACTCCTTCTCCTTGAACAAATCAATCAGTGGCTTGGTGTGCTAGGATATACATATGGAATGGAGGTTGCAAGTCTTCAAACCACAGCATTCTTCGCACGTGTGCATGACTGATTTGGAATGATTCCGATATCCAAATATAGGCTTCCAATATATCAATCTTTATGTCTCGACCATTTCGAGACTCCTCGTCATGTCCATGATCACATCCGAGACTCCGAACAACCTTCGGTACATCAAAATACATAAACTCATAATGAAACTGTCATCGTAACATTAAGCGTGCGGACCCTATGGTTCGAGAACAATGTAGACATGACCGAGACACGTCTCCGGTCAATAACCAATAGAGGAACCTGGATTCTCATATTGGTTCCTACACATTCTACGAAGATCTTTATCGGTCAGACCGCATAACAACATACGTTGTTCCCTTTGTCATCGGTATGTTACTTGCCCGAGATTCGATCGTCGGTATCTCAATACCTAGTTCAATCTCATTACTGGCAAGTCTCTTTACTCGTTCCATAATACATCATCTCACAACTAACTCATTAGTTGCAATGCTTGCAAGGCTTATGTGATGTGCATTACCGAGAGGGCCCAGAGATACCTCTCCGACAATCGGAGTGACAAATCCTAATCTCGAAATACGCCAACCCAACATCTACCTTTGGAGACACCTGTAGAGCACCTTTATAATCACCCAGTTACGTTGTGACGTTTGATAGCACACATAGTGTTCCTCCGGCAAACGGGAGTTGCATAATCTCATAGTCATAGGAGCATGTATAAGTCATGAAGAAAGCAATAGCAACATATTAAACGATCGGGTGCTAAGCTAATGGAATGGGTCATGTCAATCAGATCATTCACCTAATGATGTGATCCCGTTAATCAAATAACAACTCTTTGTCCATGGTTAGGAAACATAACCATCTTTGATTAACGAGCTAGTCAAGTAGAGGCATACTAGTGACACTCTGTTTGTCTATGTATTCACACATGTATTATGTTTCCGGTTAATACAATTCTAGCATGAATAATAAACATTTATCATGATATAAGGAAATAAATAATAACTTTATTATTGCCTCTAGGGCATATTTCCTTCACTTGACGCATCCGGACCTCACCTGCGCCGTTCAGCAGGTGTTCTTGTACATGCACGCTCCACGGCAACCTCACTGGTCCATGGTGAAGCGCATACTTCGCTATGTTCGCGGGACAGTTAGCCACGACATCACCATCGACTCCTCACCACTGCAAGAGCTCGTCGCTTACAGTGATGCCGACTGGGCCGGATGCCCCGATACACGACACTCTACCTCCTGTTACTGCCTCTTCCTCGATGTATCACTCATCTCTTGGTCATCCAAGAGGCAACCCACTGTCTCTCGGTCCAGTGCAGAAGCGGAATATCGCGTCGTGGCCAATGCCGTGGCCAAATGTTGTTGGACGCGGCAGCTACTACAGGAACTTCACCCCGGCATCGACCAAGCCACGGTTGTTTACTGTGACAATGTGTCGGCCGTCTACCTCACTCAGAATCCAGTACACCACCGACGGACCAAGCACATAGAGTTTGACATCCACTTTGTCCGCGAGAGGGTCGCTCTCGGTCAGTTTCGTGTTCTGCATGTGCCGACCACCTTGCAGTTCGCCGACATCATGACCAAGGGGCTGCCCACCGCCACTTTTGAGGATTTCCGCTCCAGCCTGTGCGTCACCGCCGGCGATGCTCCGTCTACGGGGGGGGGGGTGTTGGAATACGTCTACAGGCCCACACACGCAGGGATGGATCTAAGGGGGGACGACGAGGGGCTAGACCCCTCCCCCCCAACGATTGTCACGTCCCTCGATAGCAATCAACTAATCGCTAATTTTTTCTCTTGCCTGCTTGTCCGGTGCTTGCTTGGCCCCCCTAATCCTTTGTGGCCTTTTCTCATTAACGTGAAAGCATCAGCCCATGCACAGCCCATTGCAGGTTAAAAGCAAAAAATCATAAAGGAAAATTGCCGCAGGCCATCTTCGAAGGCAAATAGGCCTGTTAACACGCAACCACGACCTGATTACGTACGCACATATTGCTAATCTCTCCAAGCCGCCGCTGCGATCGAGACTACCTATTGGCTGCGGCGATCGGATCTCTCCATTGGCCGCCATTGAGAAGCGGAGAAGGGAAGGGGCGCCGGGTACGCGGGTGTCGATCCATGCACATGTACGCACATGTTGCCAGTTCCCAGCAGACCGGAAGCACTGATGAACATCAAAAGCACACGGGAAAAGGTAGTTTATTTTCACATCAGATTAGTTTGTTTCTTTTAAAATCATAGAATTATAAGAGCATCTCCAGCCGCGCCCCCAACAGGCCCCCCAGGGCACTTTTTCGGTGCCGGCGCCAAAAAAATGGCCCAGTCGCGCCCCCAGGGGCCCATTTTCCGCCAGACTGGACCGAAATTGACGCCGGCGTACCCAACTCGAACCCGGCGCGCTAGGGGTCGCCTGGGGGCGCCTGACGGACCATTTTTGGCGCGAACTGTGATGGGCCCGCCCTGTCAGCGACGCGCCGCTTCGTCGTGCAGATCGCCTCGTTTCCCGTGGGAATCAATGCCAAAGCTGCTGCGTTGCCGCGCCGTCGCCTCCATTGATGTCGCACCTGCTGCGATGCAGCGCGCCGGTCAGCATGCCCATTGATGCTGCATAGTGAAGCGTTGCGTCGCCCGGCGCCACGGCCACCCGCCACGCGTCGCCTGGCATGCGCCTCCCGCCGCCCGAGCTCCGGCTATAAAAGCTGCCCGCCTAGCCGGTGAA
>NC_041382.1:60686680-60709147 GCF_002162155.2 Triticum dicoccoides | reverse complement strand
TCGCACACTCCACTCCCCCCGCCGACGAGCAATGGCAGCACGGTACCCAAGCGATTCCGCGGCGAAGAACGGCTTCGGCCGCCGCCACCTCCACGAGTGGGAGGTGCGCCTCCTTTTTGAGGCCGTGTAGGATCGAAAGTATGTCTAGAAGGGGGGTGATTAGACTACTTGACCAAATAAAAACTTAACCTTTTCCCAATTTTAGTTCTCGATAGATTTTAGCTAATTTAGGACAAGTCAAGCAATCATCACATGATTCAAGCAAGCATGCAAAGAGATAGGCAGCGGAAAGTAAAGCATGCAACTTGCAAGAATGTAAAGGGAAGGGTTCGGAGAATTCAAACGCAATTGGAGACACGGATATTTTTCCCGTGGTTCGGATAGGTGGTGCTATCCTACATCCACGTTGATGGAGACTTCAACCTACGAAGGGTAACGGTTGCGCGAGTCCACACAGGGCTCCACCCAAGGGTAACGGTTGCGCGAGTCCACACAGGGCTCCACCCACGAAGGGTCCACGAAGAAGCAACCACCCACAAAGGGTCCACGAAGAAGCAACCTTGTCTATCCCACCATGGCCATCGCCCACACAGGACTTGCCTCACTAGCGGTAGATCTTCACGAAGTAGGCGATCTCCTTGCCCTTACAAACTCCTTGGTTCAAATCCACAATCTTGTCGGAGGCTCCCAAGTGACACCTAGCCAATCTAGGAGACACCACTCTCCAAGAAGTAACAAATGGTGTGTAGGTAATGAACTCCTTGCTCTTGTGCTTCAAATGATAGTCTCCCCAACACTCAACTCTCTCTCATAGGATTTGGATTTGGTGGAAAGAAGATTTGAGTGGAAAGCAACTTGGGAAGGCTAGAGATCAAGATTCATATGGTAGGAATGGAATATCTTGGTCTCAACACATAAGTAGGTGGTTCTCTCTCAGAACATATGAGTTGGAATGGTGTGTGTGTTCTGATGGCTCTCTCCACGAATGAAGAGGAGGTGGAGGGGTATATATAGCCTCCACACAAAATCCAACCGTTACACAGTTTTCCAATCTCGGTGGGACCGAATCAATAAACTCGGTCGGACCAAAAATGTAAACCTAGTGACCGTTAGAGATTTTCGGTGGGACTGACATGCAACTCGGTAGGACCGATATGGTTAGGGTTTGGGCATAACGTAATCTCGGTGAGACCGATTACACAAACTCGGTGAGACCGAATTTGGTAATTAGCTAACCAGAGAGTTGGTCAGGCAAACTCGATGGGACCGATTTGCTCTTTCGGTGAGACCGAGTGGAACTCGGTGAGACTGAAAAGTTACAAAGGGGAAACACTGAGTTTACATTGCAATCTCGGTGGGACCGATTCGCTCTTTCGGTGGGACCGAAAAGTTACGAAAGGGAAACAGAGAGTTTGCAACCCCATCTCGGTGAGACCGAGATCCTTATCGGTAGAACCGAATTGCTAGGGTTTGGCAGTGGCTAATGACAAGTGAAACTCGGTGACGCCGGATAGGAAGAATCGGTAGGACCGAGTTTGGCTTAGGGTTTAGGTCATATGTGGATATGGGAAAGTAGTTGAGGGTTTTGGAGCATATCACTAAGCACATGAAGCAAGAGGCTCATTAAGCAACACCTCATCCCTCCTTGATAGTATTGGCTTTTCCTAAAGACTCAGTGTGATCTTGGATCACTAAAATATAAAAAGAAGAGTCTTGAGCTTTTGAGCTTGAGCCAATCCTTTGTCCTTAGCATTTTGAGGGTTCCACTTTCACATCCATGCCATGCCAATCATTGAGCTTTCCTGAAATAATCATCTTGGAATAGCATTAGCTCAATGAGCTATATGTTGTTATGAATTACCAAAACCACCTAGGGATAGTTGCACTTTCAATCTCCCCCTTTTTGGTAATTGATGACAACATATAGATCAAAGCTTCGACAAATGATAATAAGCATGAAATATATCGTCGCTTTGAGAAGTATGTGATAAGTAAGAGCTCCCCCTAAATTTGTGCATATTTAAAATTTGCTTTGGACTGCAAATGCACAAGGAGTTAGAGTCATGGGTTACTCTTCCATGTCACATACATCTTGGTGGAGCGCTTAAAATGATAAGAATGAAATACATGCACTCATCACCAAGAATAGTGAATGATCACATAAGATAGATAAGATAATAGCATTAAGCAAGCATTAAGTGTAGCTTATGATCAAACACATGATCATCAATGTCTCACAAGCATAGTATCTCAAGCACTCAAAAGCAAACAAGTTTGAAAAACCACCAAATAAAGCAAGAGAGAAAAGCAACACTCTCTCTCTCGAAGCCTATGATCTATACATCTTCTCCCCCTTTGGCAACAAGTTACCAAAAAGTTCCTAGAAAATGCATAGAACTAGATCGACGCTCAGGCTTGATCTTCAGGTGGTGGTGGCGTCCGGATCACTCCAAGGACGAAGGCTTCGGTACATGCTGAAGTAGACGCTGGAGTTGGAGCTGAAGTAGATGCTGGAGCTGGTGGAACTGAGGCTGTAGCTTGTGCTGAAGTGGTGGCTCTGGTGTCAGCAACTGGCACGGCAGATGACCTTGGGCCTCGTGGCACTCTGGCAAAGGCATGAGTGGTAGTCCTGCCTCTCCTCTCCTGCATGTCCTCCTGGAGCTGCTCCACTGCAGACTGAACTTCCGTTACTTTGACATCCAAGTCATAGAACTTCTGTTCCATGATTCTCTCTAGGCTCTGCTGATTTTGAGTGAGGGTGGCCAGACTTTGCTCAATCCTCAGCGTGGATGCAATTAAGTAACCAAGCTGCTCTTGTTTGGTCTTCAAGAAGTATTCAGATGTCTCCTCTTGAGTAGGCATCTTGGCAGCTTTCTCCTTCCTCGCCTTCTCCTTCTTTGCGTATGCTTGGGCAGATGATGGCTCGTTCTCAGTCATGACAACTTGATTGTCCTCAAAATCTGGACGGATGGGCAAATGTTCCTTGTCCAATAAATATATGCCCGTGCCCATCTTGGAGTTGATGAGCTCCTGAATCTGAGGGGCATATCCGCAACTCCTCTTCTGATCTGCTGCAGTCCTCTTGATTGTTTCCACTATGAGGCTCATCACCTTGAACTTCTGAGGCACATCAAACACATGTAGCAAGTTGATAGCATGGCCTCTGATCATCTTGTGATCTCCAGACTTAGGCAATAAGGTGTGCCTCAAGATCCAATTGATAGTCGGGAGCCCTGACAGAAGGTAATGTACTGAGCCAAACTTGAAGGTATCAAGTGCTTCATTTGGGATCTCCTTGTACATATTTGACATTGAGTTGTGGTCCATTTTCTTCTTGGCATAGATATCCAAGTCATCATCTTGCTCCTCTGGGGCATTTATGATCTGTGCCCACTCAGCCACTGTAGATTGGTACCTTGTACCCTCAGACATCCATGTGATCCTCCCATTTGGATAAAAGTGAGCTATGGAGTAGAACTGCATGATGAGTTCCTCGTTCCACTTTGTGAGCTTCTGCCCAACAAAGTCAGCTACTCCACAAGCTATGAAGCTGTCTTGCACTCCAGGATAGTGCTCTTCATTGTCCTTAATATATTGCCAATCAACCCATCGCATATCACAGACAATGGGCTTCTTATCTAGCAGCATTGTCTCATAAAAATCTTGCTGCTCCTTGGTGTGAAACCTGTAGTCAACTGTTGTCCTTCTTCTTGAAGCATACGGGTCTGCTTCTCTCCACTTCCTCAGCCCTGAATCTCTCCTGAGCTTCATATCCTCAGCCACAGGATGAGCATCGTTGTGGTCTGGGATCTTGGGCTTTAGCTTTCTCAGAATTTGCTCTTCATCCTCTTCTTCAGCAATAGTCTCAGGCACTGGGGCCTTGTTCTTCTCAGCTGCAGGAATGCTTCTTGTGTTCCTCTTTGGCTTTGGCTTTGGAGCTGGCTTGGCCTTGGAAGCAGCTCCCCCTAATTTTATGGCATCTCCAATTAGCTTGGGTGCCTTGGGTGCTGGTGCAGCTACCTCTTCTTCTTCTTCCTCTTCCATGATGGAAGCTTTTCCTAGCACTTTGGCTACAGTCTTCTTGACCCTTTCCTTCCTCTTCTTGCCTTCTGCAGCAACTGGCTCTTGGGGAGTGGGCTTCTCAGTTGAGGCTCTTGCCTTTGACATGCGCTGCCTGCCTGCTGGCCTTTTGATTTTCAGCCCTGGCTTTGTGCCTTGAGCTGGCTCAACTCTCTTGGAAGTGGCCTCTTCCTCTGCCACATAGTCCTCATCTTCAGAATCAGAAGTCCTCTTCTTCCTCTGTCTCGTGGCAGCCTTTGGCAAGTTGCTAGGGGTGCTCCTGCTGCCCTCATCTGAAGAACTTGAGGGACTAGTGCCCTCACTCATGTGCACCTGCTGCTCTGACATGTTTTGGCTATCACTTTGATCAGACATGCTGCAAACTGACTGCTGACCCTGTGAACAGATTATAGATGAGGTAGAAAGGATGAGCATCACAAAATGCAGAGATTTTTGCAAAAGAATGATCCAAAAACTTAGTTTTAGTTTCCCACTGAAATCATCTCGGATCTACCGATCTTCAAACTCGGTGATACCGAAGCAGTTTTGGAACCTAAACTAGTGAACTCGGTAGGACCGAGTCACAGTTTGGTGGCACCGAGACTGCTAGGGTCTCACAGAGTTCCAAAATCGGTCACACCGATAAGTAATTCTCAGTCAGACCGAGTCTCACTTGTGCAATGGCATAAGCCAAATCGGTGGGACCGAGTTTTTCAACTCGGTGGGTCCGAGATGGTTTCGGCGGAAACCTAAACCTAGAATTTTTGAATCAAACCTAATCTATGAGCGTTTTGACTGGATAGGAGTGTTTCAATCGTGGCAAGAATCATGAAGATCACAATGTGCTAGGAATCAGATTGGAGAATAGCACAAAGATCAAGTCCATACCCTAGTTCGGCGGGGACTTGCTACGACGGCAAGGCGGGGCAGAATTCCCGTTGACGGCGACGGAGACCAGCGAATGGAGGCGGCTGGCGGCGAGAAGACGATCCGGAGACCACGAGGGCAGAGCAGGCTATCGTGCGGGCGAAGGGGTTCGGAGAAATTTCCAAAATTTTGCCCGTGACTATATATAGCCCGACCCTGTCGGTGTGACCGAGTGGAACAACTCGGTGGCACCGAGATTCATAACTGCAGGCAGTTACTGAAACTCGGTGTGACCGAAATGTTCAAATCGGTTGCACTGAGATCGAAAACCTAGATCAACTTAATGGTCTCGGTAGGACCGAAAGTGGGGTATCGGTCAGACCGAGAATCATAAAGAGGTTTTGGAAGTTTAAGTCTATGACGAATCGGGGACTCCGAGCGCTCCTCACACAGAGTGGTTCGAATCTGACTTGATCAAATTTTGTGATGCAGCATGAATAGAATTTGAGACGAGAAAAGCATATATAGCTAGAGGAGGTTCTTAGGCATTCTTGTCCATCCACTTGGCAAAAAGAAATAAAGCCGAACAATCAAAACAACAAGTGGATGTCCTCGAATGAGTAAAATATGCAACCAGCATGCACACAATAAGATGGCAAATGAAATATGTGACAAGGCATGCACAACCAATTCTAGCATCTATCAAGCAATTTGCGATGACTAGGTCATCTACATATGAGTATATTGACTTAGGAGTCAAGTGAGAACACTTGATCATAGGTCATACTCATCGTTTAAGCTCAAGTGGGGTTACCACTTTTACATAAAGCATTGTTGTGTTCACATCTTTAGAGTTGCTTTAGCTCAAGTCTTAGAGCCTAGATGTGATATCCCCCCTAAGAGGGATGAACTAACCTTGGGTTTTGTCGATGATGGCTTCATGTAGATGTTGAAGATGTGGATGCTCAATGTTGATGTAGATCACTTGGAGCTATCCATTTGAGTGAATTTCACTTTCAATACCTACATGGGTTAGTCCCACAAGGAACAAACAAGGATATCCATAGACATAGAGTGATGCACACACAAGATGATGTCCATGAAAACTTTTAGGTTACCTTGTCCCTTGTCTTACCAACAAGAGGGTTTGTGACTCCTTGAACTAGTGCAAGATGTGGAAGTTGATTGCACTTGTTCTTGCCAAAATGATAAGAGTGAAGTATGTTGGCGGAGTCACCCTCAAGAACTCTCTAGTTCTTCTTCTTTTGGATCCACACCATCTTGATGGGAATCCTTGGAGTTGTAGTCGTACTTGATGAAGTGGAACTTGAAGTAGTCTTGGGAATCCACTTGACTAAGGTCTTTGGAGCTTCTTCAAATGCATCAATTTCCTCTTGAAGCTTGTCCTTGCCTTTTTGCTTGTAGTCTTGTGGTGGAAGATCATCTTGAGCTTGTGTGCCCTTGAAAGAAGCATACTTCTCTTGTTGAGGGACAAACTTTGTCTTGGGGTATTGATCTTCTTCCCACTCAACTCCATTGGCATTGAACTTTCGTTCAAAACCAACACCTTGATTCTTCCGGTGCATTCCTTGCTTGCGCACAATTTCCTCGAATTGCTTACTCTCGGCAAGGCTTTTGTACACTCCTTTCTCTATAATTCCCTTCAATAAACTATTTTCTTGCTCAAGTGTAACTTGGCTAAGAGAATCATTAGTGGAATCAAGAGAACTACTAGAAGCAACAATATTGGATTTAACATGATCATTGTTACTGCTAGAGGAAGAATCTTTCTTGTTACTAGACTTGACTTGAGGCATGTAAGTGGATAAGAGTAAACGCTTGGCAATGTAAGAAGAACTTTTCTTGCGGAGATCATCATTGATTGCTTTTAAGAACTCATGCTCGCTCAAGATTGAGCTTTTCAAAGCATAATTTCTCATGAGCTCTTAAAAGTTCTCGATGATCTTCGAAGATGGTTTCATGAGCTAACTTAAGAGTGTTTAGTTCTTTAGTTAGGGCCTCAATCTTCTCCTTATCATTGTCATTCGTTTTATCTTGATTAGCATGTTTAATTGACATTTCATCATAGTATTCATCACTAGAGTTGTCAACAAGCAAATCATCACCTAACAAGTCATCTTCATCACTATTGAAATCAACATACTCGGGGTGTGTTACCTTAGGACCTTTGGCCATGAAGCATCTTCCAATTCCTTCATTTTGTGAGTCAAATATGTCGTAGGAGTTGGCTGACACAAGTGCTAGACCGGCAACACCTTCATCTTGAGTATCTTCGGAGTCGGAGTGATAACTTCTCTCGGAGTGGCTGTCGGAGTCGGAGCCGGATACCCATTCACCAACATGAGCTTGATGTCTTCGTCTTGTGTAGCTCCTTGATGATTTTTCCTTCCTTTTCGAATCCTTGCTTCTCTATGAGTATCTTCGTTCATAACGATCATCTCTACTCCTTCTTTCTCTTGGTGGTGATCCTTTGCTTCTTCTTTTTGGAGAATCTTCTCTTCTCTTGTAGGGAGCCGTACACTCATTGGAATAGTGTCCGGGTCTTCCACAATTGTAGCAGTTTCGCTCTCGACTAGAAGATCTTTTGTCATTGTAGGACCTTGACTTGAAGCTTCTATCTTTGCTTCTACTCTTGTAGAACTTGTTGAAGTTCTTCACCATTAAGCTCAATTCCTCATTGAAGTCTTGTTTATCACTTGATGATGTAGGGGCTTCACATGAGGCTTTATAGGCACCACTTGATTTGTTGTGAAGTTCCTCTTTATCCTTAAGTGACATCTCATGAGCAACAATTCTTCCAATCACCTCCGTTGGCTTGAGATCTTTGTAATTGGGCATCATTTGGATCAATGTGCACACGGTATCATATTTTCCATCCAAGGCTCTTAGAATCTTCTTGATGATGAATCTATCGGTCATCTCTTCACTTCCTAAGCTGGCAATCTCATTTGTGATGAGAGCAAGCCTAGAGTACATTTCAGCGACACCTTCACCATCCTTCATCTTGAACTTGTCAAGTTGGCTTTGAAGCACATCCAACTTGGATTCCTTGACTGAGTCGGTACCTTCGTGCATATCAATCAAAGTGTCCCAAATTTCCTTTGCATTCTCAAGACGGTTGATTTTGTTGAATTCTTCGGGGCACAATCCGTTGAAGAGAATATCACAAGCTTGAGCATTGTATTGAAACATCTTCAACTCATCCGCGGTAGCTTCACGGTTTGGTTCTCTCCCATCAAAGAAGTCACCTTGCAAGCCAACACACACAACAGCCCAAACGGCGGGGTTATGTCCAAGAATATGCATTTTCATTTTATGCTTCCAACTAGCAAAATTAGTACCATCAAAGTAAGGACCTCTACGGTGATAATTTCCCTCGCTAGACGCCATACTCTCCTAGGTTGTGAAACCAAGGCTATGACCACCAAAAGCTATGGAGATCAAAGCAAATGGAGACCAAGGCTCTTATACCACTTGTAGGATCGAAAGTATGTCTAGAAGGGGGGTGATTAGACTACTTGACCAAATAAAAACTTAACCTTTTCCCAATTTTAGTTCTTGACAGATTTTAGCTAATTTAGGACAAGTCAAGCAATCATCACATGATTCAAGCAAGCATGCAAAGAGTATATAGGCAGCGGAAAGTAAAGCATGCAACTTGCAAGAATGTAAAGGGAAGGGTTCGGAGAATTCAAACGCAATTGGAGACACGGATGTTTTTCCCGTGGTTCGGATAGGTGGTGCTATCCTACATCCACGTTGATGGAGACTTCAACCTACGAAGGGTAACGGTTGCGCGAGTCCACACAGGGCTCCACCCAAGGGTAACGGTTGCGCGAGTCCACACAGGGCTCCACCCACGAAGGGTCCACGAAGAAGCAACCACCCATAAAGGTTCCACGAAGAAGCAACCTTGTCTATCCCACCATGGCCATCGCCCACACAGGACTTGCCTCACCAGCGGTAGATCTTCACGAAGTAGGCGATCTCCTTGCCCTTACAAACTCCTTGGTTCAACTCCACAATCTTGTCGGAGGCTCCCAAGTGACACCTAGCCAATCTAGGAGACACCACTCTCCAAGAAGTAACAAATGGTGTGTAGGTAATGAACTCCTTGCTCTTGTGCTTCAAATGATAGTCTCCCCAACACTCAACTCTCTCTCATAGGATTTGGATTTGGTGGAAAGAAGATTTGAGTGGAAAGCAACTTGGGAAGGCTAGAGATCAAGATTCCTATGGTAGGAATGGAATATCTTGGTCTCAACACATAAGTAGGTGGTTCTCTCTCAGAACATATGAGTTGGAATGGTGTGTGTGTTTTGATGGCTCTCTCCACGAATGAAGAGGAGGTGGAGGGATATATATAGCCTCCACACAAAATCCAACCGTTACACAGTTTTCCAATCTCGGTGGGACCGAATCAATAAACTCGTCGGACCGAAAATGTAAACCTAGTGACCGTTAGAGATTTTCGGTGGGACTGACATGCAACTCGGTAGGACCGATATGGTTAGGGTTTGGACATAACGTAATCTCGGTGAGACCGATTACACAAACTCGGTGAGACCGAATTTGGTAATTAGCTAACCAGAGAGTTGGTCAGGCAAACTCGGTGGGACCGATTTGCTCTTTTGGTGAGACCGAGTGGAACTCGGTGAGACTGAAAAGTTACAAAGGGGAAACACTGAGTTTACATTGCAATCTCGGTGGGACAGATTCGCTCTTTCGGTGGGACCGAAAAGTTACGAAAGGGAAACAGAGAGTTTGCAACCCCATCTCGGTGAGACTGAGATCCTTATCGGTAGAACCGAATTGCTAGGGTTTGGCAGTGGCTAATGACAAGTGAAACTCGGTGGCGCCGGATAGGAAGAATCGGTAGGACCGAGTTTGGCTTAGGGTTTAGGTCATATGTGGATATGGGAAAGTAGTTGAGGGTTTTGGAGCATATCACTAAGCACATGAAGCAAGAGACTCATTAAGCAACACCTCATCCCTCGTTGATAGTATTGGCTTTTCCTAAAGACTCAATGTGATCTTGGATCACTAAATTATGAAAAGAAGAGTCTTGAGCTTTTGAGCTTGAGCCAATCCTTTGTCCTTAGCATTTTGAGGGTTCCACTTTCACATCCATGCCATGCCAATCATTGAGCTTTCCTGAAATAATCATCTTCGAATAGCATTAGCTCAATGAGCTATATGTTGTTATGAATTACCAAAACCACCTAGGGATAGTTGCACTTTCAGGCCGACTACCCGGCTCCCATGGACATGAGGGTGTCGGGCGCGTGGCGTTTGAGCGCCGGTGGCGTGCCGATGCCACCCGCTCCCACCAGGGCGGACCGACGGGCAGAGATCGCCCGCATTAGGTCGTCGCTGGCGGAGGAGCAGCGGCGAACGCCGACATACTCCCCCGACAACATCACGTTCTGGACGATCTACTTCGACCGCCTCCGCGAGGGCCTGATCGCCTCCAACAACAGCGTCGTGCCTCGCGGCCGCCGCAACGCCGAAGGGCGGCGCGAGTGGTGGGGGGTGCCCGGCCGCACCCTCGAGCACGTCCTCGACTACATCGAGGCCGGCAACACGCCGCGCCTCGAGTACCCCGCCCCCGCACCCCCGTCCTTCTCTCGCCGCCGTGGCAGCTCATGGATGCCGCAGCGGTTGTTGGACGCGACGACCTCCTCCTCCTCGGGCGGCTCGCCGGCGGCCTTCGCCGTCAAGCCCGAGCCGTAGGACACGGCGGGGGAGTCCCCGCTAGGGCGCCGCACCCGCAGCGGCGCTCTGACCATCCCCGAGGAAGGCCGCGGCGGTCGTATGCGCCTCGTCCGGCCGAAAACCGAGCCGGAGCCTCCCCTACTCTCGGTAAAGCCGGAGCACCTCGCGATGGCCGCC
Organism: Triticum dicoccoides; assembly: GCF_002162155.2. Lineage (NCBI taxonomy): Eukaryota > Viridiplantae > Streptophyta > Magnoliopsida > Poales > Poaceae > Triticum > Triticum dicoccoides. Next base: position 60,698,308 of record NC_041382.1, on the reverse strand, counting down.
GACGATGAGACGGCCATGAGGTGGGCGAGGGAGGACTACGTCCGCGAGCAGGTGGCTCGCCAGCGCCGCTCCCTCGAGGAACTCAAGGCGCGCCACCGCCGCCCCTTCCGCGAGGTGGACGGCGTCCTCTACCTCGACAGCGACGAGGAGGAGGCCGGGCCAGCCCGCGTCGGCGACCCTGGACAGGGCTGCAGCAAGGATGGCGGCGGGTGGCAGGGCGAGGACGAGGACGAGGACGACGACAACGATGGCGGAGACTACACCAACTTCTACAAGCGCCTAGGCATGTAGAAGTCGGACGGCGGCGAGGCGCGGCGAGGACGGCGTAGCTAGGCCGTGTTTTTTTTATTTGTTTTTTGTACAAATTTGAATGAATGTCGTCGAGTTTGGATGAAGTTCGACGAGTTTGTGCCAAAAAAACGCCGAATTCGTTTTGCCCTGGGGCCGACCTGGGGGCGACGACTGGGAACGCAGTCGCCCCCACGCTGAAAATCTCGCCGGCTCGCCCCTAGAACGCGTTTTTTCGGCGTCCTGAGGGGCTGAACGGCTGGGGATGCTCTAATCACACAGATTTAGAATCAATTATAACATTCCCAATTTTTTTACTTGTGTGATCCATTGCATCGCAATCAAGAGAAGCGGAGAAGGGTAGGGGACAACCGCCGGCGCCGGCGAGCGCCTGATACACGGGGATATTGCGAGTAGGCCGGCGCATGGATGAACGGCAATGAAACGAGGAAAAATGTAGTTAATTTTGAGGCCTAGATTAGTCCTGGTTTATCGTTTCCAAACTAATCATTGTTATCTTTGTATCACTCTTCTTTGATAGCTTCAACAAAATCACATGCTTTTGCCGATTCTAATTTTGGGATTGAGTTGAATAAGTGAGGTCCATCTCACCAATTCCAACAAATAATGAAACTAGGTAATGTATTATTCACCTACATTGCATTACTACAAATTATTAGTTCATAAGATTATCTTGTGTTTCTCGTGTTGTGGATTTTTTTGTCAGTTGTCAATTTTCTTTCAAGTTTTGTTCATGTGAATGCAATGAATAGTTAAAAAAAATAAGTTTGCACCATGGCTTCTCCATTAGACTAGAACATAAGATGTTTTTACAACATAGCCTTCACATATGAGACTTAGTGTGAAACCTCGCCCCCCTATGTCGAAATCCTGGCTCCGTCCCTGCACACACGACTCCAACTAACCACAATCGGCACGCCTTGCATGCATGCCTAGCTTCTAGGGTGGACTAGTGGTAATCTGTTAGTTGGTTAGCTAGATGCGTTGTGTGCGTTGTAACCTGTACAAATATGAGCTGAAGATCAATACAAACTCGTGTGTTCGATCCTAAACCCTCTGTCCAGGTCTCTACAATTTTCAACAGAAAAAAAACAGTACGGTCTTTTTTTGCAACTAAGGGATACACGCGTGATTAAGGAAAACTCTCTGTATCCACCGGTTGATAATAACAAACGTAAACCTCTACCGCTGCTTGCCACGTGCCCTCTGGGTCCATCCACCGCTTTGCTCCAGCCGGTCTTATCTCTTCGCGTCCTTTGTCCTGCGCACGTCTTGGTTGCTCGTCTTTTTCCCCTCCTCATCTCTGGCCATCCCACTCGAAGGAGAAAAGCTCCCATGGCAACGTACGCCGGCCATCCCGCCCAGCTGCAGCGAACCAGGGAGGAGCGACGGCGCTCACCACCTGCTACATCCCCGTCGCAACGGTGGGTGCTGAAGCCCCGAACGCCACCACGGCGGTGCTGCAACCCAACGGAGGCGACACAACACGCGGGAGGAGGCGCCTGCTCGTCATTGCTGCCGGCGATGCGATGCCGCGCTTGACCACGACCACCGGTGTTGTGACGCGGCGCTCACCCAGGCCCGCCGTGCTGCGATGCAAATCGTCCACGACAACCGTCATCGACACCCGCTGCATAGCAGCTCCGGCGAAGTCGACGGCTGCTGAAGTGCACCTCCGGCGGAATCAATGGCAGCTCCGACGGCGTCGTCCGTCGTGGCCGCTGCAATGCAGCTCCGGCGGCGTCGATGGCCGCTGCGTCGCAGCTCCGGTGGCATCGCGGCCGCTACATCGCAGCTCGGATGGTGTCGATGACTGCTGCATCGCAGCTCCGGCAGCACCGATGACCGCTGCATAGCAGCTCCAGTAGTCGCTGCATCGTAGCTCTGGCGGCGTCGCGGCCGCTACAGTGCAGCTCCGATGGCGTCGACGACCGCTGCATCGCAACTCCGGTGGCACCGATGACCGCTGCATCGTAGATCCGGCGATGTCGTAGCTACTACAGTGCACCTCCGATTGTGATTGCGTCGACGACCGCTACATCGCAGCTCCGGCGGCATCGATGACCGCTGCATAGCAGCTTCGGCAGCCGCTGCATCGTAACTCCGGCGGCGTCGACGTTCGCTGCATCGTAGCGTTGGCGTCGTCGAGGGCGCTGCTGCCGTGCTGGTAGGCGTGCTTGCAAACGGGATAGTGGGCGCTGTGGGTGGTGCCTGTGCTGCACAAGGGGAAGTGCAAATCCGTGGGATACCAAGTGAACCGCTACAAATCCGTGGGACGGTTATCAAGGCGAGGGGAAATGCATGATCGGGCGGTTATCAAGGCGGCTGATAATAGCAAAGCTATCAGCCGGCTTACGCCTAGCACCGGCCCGTGATTAAAGCCCAACTGGAGACCCGGTTCCTTGTCTGACACGTGGCAATACGAATCTTAAAGCTGCCCAACCCGTTTTTAATACTCCCTCCGTTCTAAAATATAGTGCGCCCGCGCTTCCCGAGGTCCAACTTTGACCATAAATTTAACCAACGAGACCCACTGCGGCGGGAGAAAAAAATTATATAATTGAAAACTTCTTCCGAATACGAATTCACTGATATAATTTTTGCTTCCGCCACAATCGGTCTTGGTAGTTAAATTTACGGTCAAAGTTGAAAAACGTGGATAGAGGAAGCATTACATTATGGAATGGAGGGAGTATAGAGTAAGTATTAATTAATCTTATCCCATCCGCCTGGTTAAAGCCCAACTCTCCAGTCTCGTTTCCACCGCCCCCAAATTCCTGCCGCCGGTATGACCTCGGCTGCTCGCCCCATCCGGTCAAGGGCATTCTCCTCGATGTTGGGCGCAATTCCTATGCTCGTGGCTACACCTCCGTTGCCGGCGACGAGCTCTTGCATCAGCCCAGCTGTTTGTTCTCACCGGCCACGGCGGATCTCGTCAGCCCCATTCTCGCAGCAATGGCGATGCATCTCGTAGACGACGGGCGCTACTCCGCTGCTCGTGACCCACGTCCCCGCCGCCGGCAACAACGATGCTCCTTGACGCCGCCACTCGCGGCACCACCGACGCACTACGCATGCTGCATGGTTAAGCATCTCGCCGTCGTTGTGTTACTCTGATGCGTCTGTGCACTGGGGTTCAGCTGGACGAAGATGAGCTTCTGTTAGGAAGATGATTCAGATTAGAAGCTGAAAGGGCAGGGCGTGGAACGTGGGAAACGGGTGGGCTGCTTTAAGATTTGTATTGCCAGGTGTCACGCAAGGAATCGGGTCTCCAATTTCGTTTCGTACGACCGGGTCTTAGATTTTCTTCCCCCTCCGATCCCACGGGATGTCGACGCGGGACGGCTGAACTTTCACAGAATCTAGAAAAGTTCCCGGTGAATCGGAGCCGACTGCCGTGCACACGTGAACGTTCCGGTGACCCGTCGCCGTCGAGCCGACCAAACCAGAAGCCGCCGGCACGACGAGTCGCCCGAACGCGCGGGGATTTGGTCCCGGCACATGCGCCAACGCCGCGACGTGGAGCAGCGCCGCGCACAAGCGCCGCGCGTTCCCAGCCGCACGACTCGCATCCACTTCCCTTCGCGCCACCCACCCTCCGATCGTTCACGGGCTGACGATGGCCGCGCTCGCAGATCTCGTGTCGCGCCCCGCGGAATGGCCGGGGGCCGCGATGGCGGCCCTCGCGGCCGCCGTGTTCGCGGCCCTGGACGTCGTCGACGTGCTCCTCTGCCTCGTCTACGGCGTCCTCGACGGATTCCTGGAGGAGAGCCCGCTCGGCTGCTACTGTCAGCGGAGCCGGGGAAAGGCCCCGGCGGGGGAGGAGGACGACGGGGTGTCCGACACATTGTACGTCCGGAGGAGCGCGTGCCGGGACGCGCTGCTGCGGCTCCTCGGGCCGGTCGGCGGGGGGACGAGGAGGAAGGAGGACGCGTCGCCGGCGAAGGCGCGGAGCCCGAGGTGGTCCGACTGCGGATGCGGGAAGTGCGGGAAGTGGCGGAGCAACGGCGGCGACCGGCTGCACTTCGTCCTGCAGGAGCCGACGGCGCCCAACAAAGGTCCGTGTCCGTGTGCTCGATCGTTCTTGTCCTTGACAGAATTGTTCCGTCCGCGTGCGTGCGCGCGCGAACGTCGCCGCCATGATCTGCCGTGCCGTGCGTGACGACGACATTAACGCCCGCGACTTCACAGGTGCAGAGGAGACGCGAAGCGAGAGTGACCGCGGAGACGACGCCATCTTCATCCACGGCTTCACGTCCTCCTCCTCCTTCTGGGCGCAGACCGTGTTCCCCGAACCCGCCGCCGCGAACCACCGCAGGCTGATCGCCGTGGATCTCCTCGGCTTCGGCGACAGCCCCAAGCCGGTGAACTGCGCGTACACGCTGCGAGACCACGTCGAGGCCATCGAGCGGAGCCTCATCGACCCGCTCCACCTGGGCTCCTTCCACCTCGTCAGCCACTCGATGGGCTGCACCATCGCCATCGCCCTGGCCGCCAAGCACCCGGCGCGGGTCAAATCGGTCACGCTCGTCGCCCCGGTACGCACGCCGCGCACCCGATCGGAGCTCTGAATTATTCTGAGATGTACTTCCTGCTTAATGGATCGATCGCGTCGTGTTGGTGGCAGCCGTACTTCCTGCCGTGCGAGGAGAGGGCGAGCCAGGTGGCGCTGCGCAGGCTCGCCGAGAAGAAGCTCTGGCCGCCGTTGCTGTTCGACTCGGCGGTGATGTCCTGGTACGAGCACATCGGGAGGACCATCTGCTTCGTCGTCTGCAAGAACCACCGGTTCTGGGAGTGGCTCATCAAGATCGTCACGCGCACGAGGTAAGCGATCAGATCAATCACGATTAACTCGGATTAATCCAGAGCCCAGACATGAACAGGAACACGTTTGCCTGGATCTCTGCCATTTTGCTCATGAATGTGCTTCATGTTGGTGCGTGCAGCGGCGTGGACATCGTGGTGAGGGACCTGACGAGGCACACGCACCACTCGGCGTGGCACACGATGCACAACGTGATCTGCGGCGGGGCGAGGGCGCAGGACCGGAACCTGGAGGCGCTGGCGGCGGCGGGGGTGCCGGTGAGGGTCGTCCACGGCGACGGGGACCAGGTGGTTCCGGTCGAGTGCAGCAGCAGCCACCTGAAGTCGAAGCTCCCGCACGCGGAGCTGCGTGTCGTCGGCGGACGCGACCACCGGACGGTGGTGTTCGGCAGGGAGGAGGAGCTGGCCCAAGAGCTCCGGGCGTTCTGGTCGGGCTGCGAGAAGGTAGGGTGTGCAGGCTAATGGATTCTGGATAGTCATAGTGTACAGAACTACATGAGGAAACTTTTTTTTAACACAATTACATGAGGAAACTGTAGGAAACATGTTGTTCTTCTGTTGACAGCAGCGGGATTCTTGCTCGTATTTTTTTTTAGAATGAAGGCATCACGCCATGTTCTATTTTTTATTTTTTTAGCATAAGTACAAACACAAGTGCTCATATACACGCGCATACACTCATCCCTATGAACGCACACACGCACACTCTACCCCTATGAGCACCTCCGAGAGACTGAGCCGGCATATCATCTTGAGATTTACGAAGTCACCGTAGGTGCCTCGTCGTCGACGGGAACGTCTCCTCCCACTGAAAGCACATCGCCGGAAATCCTGAAATAAATCCAGAAATAATGCGAGCACCAGGATTTGAACCCTCGTGGGTTGGGGATACCACTGTCCACCTAACCAACTCAACCACAAGTTAATTCGCATGTTCCATTTTTCATTGAAATGAAGCAAAATCTATACAAAATCATCCATTAGAGCTCCCCTACAATGGGCCGGAATAGCCAGATATAGCAAAACCAGCCCCCCTAAACATTCACAGATGCATCCGCAGTCAGTGGCCAGTCAGCCCTCCTATGGCCGCGTCCACAATCAGGTATCTTAAATCTGATCCCTCAAAACCGTGCTATCCATGCAACGTGAGAAACTACAAATGTCGATCATATACACATATAGATAAGCATAGTTCAACCTAAATTCCATACGAGCATATAAACACGGTTCATCGGATCAAAAGATTTAATTCATCGTTGCAGCATAGATAAAAACAAAATTAACTAAAAACTAAAATGGAAGCGAGGGCGGCACTGAGACATCACCACTTCCGCGTCGGCCCCTTGCAGTCGCCGTTGCAATTATGGCCCTCTGTGTATGTGTCGGCATGAGGTGTGTCATCGAAGTCGTGGGGACCGTCGGAGTCGTGGCGGTGTGATGGGGATGACAAGCTCCTCCTCATCGTCCGCCTCCCTCTCGAGCAACAACAACTCCGAGTTGACGGGGTCATCGCCATCGGACGGTGCGCTGCCGGAGCTTGACATTGGATCGAAAGGGGGGCGGGGAGAGGAGCAGGCGGCAAGTGGAATGGAGTGTGGTTTGACTGCGGTCTAGGGTTTGTCTAGGTGGGGATACGTGTTGGGTCCAGATGGACCAGGGTGGGATGGTCCGAGCCTCCCATACCCGCCCTAAATTTGGGTTGGGTTTGAGGAGTGCCGGTGAGGTAACTTTGGATAAAAAAATTATCAAAACATACCAACATGAAATCTACTTTTGAAGCTCTCACCTCAAAGATTTAAAATCGGATGAAAGATTTGAGCCACAAAGCATTTTGTGAAGTCAAATTTAGATGAAATCTATGCTTACAACATCATTTTGTCTTATATGCACACTAAAAAAGAGCATATGCATGTGCCAATGATATGAAGAGAGCTCAAACTCACACGCAGGAGAGGCACGTCCTGCACGCATGGCATATGCACCCATTTTTCAAAAAATGCATTTTAAACATGTTTTATGATGTTAAAAAAATACAAAAAATCATGCATACATGTTCGCAAATGTGTGTGCGCGGCACAAAGTTTTGCGAAAAAATATCATTTTGTTTTGTCTCCGTAATAAAGACAAATTTTAGTGCTTCTAAATAGCGTTCTACGACATAATTTTTTGTCTTTTTTGCACGGGCCACAAAAAATGTTATTTTTCTATGAAACTTTATGCACACACATAGGACATGGACCTTTTTTTAGACTTTTTTAGCATTTGAAAATGTGTTTTCCGAAATGGGCTCATATATATCCGAGTTTATCCATGCACTTCCCCACTTCACACATCCAACAATGTCAAAGAAGGATTTGTTTGGTACTTTGGTTCTAATGTATGCATGCGTTCAGTATATTTAACCTTAAAAACATAACGATTCACAAATAGTGCAGTCCATAATAAAACATTTTTATTGCTGGTTATTATATACTTTTTCCAATAATTGTTTACTTTCATATAGTTTCGTGTAAGTTTAACAGTTTTGCTAAAGTACATCTAAGATGTGCCCTAAGGTTGGTCATAGTAAGAGTAACTTAGCTAGTAACATAACGCAACCCGATACAAATTTGCTTACGTGGTAAATATTTAATAAGAAAAGAGGTGTTTGTAGTAACATAATATCTTACTGTAACATAACACACCAGAAAGCAAATGAGTCAAAAACTAAATAAATGAAGGGTTACATGACACTTCATATATGTTACTCCCTCTGTTTCATAATATAGTGCATATATATTTTTCGAAAAATCAAACCTCACAAACTTTGACCGAATTTGTGACAAAAACATTTATATATCTAGAGGGCCAGACATATATCATTAGATTCATCATAAGATGAAGTTTCATATATAAGATGTGGTTTCATATTTTATATTTTCGGTATTATAGATATAAATAGTTTTTTCTAAAAACTTAGTCAAAGTTTATAAAGTTTGACATTAAAAAAAATCTATAAATACTATGTTATTCTATGTTATAGAACGGAGGGAGTAGTACCCACTATAAAGGTAGTAATACTAATATATGCATGTTACTAATCTAAGTTACTCCCCACTATGACCAGTCTAAGTATTGCACATCTAAATCTTATGTTCCTAATTTTAGGTGAAGATTCATGCAGGTATTTTTTTTCTTCTTATTTTCCTTTTTCCTTTTTGTATTTGATTGTGTCACTCAGATGTGCAATAACTAGTTGTAAGATCCTAACTTTAATTGTAAGATCGGACAAGTAGAGACAATAGTTGCCCATATACTTAATTATGAAAGTTGGCTAAATAGTCGACCCTATTAGTCCATTCTTTTAAGTTAAATGTTTTTACTCTTCTATTACTATTCCTCTGCTTGATTTTTTTGTCGATCCAAATTTCCTCCGACTGATGGATAACCATTTGCCAATGGGGGCAACTGCTTCTTGTTTAAAATTTAGATAATTGGATTTCTAACTAAGAAAACCAGAAATTCCATAGCAAACACAGGAATTCTGAAATTTTATCAATATAGAATTCTTTAACCTATATACACAACATGAATGATCCAATGCCAATCTTATACTCCCTCCGTCCAAAAATACTTGTCATCAAGATGAATAAAAGAAGATGCATCTAGACGTATTTTTATTCTAAATACATCCTTTTTATCCATTTTGATGACAAGTATTTATAGTTCTAGATATATCCATTTTGATGACAAGTATTTCCGAACGGAGGGAGTACTTCGCTCCTCTTCTTCCACGTCATAAAAATCAGTTGTCAGTGTGCTATATCATTTAATACCACCTTATATCTTTCTGAAGTGGGAGAACCTGCAATCCTATATTATACTATACCCATACAAATAAATAGTGCTAACATTGTTAACAGATTCTTTTCATTTTAGCTTTCGTCTTGAAAGTCTGTTAGCCTTCTGTTTTTTCTCTCCTTTTTCTTAAATTCTGTTGTGTACAGCCAGGTGCCTAGGCCACAAAATTTAACTGTGCATGCCTTGAAAAAATGCCACACAAAGAAATCACTGAATGTGATAACCCATCCAAGACATTGTTTTCAACAGTCTTCTTATAAGGCCGTAGGGTTACATATCAAGAAAATACACAAGGTCATAGACACAAGACCTAAATGCAAATTTAACATGAGAAGAAAGTTGGCATATATGCATCAGGTAATTCGCAGATGTAACATAGTCATTGGCATGCAGGGGGAAAGCCCATAAACTCATACAGTTCTGGGCATTTACTCCACAATCGATTTCTGAATAGAGAGCTAAACAGAAAGTTCAGAGGAGATACAAGGTGAAGTTCAGCAAGTAGCTCTAAAAAATTATTAATCTGTCTGTACAAACCAAGCAAAGCAACCTCAGAAGATATGACTGCCGTTGGTAAACCAGAGCAACGAAGGGGAGGCTCACCACACCAGTTCACAATTATGCAAAGACCAATCACCTTGTTGGATGACAAATTTACAGCACAAGTATATGCCCTCCTGACAATCTCGTACCCTGTAGCCATCTCCTACACAAGAAACAGGCAGAACATCGTCAGTAAGAACTGTATTTCTCATAACAGCAAAGCAGCAATTGTGCATTTGGTATCCCCGTCTTTGGGCAGGAAGAACGTTGCCGTGACTGCGGTCATGACCAAACCGCAACTCGGGAAATGTAGGCTACAGCTACTACACATCTTCTTATGAAGGTATGAGCTAATGTAGCACCAAAGTAAAGCAAGTATCTAAATTCTAAATTCTTATGAAGATGCGAAAAAAGTGTGGAGTTCAGCAATGTATCAGCCAAGTGTGCAGTACATAAAGCACACGATAGGAAAACCTTGCATGCACAAATGTCCTTAGGGCAACTGTTATTAGGAAAACCTTGCATGCGCAAATGTCCCTAGGGCAACTGTTATTAGGGGTGTGCCAATGGCTTTAGGGCTGTGCCACGCCTTTGCAATGACACAAAAAACCAATGCACTGATCCACCCTTGCAATTCATCATGGAAAAATTGTGACAAAAAGAATGCATACAAACAATCATCCATCTGAAAGGACCATATCCAGTCGATGATGCTCATAAATTTACCAGCGTCTCAATGAACAAATCAACCTAAGGGAACACAAGCTGAACTGGTACCAACCTTTTGGTGTTACATAAGCAAAGAATGTCTTCTACCATTTTTCTCCTTCAGCTCTATGTAATTTACAGAACATAATATAATAATCCAACAAAGAAAGAAGCCCTTGGCGCTTCTGTTAGGACATTTTTCAGATTGTAAAAATCAGACGTGTCACTAAAGCAAGAAAATTACTAATTAGACGTGAATGAGACATACAAATATGTCATGTTTGTGAGCATACAGAAGTTTGAGGGCAGCTCTCCTGTGATGTTATTTGCAGAAATGAAACTTGCAAGAGAGAAAATTAATGATTTAAGAAGCTTCAGATTATCCTTTGTCGCTACAAATTAAGAAATCACACACATCTTAGGCGAATGAAAAATAAAGCAGGACTTCTATCCAGCTGTATGCCAAACTGCGACATATTCTTGCACCTTTTTTTAGCCTCTGTCATGAAGCCATAAAACTTTTATGCATCAAATATCTAGTACTAAAAAGCATTTCCTGCTTCTTCGTTTTTTTTGGTAGTCAAGATGCATGGCCAAGAATTGATGTTCTTGTAAAACTCCAATGGAAAATATACCAGTACTGAATCAAAAGACTGTAAAAACATGGAGTGATTTATGACCTGTATGTTCGGAAAATCTACCAGTACTAAATTAAAAGGCTGCAAAAACCTGTATGTTCATAAACGACCTGGATATATGCCATCAGTTTCAGGTCTGGGTCCGCATCTCTATAGAAAAACTCTACTTAGCTAACTTGTTAAACTACGGATCAATCAAATTCTCCTCACCCCGTACTGTAAAACAAACGTCAGGCATCCAGAAAAATATCAACAACAGCACAAAACAAGTCAAACGTACCAACAGCAGAAGAATCATCGAACGGCCAACACCCAGACGGCACAGACACACCCACCCACAACAAAAGAGCACCGAGAGAATCACGGCCAGCAACAGAAACTAGAGCCGGACCACGACCTTGTCCACCACGCACACGACTAACATACCGAATTCCAGTAGGACGATCAACGACGGGATCCCCCTCCAAAGTAACTTCCGCAAACCATAAATCAGACAATATAAAGAAAGAACACACAATAAAGCAAGATCAATCAGGAACCTCAACCCCCTATTTATAATTAGCGGCAAATTAAGCGGCACCCAGAAACAGCGTCATAAGCGGCGCTACATGAGAACACGTGGTCACATCACGCGTGAAACCCAGCATGACAGCCCTGCATGAACACACACAGTCACGTCATGAACGAATAAAAAAAGCCAACTAACGACGAATCCAGTCAACTACAATGCAGCAACATTCACTAAATGTATACCTAATAAACGTCC
>NC_041382.1:60663100-60686393 GCF_002162155.2 Triticum dicoccoides | reverse complement strand
CAGAAAACATAATCCTATCAGGTAATAGAGAATATATGTGCGTGTGTATGCTGGAACAACTAGTGTGAATTAAAGCTCCACATATATTTGCATGTGAATATATAATAGACATTTAATGTCATATACTTGGATGTGTATAAATATGAATAATCAATTACTCTTTGTCCTCCTAAAATAGCGTAGCCACACGACCTATATATATCCTCCACATCAGTGCGGAAACTAACACCCGACATTTGAACGAACTTAAATCTATTAACTCTAAACTTTTGCGTATTTGTCTCTCGTGAAGAGACAAACCACGTGCAAAACACAATTTATTTCGGGTGGGTTCCGCTAAGCACATAATATGTACAAAGATTAGGTAACAAGGTATTTCTTTGAGTTTGCGAACCTAACAAAATTTTCATTTTCTGTTCTTTGGTATGTCGGTAACAAGGCAATCGGAAGGAGAAGATGAGACAGGTCTGGAGGCCCACCAAGCATCAGCGGCACCCAAAAGAACTAGCCTGGCCAAGCAATCCATTCAGCTACCTCCTAACCAAAACTGGCCCGCTATCGCTGGCAGGCAAGTAGTCGGGCCCCTGTGAGGGCATCCTATGACCACCACGGGCCTTCATAAGGTGGCACACCACGCTCTAGTGTTTCGGCCTCGAGCGTCTCATCCGCCCTGAGCTCCCATCTCGATAACCTCCATGTCGGTCATACCATGCCGGTGCAAAGCAACAATAACGTGGGCCTACGCCAGCACCGTACGACTGACATGAGGTTGTCAAGATGGGAGCTCAGGAGGGGGAGACGCTCAAGACCAAAAGACCAAAGTGTGATGCACCACCTAAGAAAGGTCAGATGTGGTTGTAGGATTCCCTCACATGGGCCCCGCTACTTGCCTACGCTCCGGTGGTAGCCGAAGTAGTTGTGGTGAGGAGGTAGCTGAACGTATTGCTTGGCTGGGTCTGCTTCTCCTTGGTGCCTCCGATGCTTGGTGGGCCTACAAACTGTCCCATCTTTTCCTTGCGGTTGTTTTGTTTCCGACATGTTACAAAACAGAAAATGAAGAATTCTTTAACCCCGCAAACGCAACAAAATATTGTGGTGCCTACTCTTCGCATTGATCACATGACTGGTGGGACCTACCCGACCAAAATAAGTTGTGTTTTGCATGTGGTTTGTCTCATAGTGAGAGATAAATGCACAAAAATTTAGAGTTGTAGATTTAAGTTTTTCAAATGTCAGAAGTTGTTTACAAGCTGTGTGAAAGACATATATAGGTCTTGTACCTAGACTATTTTAGGAGGAAAATTAATAATCAATTATCCATATTTATTCGCATCCAAAATATATTAGAATAAATGCCTAGTACTATATATTGTCACTTATTCACATCCAAATATGTGACGAGCTTTAATTGGCACTGGTTATTCTAGGACATCTACATAAATATATCAATCAATCTACATGTTGGGAGGTTGCTAACAGAAGAAAAGAAAAAAATCATTAATGTGTTAACCAAAATCATATCAAGTAAATAAAACATAATAAGATATAGAAACCATGCAATACAACCCTGACAATTAAGTAAAGATACATCTAAGAAGATACGTGTAGGGTTGTATTGGTGGCAGGCCAGAGTAATCCAACTAGTGAAAAAGATGGATCTTATCTTTTTCATGCCGGTCAGTGATTATCTTCTATTGTTAGCAACTTGGCATGGAGATGAATATATCTTTGATAATTTTGAAAAGAAATACATTTTTATATGTATCTTTACTCAATTGTTGTAGTTGTATTTGCATGGTCCCTGGACTTACCTTATGTTATATTTATATCGATACATATAGTGAATCTTAAACTTGATTTATTTGTATTAGAGCAACTCCAATAGCTCCTGTAAAAACCTTCCTGTAAAAGTGGTTTTACGGGTTAGTCTGTATAATTTAGCGGAAGTTGTCCCATGAGGTCTTTTCTTAGTTCCCATAAACATCTTCCCCTAAAATTTGACATTGCCCGTCGACATTGCGACGCTAGTTGGGTGACCGGCGCTAAGTTCCTAGTGGCGACGGCACATGGCTGTGCTACGGCAAGCAGTGGTGCGGGGAGGCGCGATCACAAGCGACGGTGCAACGGCAACTTGCGGCGCGACGGCAAGCTATGGGCTAGCGCGGGCCAGCGACAAGCCGAAGGCGGCACGATGGTGTTCCAGAGCTCCACCCGTGAACTTTAAGGCGGTTTCCTACTCACCAAAATTACACAGGAAGGTCATCTTCTCATGAACATGAGGGGAGTTAAGGGCAATTATACGGGATCTCATAGAAAATCAGGTTTACGGGAGCTATTGGAGGCCTTCTTTGCCTCAACTTCCCGTAGACAATGGTTCTTTTAAGGATACGGGAGCTATTGGAGTTGCTCTTAAGACACGAATGATGAAAATGTTTTTCTTGCTTTAGCAACCTCTGCACATCGCAAGGCCTGCCTTTTTCCTAGTAAGGGATACACCTTATCCGAAGTTGGTTGGCTACAATCAAGGTTTTTGAGTCGATGAGTCGACGAGTCGCTCAGGGGCGGTGACTCTAGACTAGTCGTGACTAGTCTAGACTCATGGTCGACGAGTCGACATGTGACGAGTCGACGTGAGTTATGCAGTAGGCAGTAGGTACAATAAAATTACCATACAGAAGCACTATCCTGTATCATCTCTTTTCCTTTTGCTCTGATCTGCTCTAGACCTCTAGTGCTTCTGCTTGGTAGCTCAGGGGAGGAGCAGACCAGCAGCAGCAACAACCATGGAAGGAGGGGAGGAGCAGACCACCAGCAGCAGCAACCAGAGGAGGGACGGAGCAGATATGCAGCAGCAACCAGGGGAGGAGGGGAGGAGCAGCAAGCCAGCAACCATGGGCGGCGGCGGTTGCCAAGGAAAGGGTTGGGTCAGGGGGGAGGGGGAACTGCTTCGATCTAGGTTTCCAGCAAGCAAGATTAGAGAAAAAAAATTGAGTCGTTCGACCCAGAAAACACGACGAGTCGTGACTAGTCGCTTGAGTCGCTCGACTCATACCATGAGTCGAGTCGCTAGGCTGAGTCGCCCCTGCTAGTGTGACTCATCGACTAGTCGCGACTAGTCGAGCGACTCGAAAACAGAGGCTACAATTCGAAGGTCATAAATAATTTCTTGACGAGAATATGCTCCTATGAAATGAATTCTAGTTTGGTAAAGCATTTATGCCTCAATATTTCTAATCTATGGGTCCACCTAGCTATTGTGTCAGCCCCCTAAGCTTTTGGATATATAACCCATGCTGAGAACAGAGTTATGTGCAAGGTTTTTTCCAGCGCACCTAGCGAGCATTTTGCAACCTCCTTTGTCCTTTTTTGACAAAAGTGCATGCTTAACCACACGTTAACCAAAATTAAGCGCTGCGTGTAACGTCGCGACCTTCAATACTTAACACATGATGACTGTCCATTTGTTTCATTTATGTAGGCACCTCTATACTTTCCAAAGCTTGAATTTATTACTTGACTAACATAAGTCAAGATTGTAACTGAGTTTAGGTCTAATGGCAAATAACTTAGGCTTTGTTTGGATGTTTCTATTAGAGGCTTCAGTATTGAATTGACTGGAATACCAATACAACAAGGAAATTGAAATGGACAAGAATACGAATTCATTTGTTTGGTTGTGCACTGAATTGGCTCATGAAATTTCAGTTATGTTTCAATACCAAATCCTGTTTGGATGACAAACTCTGGAACTGCATAGTTACACTTACATGAGTTAGAGATTATGCTTTGTGACGAACAGTATGTTTTGCGGAGGGGCAAATGTTTCCAAGCAAATCGGAGGCCCTGCACTCGGTATTGCGCTGGGACGTGCACAAGTGGGAGGAAGTCACACTTTGTATTGATGCATATTTCCACCGGGTAACACAGAGGGCATCCAAAATAGCTGAATTAGAGGCGGCTCCCAATACCAATTCCCAATTCAAAGGCTGAATACATAGTATTACATACAACATCCAAACACAAC
Source organism: Triticum dicoccoides (assembly GCF_002162155.2). Lineage (NCBI taxonomy): Eukaryota > Viridiplantae > Streptophyta > Magnoliopsida > Poales > Poaceae > Triticum > Triticum dicoccoides. The sequence goes on along the minus strand of NC_041382.1, from coordinate 60,682,369 downwards.
ATTATCTCTAATGGCAAACATAATAAAGAAGATTATGTTTTCCGTGCATAAATGTTGGTAATTAGCAACATTTTGAGTGACTATCTACACTATTATGAATCCCCTAGGCAAGTTGTAGACAGTGGGGATATTTAAGAAACCGAAGCCCAAACAGAGAAAGAAAATGCACACAGGCTCAACAAACCAATCTTCCCTTGTTCTTTCACCATTATATTTTCATCTGACCAAAGCAGGACTAGATAACCTATGAAGCACCAACACAAGAACGGGGGCACGGCGATACAGATACGGGGATACGGCAATTTCTAACTTCCAAATATAAGAACTAAATCCATCCAAGATAAGGAAATAAACCACTACCTGTTTGCCGTTCACGTGATCCTCAACATGTCCATTGCTCGCCCTACCAGGCAAAAGCCAAATTGCACGTCAGCAACCAACCTCAAAATGTAAAGTGAACTGAAAAAAAGAACACCCATTTGTACTCACAATCCTGGTCCCAGCAAGGCAACCTCACGCTCCTTGGCGTCCTGAAGCACTGGCGCGTAAGCCTCAGCATCCTGTACTCTGCAAGGTCTAGCTCTGGTTCCTCATCCTCACCTCAACAAACCCCTCAACAAACTCGCTCTCCTCACAGAGCTTGTCCTCGCCTTCATCCTCTCCCTCACCCTCACCCTTAGCCTCAGCATCAAGATCATCGGCATCATCACCCTCGCCGTCGCCTGGGTGCTCGTGGTGGTGAACCGACTCATAGCTCCCGGCCTCGGAGCTCCCGCAATCGCTGTCCTTGCCGCAGCCCTCCGTTAATCCGGAGCATCATGTATGCCCGCTCCTGCGCCCATCCAAACGGGATATTTACATGTTACTATGTTGATCGTTGCCTCGAAACAAAAAACACGGGATGTTAATCGCACGCCTCGGAACCCTAGGGACGGGAAGGGGACGGCCGGGGCCGCGAGATCTCGCAACTTGCCTGCTCCTTGAGGACGCGCGCCAGGGCGAGGACGGCGTCGACCTGGATGAGAGACGTGAAAGGGCGCCACGCTTCGTCCCCGGTCGCTGCCGCAAGCGGCATCCTCTTCCCCACCGGAAGCGGCGGCCGGCGGAGGCTGATTCGGGCTAGGGTTGTGGTCGGCGTATTACGCGTGGCCCGGATCTGCTTTTCTTCGAGGGACGGGTGGGCCGGATCTGGTCGGCGGGGGTGCCGGCGAGACTCGTCCACGGCGACGCAGACCAGGTGGCCCCGGTCGAGTGCAGCAGCAGCCACCTGAAGTCGAAGCTCCCGCACGCGGAGCTGCGTGTCGTCGGCGGACGCGACCACCTGACGGTGGGTGGACGGTGGTGTTCGGCAGGGAGGAGGTCAGGAGGAGTTTTTTTTTCTTCTTTTTTTGAGAGAGAAGGAGGTCAGGAGGAGTTGGCCCAAGAGCTGCGGGCGTTCTGGTCGCGCTGCGAGAAGGCGATAAATTGGATTTTTGCCCTATTTTACTTTTTCATCTGACTAGTAAGCATGCACGTGTAACGCATGTCTCTGCCATGGCATGTCAGGGTGTGTCAGGGTGACGACCCTAGAAGCAGTACCAGTTGAGTGAAGGCGTTTTGGAGCAATGGACGTCAGAGCAGTGGTCCCGAGAGCTTTGCAACTTCGACGACTTGGACCTCATGCCGTGTGGGTTGCAACTACTACGGGCATGTGGAATGCTCATCTCTTCATCGTCGCAGGAGAGTGCCTCGTGACTTCTTTCCGGTAGGTGATGGAAGAGCGGCTTGTTCGGCGGAGCGAGTCCCCTAACTAGTGTGTGTTTGTGTGGTCGGCGTTGTGGCATTCGCCACGCCGTCAAGTGTGGGCTTAGCCATGTGTGTTTATGATGTTCTAGAGTGGGCTTGACACTTTTATTTTGCTTTTCTCCTGGTTTTCCGTGATTAACTCGACAATCTTCTGCTTAATCAATGAAATGTCAAAGGTTTTGCTTCGTGTTTTTAATTTATTTGTACTCATACTCATTTACTCAACTAAAATTCAAATATATCTAATGTGTTTCTTACCATTAAAGAAGGCATGCTAAACACTCATGTCTGCTTTGAAAATCCACCCAAGATAAAACTAAATTAAGAAGTAAGACCATAGAGAAATAGACCTAGAAAGTAAAATCATCTCCTATAATTACAAATTCATGACGTCCTTCTACCAATTTTCAGTGTATCATGTTCATAACTTTAATCCAAATTCATTGCCAAGACTTTGGAATAATATAAAGGAATCATCTATTGAACTAATGGTTATACATCATACCAAATTCTAGATCAGATCATCAACAACACCACTTGAGTAATCCTATAATATGGCTTCAAGTAACACATCCGCTGAATTTAGTTACATTTTTACTAACCCAAATAGTATAAGTGAAGATAGAAGGAAAAAGCTATTTCTGAACTTAAGCATATTTACATGCTATACTTTATCTAGATATAAAGAGGGGAAATATACAGTATGAGATGAAGTAGTGGAGCGGAGCGCCCGCATCAGCGGTCAATCTATGGTAGGCAAGTGAATGACGTGATACCACGACTACTATTCACTGTTGGCCAAGGGAAGCAGTGGCCAAATGAAGGAGATGCCCCTGGCGGCTGTGCCTCCGCCAGGAGCCCTTCCGCTCGACGCTCGCTGTGTCAAACAGTCAAGGAATTGCGCAGGGTGCTCTTAGTAATCTTGCAAGCGAACAGGGCTCCAAACAGTCTAGAAATCGAACAGGGTAACTTGTTAGTATATCAACAAAGAAACTAATGATGCTACACCAACTCTCCCTGCTGTAGCAAACGTGCAAGCTTACACCAGTGCAAATGTCATTCACATATTACTCTATCATTCGCATTAAAAATATATAGACAACGCCCTAAACATGCATGATATAGACGTCGAGTAAGTAAGAAAGTTGGCTCCATCCCACAAGCTCAGACAATTTAAAGATGGAACATTACCTTCTTGTGCAAATCTTGTAGAAACCTTTATATATTTAATGCTACATTCTATAGAGCACTGGAGCATCTCGCAGAACTCAACTTAATGAACTTATGATTAGATTGAATGCAAAACAAGGAAGTCGCTACTTACTAAATGTTTACCATCGACAATCATGGATGGTGAACTTGTGATTGACTTGCGAGAAGTCTAACACTCAAATTATCTATGGCAACAAAGCACAGGATCAAAAGGCCAAAGCCATCAACAATCATGGATGCTGTCTTTTCTTGGTGAGCGACACAACCTGCACATGACCGGGCCCTAGGGCATGGGAATCTCTTGGTTGTTGGTAAAAATATTCCAAACTTTGATGCTCAGCTTCAACTTCTCTAAAGGTTCCTTACAAAAAAGAGAGAAGTTGAGTCACTAAAATAACCACTCTAAAGGGTCTCAACAAGTTCTGTTGTACTGATCATCAAAGAAATGAATGTTAGGATATAAGACATAGAAAAAATATGCATAACGATCTTTCTGGTATACGGCAGACTGCAGCTAAGTGGTAACAAAGAAAAGTCATTTTCTGAAAGTTAATTCTACATTAACAGAGTCACCATGAGATTTCGTCAGTACATGCACCTCTGAATTCCATCGATCAGTCCCAGTGGATTTGGTCCTGAACTGCACATCACATGTTTTGCATTACACATCTGCTTGCTCGCTCGGTCGTCAATGTAGCCGCCCAGGGCTGTTCAAACATCCAGCAAAATATCAACCACCAAAGCTCGTGAGCATTCAATTCAAGTATGAACAAAGGCTACATCACACGTCTGAGCTCCAATGTGGTGAAGTTTGTATCACAGAGATGAATAAAACCTGAAGGGAAAATCCACCTCCCGCATGGCCAAACAAAAACATGTTTTTCACAAATATCGATCAGACAGGAGCGCATTTGTTCATCTCTTGAAGCACAAATACATAAACACTTTGGGATATGGGTGCCTGGGGTCAAAAGATGATTATGACAAACTGATGGATAAATAGCACGAATTGCTGATAATCTGGACACAAATTGGTTACTTATCCATCTTCTCTCAAATGTGAAAAAACCACGAATGGATCTGCTGTACCAGTGAGGCAGTGACAGGGATGGTGGCACAACAAATTGGGGGCTGACCTGTGAAACGAAGGATGGGTGAGGTGCGTTCAATCTTGAGACGGATATGGCAGTAGGTGGGTTTGTTCGCCGGCCACCCATAATAGTACGCAGTGAGAGGTGGATGAAGACGGCGGCACGGCGGTGCAAAACCGGCACAGATCGGTGAGGGGCCGACGTGAACGATTGGTCGCGTCGCGAGCACCCTGGCCCGCGCCAGGCGGCGGCGTCCAGATAGTCGCTTCCGTGGCGTCCATCCCAAGGTGGCCGGGTCCCTTCATCCCATATCCCATGGCCGGCGGTCGTCCGGCCAGAGGAGGCCGGCGGCCGTCCGGCCAGAGGAAGCCGGCGGCCGGAGGGAGGCGCAGAGAAGGAAGCACTCTTGAGCAGCATCAACGCAGAGGAGGGGAGTACGCGTGCTCGGGCTGGCGGCGGCGTGCGGGAGGGGCAGAGGTGGAGGAGAACGCGTAAAGGAAGGAGGCAGATATGTGCGGAGGCTTATTAGCGACCAGATGTGATTAGCAATTTGTGGGTGCCGCTAATCATGCAGCGAAAGGCGGATGAAGACGGCAGCAGGGGGATTGGCAAACGTCTGCTCGGCAGAACATTCGATCCTAGCCATTGATTAGGATGGCAGACCATTAACTTAATATCAACAGTAGAATATGTTTTAACTGATTTGATCGGAGGGTCCTGGTTATCTCGTGTACACTTCGTTGTGTGGCTTTAGAGGGAGTTATGTTTGCTCTTTTAATAGTAGTATAGATATAGATAATTTGCCCCGTAAGACCTGCCGGATGGGGCCGAGGACCACTAATCATTGAAACAACCCCGAAGCAAATCATCCAACCCCTTGTAAAGTGGGACAAATCATCCAATAGCCCGCGAGAAGGCAGGGTGTGCTGACTAATGGATGCTGGGGAATGAAGCGCCGCCAAGTCTCAAATGATGTCGGATAGTCATAGTGTACAGAACTACGAAATGAAATGTAGGAAACATGTTCTTCTTCTATTGACAGCAGCGGGATTCTTACTGGTATTTTTTTAGAACAAAGGCATCACACCATGTTCCATTTTCATTGAAATTAAGCAAAGTCTATACAAAATCATCATTACAGCTTCTACAGCCGGATATAGCAAACACACCTGTCAGCCCTTGTATGGTTGCGTCCACAATCGGATATCTCAAATTTGACCCCTCAAAACCGTGATATCCATGCAACGTGAGAAACTACCAACGTCAATCATATACACATATAGACGGACACAGTTCAAACTAAATGGCATATAAACACCGTAGATCAGATCAAAAGATTTAGTTCATCGTCGCAACATAGATAAATACTACTAAATTAACTAAAAACTAAAATGGAAATGAGAGCGGGACATCACCACTTTGGCGTTGGTCCCTTGTGGTCGCTGTTGCGGCTATAGCACTCTGTGTATGCGTTGGCGATGGGAGGTGCACCGTCATCGGAGCCGTGGGAACCGTCAAAGTCGTGGCTGCGTGTGCGGACGACGAGCTCCTCATCGCCCTCCTCCGCCTCGAGCAACAACGACTCCTAGTCGATGGGGTCTTCGTCGCCGGTCAGTGAAGGAAATATGCCCTAGAGGCAATAATAAAGTTATTATTTATTTCCTTATATCATGGTAAATGTTTATTATTCATGATAGAATTGTATTAACCGGAAACATAATACATGTGTGAATACATAGACAAACAACATGTCACTAGTATGCCTCTACTTGACTAGCTCGTTGAATCAAAGATGGTTAAGTGTCCTAGCCATAGACATGAGTTGTCATTTGATTAAACGGGTCACATCATTAGAGAATGATGTGATTGACTTGACCCATTCTGTTGGCATAACACTTGATCTTTTAGTTTGTTGCTATTGCTTTCTTCATGACTTATACATGTTCATATGACTATGAGATTATGCAACTCCCGTTTACCGGAGGAACACTTTGTGTGCTACCAAACGTCACAACGTAACTAGGTGATTATAAAGGTGCTCTACAGGTGTCTCCGAAGGTACTTGTTGGGTTGGCGTATTTCAAGATTAGAATTTGTCACTCCGATTGTCAGAGAGGTATCTCTGGGTTCACTCGGTAATGCACATCACTATAAGCCTTGCAAGCATTGCAACTAATGAGTTAGTTGCGGGATGATGTGTTACGGAACGAGAAAAGAGACTTGCCGGTAACGAGATTGAACTAGGTATTGAGATACCGACGATCGAATCTCGGGCAAGTAACATACCGATGACAAAGGGAACAACGTATGTTGTTATGCGGTTTGACCGATAAAGATCTTCGTAGAATATGTAGGAGCCAATATGAGCATCCAGGTTCCGCTATTGTTTATTGACCGGAGACGTGTCTCAGTCATGTCTACATAGTTCTCGAACCCATAGGGTCCGCACGCTTGAAGTTCGATGATGGTTATATTATGAGTTTATGTGTTTTAATATACTGAAGGAGTTCGGAGTCCCGGATGAGATCGGGGACATGACGAGGAGTCTCGAAATGGTCGAGAAGTAAAGATCGATATATTGGACGACTATATTCGGACATCGGAAAGGTCCCGAGTGATTCGGGTATTTTTGGGAGTGCCAGGGAGTTACGGGAATTCGTATTGGGCCTTAATGGGCCATACGGGAAAGGAGAGAAAGGCCTCAAAGGGTGGCCGCACCCCTCCCCATGGGCTGGTCCGAATTGGACTAGGGAGGGGGGGCGCCCCCTTCCTTCCTTCTCCTTTTCCCTTCCCTTTCCTTCCCTCCTACTCCTACTACTTGGAAGGGCTCCTAGTTCTACTAGGAAAGGGGGAATCCTACTCCTGGTGGGAGTAGGACTCCCCTAGGGCGCGCCATAGAGAGGGCCAGCCCTCCCCCTCCTCCACTCCTTTATATACGAGGGCAGGGGGCACCCCAAAGACATAACAATTAATCTCTTGATCTCTTAGCCGTGTGCGGTTCCCCTCTCCACCATAATCCACCTCGGTCATATCGTAGCGGTGCTTAGGCAAAGCCCTACGTCGGTAGAACATCATCATCGTCACCACGCCGTCGTGCTGACGGAACTCTCCCTCAAAGCTCGGCTGGATCGGAGTTTGAGGGACGTCATCGAGTTGAACGTGTGCAGAACTCGGAGGTGCCGTGCGTTCGGTACTTGATCGGTCAGATCGTGAAGACGTATGACTACATCAACCACGTTGTGCTAACGCTTCCGCTTTCGGTCTACGAGGGTACGTGGATACCACTCTCCCCTCTCGTTGCTATGCATCACCATGATCTTGCGTGTGCATAGGAAATTTTTAAAATTACTACGTTCCCATCAGTGGCATCCGAGCCAGGTTTTATGCGTTGATGTTATATGCACGAGTAGAACACAAGTGAGTTGTGGGCGATATAAGTCATACTGCTTACCAGCATGTTATACTTTGGTTCGGCGGTATTGTTGGATGAAGCGGCCCGAACCGACATTACGCGTACGCTTATGCGAGATTGGTTTTACCGCTGTGCTATGCACACAGGTGACTAGCGGGTGTCAGTTTCTCCAACTTTAGTTGAACCGGGTGTGGCTACAACCGGTCCTTGAGAAGGTTAAAACAGCACTAACTTGACAAACTATCGTTGTGGTTTTCAATGCGTAGGTAAGAACGGTTCTTGCTCAGCCCGTAGCAGCCACGTAAAACTTGCAACAACAAAGTAGAGGACGTCTAACTTGTTTTTGCAGGGCATGTTGTGATGTGATATGGTCAAGACGTGATGAGACATAAGTTGTTGTATAAGATGATCATGTTTTGTTGAAGTTATCGACAACTGACAGAAGCCTTATGGTTGTCTCTTTATTGCATAAGATGCAAGCACCAAATAATTGCTTTACAATTATCGCTATGCGATAGCAATAGTTGCAAGAGCAATAGTTGGCGAGACGACCATGTGACGACACATTGATATAGATCAAGATGATGGAGATCATGGTGTCATGCCGGTGACGATGGAAATCATGACGATGTTTTGGAGATGGAGATCAAAGGCACAAGATGATGATGGCCATATCATGTCACATATTTTGATTGCATGTGATGTTTATCTTTTATGCATCTTATCTTGCTTTAATTGACGGTAGCATTATAAGATGATCTCTCACTAAATTTCAAGATAAAAGTGTCCTCCCTGAGTATGCACCGTTGCCAAAGTCCATCGTGCCCAGACACCACGTGATGATCGGGTGTGATAAGCTCTACGTCCATCTACAACGGGTGCAATCCAGTCTTGCACACGCAGAATACTCAGGTTAAACTTGACGAGCCTAGCATATGCAGATATGGCCTCGGAACACTAGAGACTGAAAGGTCGAGCGTGAGTCATATAGTAGATATGATCAACATAATGATGTTCACCATTGAAAACTACTCCATTTCACGTGATGATCGGTTATGGTTTAGTTGATTTGGATCACGTTATCACTTAGAAGATTACAGGGATGTCTTTCTAAGTGGGAGTTCTGAAGTAATATGATTAATTGAACTTAAATTTATCATGAACTTAGTCCTGGTAGTATTTGCATATCTATGTTGTAGATCAATAGCCCGCGTTATTGCTTCCCTATATTTTAGATATGTTCCTAGAGAAAACTAAGTTGAAAGATGATAGTAGCAATGATGCGGACTGGGTCTGTGATCTGAGGTTTATCCTCATTGCTGCACAGAAGAATTATGTCCTTGATGCACCGCTAGGTGACTGACCTATTGCAGGAGCAGATGCAGACGTTATGAATGTTTGGCTAGCTCAATATGATGACTACTTGATAGTTTAGTGCACCATGCTTAACGGCTTAGAATCGGGGCTTCAAAGACGTTTTGAACGCCATGGAGCATATAAGATGTTCCAAGAGTTGAAATTGGTATTTCATACGCATGCCCGTGTCGAGAGGTATGAGACCTCTGACAGTACTTTACCTACAAGATGAAGGAGAATAGCTCAACCAGTGAGCATGTGCTCAGATTGTCGGAGTACTACAATTGCTTGAATCAAGTGGGAGTTAATCTTCCAGATAAGAGAGTAATTGACAAAGTTCTCTAGTCACTATCACCGAGTTACTAGAACTTAGTGATGAACTATAATATGCAAGGGATGACAAAAGTAATTCCCAAGCTCTCCGTGATGCTGAAATCAATGAAGGTAGAAATCAAGAAAAGCATCAAGTGTTGATGGTTGACAAAGACCACTAGTTTCAAAAGGGGCAAAGGGAAGAAAGGGAACTTCAAGAAGAACGGCAAGCAAGTTGCTGCTCAAGTGAAGAAGCCCAAGTCTGGACCTAAGCCTGAGATTGAGTGCTTCTACTACAAAGGGACTGGTCACTAGAAGCGGAACTGTCCCAAGTATTTGGCGGATAAGAAGGATGGCAAAGTGAACAAAGGTATATTGGATATACATGTTATTGATGTGTACTTTACTAGTGTTTATAGCAACCCCTCGGTATTTGATACTAGTTCAGTTGCTAAGAGTAGTAACTTGAAACAAGAGTTGCAGAATGAACAGAGACTAGTTAAGGGTGAAGTGACAATGTGTGTTGGAAGTAGTTCCAAGAATGATATGATCATCATCGCACACTCCCTATACTTTCGGGAATAGTGCTGAACCTAAATAAGTGTTATTTGGTGTTTGCGTTGAGCATGAATATGATTTGATCATGTTTATTGCAATACGGTTATTGTCGGTGTCAAAACCGGCGAATCTCGGGTAGGGGGTCCCGAACTGTGCGTCTAGGCCGGATGGTAACAGGAGGCAGGGGACACGATGTTTTACCCAGGTTCGGGCCCTCTTGATGGAGGTAAAACCCTACGTCCTGCTTGATTAATATTGATGATATGGGTAATACAAGAGTAGATCTACCACGAGATCAGAGAGGCTAAACCCTAGAAGCTAGCCTATGGTATGATTGTTGTTTGTCCTACGGACTAAAACTCTCCGGTTTATATAGACACCGGAGAGGGCTAGGGTCCGCACGCTTAAAGTTCGATGACGGTTATATTATGAGTTTATGTGTTTTGATGTACCGAAGGAGTTCGGAGTCCCAGATGAGATCGGGGACATGACGAGGAGTCTCGAAATGGTCTAGACGTAAAGATCGATATATTGGACGACTATATTCGAACATCGGAAAGGTTTCGAGTGATTCGGGTATTTTCGGGAGTGCCGGGGAGTTACGAGAATTCGTATTGGGCCTTAATGGGCCATACAGGAAAGGAGAGAAAGGCCTCAAAGGGTGGCCGCACCCCTCCCCATGGGCTGGTCCAAATTGGACTAGGGAGGGGGGCGCCCCCTTCCTTCCTTCTCCTTTTTCCTTCCCTTTCCTTCCCTCCTACTCCTACTACTTGGAAGGGCTCCTAGTTCTACTAGGAAAGGGGGAATCCTACTCCTGGTGGGAGTAGGACTCCCCTAGGGCGCGCCATAGAGAGGGCCGGCCCTCCCCCTCCTCCACTCCTTTATATACGGGGGCAGGGGGCACCCCAAAGACATAACAATTGATCTCTTGATCTCTTAGCCGTGTGCGGTTCCCCTCTCCACCATAATCCACCTCGGTCATATCGTAGCGGTGCTTAGGCGAAGCCCTGCGTCGGTAGAACATCATCATCGTCACCACGCCGTCGTGCTGACGGAACTCTCCCTCAAAGCTCGGCCGGATCAGAGTTCGAGTGACGTCATCGAGTTGAACGTGTGCAGAACTCGGAGGTGCCGTGCGTTCGGTACTTGATCGGTCGGATCGTGAAGACGTACGACTACATCAACCGCGTTGTGCTAACACTTCCGCTTTCGGTCTACGAGGGTACGTGGACAACACTGCCCCCTCTCGTTGCTATGCATCACCATGATCTTGCGTGTGCGTAGGAAATTTTTGAAATTACTACGTTCCCATCAGTCAGTGCGTTGTTGTAGCTTGACATTGGATCGAAAGGGGAGGAGACGAGGAGAGGAGTAGACGACAAGTGGAATGGAGTGTGGTTTGACTGAAATCTAGGGTTTGTCTGGGTGGGGATATGTATGGGTTCGGATGGACCAGGATGGGATGGTCCAACGAGCACGTCTGAGCCTCTCATATCCACCCTAAATTTGGACTGGGTTTGAGGGGTGCCAGTGAGATAACTTTACATTGAAAAAAGTCATCGAAACATACCAACATCAGATCTAATTTCGAAGCTTTCGTAGCGGCGAATTTAACAATAAAACGGATTTTAAATTGGATGAAAGGTTTGAGCCACAAAGCATTTTGAATGTCAAATTTAGATGAAACCTATGCTGATAACGCCATTTGTCTTATATGCATACTCACCCTAAAAACAACATATGCATGTGCTAATGATAGGAAAAGAGCTCAGACTCACTCCACACATCCAACCATGTCTAAGAAGGATTTGTTCGGTTGTAATGCATGCATGAGCTCGGTATTTAACCTTAAAAACATAACGATTCACAGATGGTGCAGTTCGTAATAAAAAAATTATTGCTAGTTGTTATAGTTTTTTTCATGGTTGTTTACTTTCAAATAATTTTGTGTAAAAAGTTTAACAATCTTGCTAAAGTACATCTAGATGTGTCCTAATAGGGGGAGTAACTTATACATAACGCAACCCAAGACAAATTTGCTTAGAGCAAGTACAATAGTGGGCTTATAGGCCGCTTCCATGACACTTTTGCCTATTTGAAGGAGAGATGTGAAAAAGTAAGGGGAATGAACTCTAATGCATGAGTCTAGCTATATACGCACTTATAGGTAAATGAAATAAATGTGAAGCTGATAGAATTGGGAGGTAACCCTTTTAACCGGGTACGAGCGGGCCCATCCAACATCATAGTAAAGTATTTTGCACAGACCATATCATTGACATCCAACATCTCCATGGCTAACTCATAACTCTCGATCTAGCCGTCTGGAGGGAGATCAACTATATAATTAGGCACTTTGCGAGGACCATTAAAGTCCTTAGGCAGACGTTCATTACGCAGAGCCGACACTAAACACGACACTCCAACCGTCCTGGAAATCATCCTGGCTCCCACTGAGGCCGAAGGTGTCATCAGAGGCTGCTGATACGCCTCCTGCTGAGCCGCCGCTTCAGCCTCACAGCGAGCTCTGGCGTCATCCACGATCACCTAAGCATTGACCGCTGGGTTACGGGGCGGGTTATCATCACGGGGTGGGTTACGATGTCGTTCACTGCTAGAGACTGCGGGCGACTCAATGTGCCGGCTGTAACTACGACTCGGGCGGGGAGTCAAGTGCACACGATCACGGCTGTAGGAATAAGCAACGGACGTCTGTAAGAGCTCAGCTACATTCCGGATCTCCACCTCAACTGGTGACTCGACGTCGATCAGGATAGCCGCCAGCCGGGCCGGTGCTGCTAACATGTTGTCCACCAGGTTAGAAAAGTGCCCTAGCGATGGCATCAGAAAACATTGAGGCGGTGTTTGATTGGGGGGCGGGTTAGGCGCCTGCTCCTCCCTCCATGACGGCTCAGGTTGGCGAGGTTAAGCCGCCGCCCGACTTCCTGGCACATCCGGGTTTATCTGAGGATTCAATCTCGCATCTGGAGTGCTTGGCCCTGCCCCGGGGGTGTTAAATAGATTCATGGGCTCATAATACAAAGGCAGGCAGGTCTGGTGCCTCCTACGAGAACTGCGTTAGAGGCATTTTGATCTAGACTTAAGCGCCAGGCTTCTGTCCTCACGCGCTCCTACTCAGCCGCGATCTGAGCCCGTTCTTCTGCCATCCTGGTATTCTCTGTGTTGATATCATCCTGGGCCTTAGCGATCTCCGCCTGAATCTTTACAATTTCTGCATTCCGCTCTGCTTGATTTGTCCCAGTCACCTCTATCGCTAGCAAAGTTGTCAGAGTGCCCAAGAGATCTAATAAGACCTGAGCCGGCGGCCTAGCTGAGCTGCCAGCCCCAGCTGTCACAGCAGTAGCCGATCCAGATGTCATAGTTGCAGCTGTTGATGAATTTAGAGTCGGCCCTGTGCCAGCCATGAAGATAGCAGCCCGGCATGGCGGCTCATAGGGGTCCAGAATACTATCACCATCGAAATAGCCCCCAAGCCCGCCGTCTGGAAGCTGATAAATCGACTCCATCTCTACGGTCGAGGACTCATCACCTGAGTAGATGAGAGTCTCTCCTCTAGATACAAAATCCTCTGCAAGATCCGTGCCATGTGCGAAACCCACGAAAACACACTTCCGGGCGGGTTACGTGCGCCGAGCCGATTCGATGAGGTCGGTGGAGGTGTCCGGCTTAGGCTCAGATCTTCCGATCTTGCCGATGAAGACGTGAATCCCGTCAAAGGGGACCCTGTACCCATACTCGATTGAGTCGGCCTCGGGGCCCCAGCCAGCATCGTCAATGTAGAGCTTGCCGCGGCGACTCTTGGTCATCCTACCAACGGTGTATCCTCGATCTCTGGGAAAGAGCCCTTCAAGAACTCGAAACCACTGTGCACTGGCCCCACGGTGGGCGCCAACTGTCATGGTTTTTTCACGATAGATGCCCTCGTGAAAGGATTTAGGTACGAGGCCATGTCTAGGGTGATTTGCTTAAAGGGGTTGAGCGGGACGAGAGACACGAGTTTACCCAGGTTCGGCCCCTCAAGATCAAGGTAAAAGCCTACGTCCTGCTTTGAGTTGTATTGCTTGAGTGTCGATTACAAGGGAGCGGAATAGCTAAACCTAGCCATCGACTGATTGTCACTTGCCTTTAACCCACCGCGGGGACTCACCTTTATATACACAGGTCAAGGCCCTGGGCTTACAAGAGTCTAGGTCGGGTCATACTCTGTGACCGACCCTAGTTCTAAATCGCCTTACCTTGCTTGGCAAGTCACCATTGGGCGGCTTACTCTTCCGCGTCACGCACCACCTCCGGGTCTTGGGCCTTCAGCCGACCCACCTCGTAAGCCACCTCCAGGCTCTCAGGTCTTGGCTTCTTAGGCCTGACTAAGCTTCATTACTGAGTCGACAATAGTGTAACCCGACCCCTCCTGGGTGGGTCACACCGTGGGGTTATATCCCCAACAGGGCCGGACCCCAATATCGGTGGTATGACGCCGGCCCAATGGATAACACTATAAGAGTGATTAGAGTTTAAGTTCAGGTTGAGTTTAAGCTGGAGTTTTATTTAAGTTGAATCTATGTTGAACTTTAGGCTACTTTCGGTTGAGTATATGTATATTATGTTAAATGTCGGTTATTTAAATCGAATATATGCCGAACTTCATGCAAATTTGGTTTTTACTCCATTATATATAAGGGATCGGTTAGGTCGGGAGAAAAATCAGTTGAGTAAAAATACTCCACTAAGCATTTACTCTGCCGGATCCTTTGCTATTTTTAGGGGATCAGTTAGAAATGCCCTTAGATCAGTAATACACAAATGTTACTAGTCTATGTTACTACCTTCATAGTGGGTAGTACTCCCTTCGTTCTATAATGTAGTATGTATAGATTTTTTAGAAAAATTATCAAACTTCACAAACTTTGATTAAGTTTATAGAGAAAATTATTTATATCTACAATACCAAAAATATAAATATGAAACTACATCTTATAATAAATCTAATGATATATGTTTGGCACTCTAGATATAAATGTTTTTCTTATAAATTTGGTTAAAGTTTGTGAGGTTTGATTTTTTTAAATCTATATGCATTACATTATGGAACGGAAGGAGTAACATATACGTGGGGTCGTGTAACCCTTCATTTGTTTAGTTATAGACTCATTTTGCTTTGGGTGTGTTATGTTTGAAGGAAATATGCCCTAGAGGCAATAATAAAGTTGTTATTTTATATTTTTTTATATCATGATAAATGTTTATTATTCATGGTAGAGTTGTATTAACCGGAAACTTGATACATGTGTGGATACATAGACAAAACACAGTGTCCCTAGTAAGCCTCTACTAGACTAGCTCGTTAATCAAAGATGGTTAAGTTTTATAACCATAGACATGTGTTGTCATTTGATGAACGGAGTCACATCATTAGGAGAACGATGTGATGGACAAGACTCATCCGTTAGCTTAGCATAATGATCGTTCAGTTTTATTGCTATAGCTTTCTTCATGTCATATACATATTCCTTTGACTATGAGATTATGCAACTCCCGAATACCGGAGGAATGCCTTGTATGCTATCAAATGTCACAACGTAACTGGGTGATTATAAAGATGCTCTATAGGTATCTCCGAAGGTGTTTGTTGGGTTGGCATAGATCGAGATAAGGATTTGTCACTCCGAGTATCGGAGAGGTATCTCTGGGCCCTCTCGGTAATGCACATCATAATAAGCCTTGCAAGCAATGTGACTAATGAGTTAGTTGCAGGATGATGCATTACAGAACGAGTAAAGAGACTTGCCGGTAACGAGATTGAACTAGGTATGAAGATACCGACGATAGAATCTCGAGCAAGTAACATACCAATGACAAAGGGAATAACGTATGTTGTCATTACGGTACGACCGATAAAGATTTTTGTAGAATATGTGGGAACCAATATGAGCATCCAGGTTCCGCTGTTGGTTATTGACCGAAGAGGTGTCTCGGTCATGTCTACATAGTTCTCGAACCCGTAGGGTCCGCACGCTTAACGTTCGATGACGATTCTGTATTATATGAGTTATGTGATTTGGTGGCCGAATGTTGTTTGGAGTCCCAGATGAGATAACGGACATGACAAGGAGTCTCTAAATGGTCGAGAGGTAAAGATTCATATATAGGATGATAGTATTCAGACACCAGAAGTGTTCCCGGGGTACCGAATACGTATCGGGTCACCGGAAGGGGTTCCGGGCACCCCCGGACAAAGATATGGGCCTTATTGGGCCTAGGGCGGGACAGACCAGCCCCTTGTGGGCTGGTGCGTCCCCATATGGGCCGATCTAAGTGGAGAAAGGAAAAGAGGAGGAGGAAAGGAAATAGAGGGAATAGGATTCCCCCTTCCTTTCCCCTCTCCCCTCCCCCCTCCGGAGATAAGGAAAGTGGGGGGGGGGGGCGAATTGGAGGAGGCCCCCAAGTAGGATTCCTCCTGCTTGGGGCGCCCCAAGGCTGGTCCCCTCCTTCTCCCACCTATATATACATGGGGAGGGGGCACCTAGAACACACACCAACAATTGTTAGCCGTGTGCGCCCCCTCCACAGTTTACGCCTTCGGTCATATTCACGTAGTGCTTAGGCGAAGCCCTGCATGGATTACTTCACCATCACTATCACCACGCCATCATGCTGACAGAACTCTCCCTCGACACTTTGCTGGATCAAGAGTTCGAGGGACGTCATCGAGCTGAACGTGTGCAGAACTCGGAGGTGCCATACGTTCGGTGCTTGATTGGTCGGAACGAGAAGAAGTTTGACTACATCAACCATGTTAACAAATGTTTCCACTTTCGGTCTATGAGGGTACGTGGACACACTTTCCCCCTCTCGTTGCTATTTATCTCCTAGATAGATCTTGCGTGATCATAAGATTTTTTTTGAAATTGCATGCTACATTCCCCAACAGTGGTATCAGAGCCAGGTCTATGCATAGATGATATGCACGAGTAGAACACAAAGAGTTGTGGACGGTGGTAGTCATACTGCTTACCACCAACGTCTTATTTTGATTTGGTGGTATTGTTGGATGAAGCGGTCCGGACCAACCTTACATGACCACGTTCATGAGACGAGTTCCACCGACAGACATGCAATTAGTTTTCCATAAACGTGGCTGGCTGGTGTCTGTTTTTCCAACTTTAATTGAATCGAATTTGACTACGCCTGGTCCTTGTTGAAGGTTAAAATAGCAAACTTGACAAAACACCATTGTGGTTTTAATGTGTAGGTAAGAACGGTTCTTGCTAGAAGCCCGTAGCAGCCACGTAAAACTTGCAACAACAAAGAGAGGATGTCTAACTTGTTTTTGCAGGGCATGTTATGATGTGATATGGTCAAGACATGATGTGATATACGTTGTTGTATAAGACAATACTGGAATAAGGATCTTTGCCGTCAGCCAGCTCAGCTGACAGCAAAGAAGCTCTTTGCCATCAGGTTAAGGAAAACTGACGGCAAAGAAGAAGCGGACGACATAACATGTTTGCCGTCAGCTAGCGGATGTCATAGAAGCTTTGTCGTCCGCTACCAGACGACAAAGAGGAAGGGTGGCCCACTAGCGAGAATCACCTAACGGCCACTTTCTTTGCCGTCCGCTAGCATACCGTCTGCTAGCGGATGGCAAAGAAAGTGGCCAACTTAACGCCGTTAGCAGACGACAAAGAGCTGTGACCTAACTAAAAAGCGGCTAGCGCCGCACGCCACCCCTCTCTCTGTCCACTGTCTCTCCCCTGCCTGAGCCGCCGCCACCACCCCCGTCGCCGGCCGCCCCGCACCACCCCCGTCGCCGGCCGCTCCGCCCCGCCCCGCCCCGCTCGCCCAGCCGCGCCACCCCTGTCCCGAGCCGCCGCCGCCTCGCCCGGCTGCGCCGCCCCCGTCCTAAGTCGCCGGCCGCCCCGCCCCTGTCCCAAGCCGCCGCCCGACCGCGCCGCACCGCCCGGCCCCGCCCCGCCCCTCGTCGTGGTGAGTTTTTTCTTCTGTTTTTTTAGATTTAGTTTATGTTTGTTTAGTTTAGGTTAGGTTAGTTTAGTTAAGTTTAATTTAGTTTAGTTTAGGTTAATTTAGATTATTTTAGGTTACATTTAGTTTATAGTTTTGTTTAGGTTTTTTTCTTGTTTTTTAAGAATAAGCAAGAAAGATGAAAAAAGAAGAAAAAGAAGAAGAGGAAGAAGAAGAAGAAAAAAAGAACAATAAGTAGTAGTAGTAGTAGTAGTAGTAGTAGTAGAAGATGATGGAAAAAAGAAGTAGAAGATGAAAAAAAGAAATGGGAAAAGGGGGCGCCCGGGGTCGAGCGGGTTAGGGGGTTCCTCGGTGTCGATGGAACCCTAAATAGCAAGTATCGTCTGTGTGAGATACATGTGGCCGTCGGTGTCGAAGGCTACATCCACGTCCCACAAGTGACGCCGGCGTCCGGCGTCCCGCAGCAACAATTCTCGGTGTCGATGGAGGTCGAACACCATTGCGAATTTGTCTGGCAGCCTCTGCGATGACAATTAAAAGGCAAGTGTTGAAACTTGAAACATCCAAACTGACTCAAGTCGGTTTGGTTGTTTGGAATTTCAAAACTTGGCTTTAATTCTCATTGCAAAGGCTGCTAGACAAATTCGCCAAGGTGCTCGACCGTCATCGGCCACCAGAACTATTATTGCGGGACGCTGGGCGCCGGCTTCACTTGTGGGATGTTGATCTAGTGTTCAACGCCGAGCGCCACATGTATCTCGCACCGATGATACTTGCTATTTAGGGTTTCATCGACGCCGAGGAACCCCCTAACCCGCTCGTCCTGTTGTGAATATTTAGTTCGATCGACGGAAAAAACAAAATTGCTATGTTAGTCATCTTTCGATTTAAATGTGCAGTTTTTTCGTCGCTGCGGGGGTCTAGTGTTCGACGAGCTCTGCCCCTGCGTTCGTGGGTGAGCACAAATGACATCTCCTCCTCCCTCCTTCATTCGCTCTATTCCGGTCTTCGTGCCGATGGAACTTGCTAGCTATAGGTGTCTTCAATCATCAGTATGCGTGACCACTATGTGTCTCCCATTCGAAAGAGTTACATCTATAAATATGCATGCGTTTACACATTTATAACCGTGATTCTTTCGAATTGTCCAATGTTATCCATGGACAGCCCGAGTATGTGTAGATTGGGTTCGTTTTCCCATATGCTCTGCTCCGGATCCGATGCAGAATTTCGTTAGTGCCTCCCTGTTGTTCTCCGGGTACACATCATCTCTACTTATTGCCGAGACATGTATCAGGAGAAGAGCGAGGAGGTGCTGCCGAAATTTTGCGTCGGATCGGAAGCAGAGCATGGGAAAACGAATCCAATCTACACATACTCGGATGGGATTAGGACCTATCTTTACCTTACATCAGTTCATCAGTTAATGGAGTTTGTGACTTTTATTACGTCCATGCAACCCAGATGCTAATAGGTAAAGATTACCTCGGATGAAGAATAACTTATTCTGCACCCTGGGTGATGAATAGTAACACTATATAT
>NC_041382.1:60544537-60662690 GCF_002162155.2 Triticum dicoccoides | reverse complement strand
CTAGGAGCAGACCGCTCTCTCCCGCAAATCGACTTACGATGGTAAATTGGAAGCAGATATAGTAACAACTTTTATTTCTGTTATGAGCACACATGCCCCACCTCCGCCCCGCAGCGTTCCCTAATTATTGACAGTAAAATGGCTTGGCATGATGGTAATGGACTAGAATTCTTTACCATACCATGAAGTGACTCCGTGGCTCACAACACTAACCAACGTACTAGTCTGGTTCCATTTGTGCCATCGTAAACCTATTAGAAATATGGTAACTTGTAGTAAAAACTAATATACGTGGCTTGCTCTAGTACATGGGTACATGTTCTAATTGGATGGTTGGTCGAATTTGTTGTGATAGTAACTGCGTTACGATTTCCCTAAAAGGGCCAGTAACCGATGATAAGAATGATATTACGATTGGTATAGGTGTTCATTACTAGGTTCATAATCACATTACCATGTTACAGCAGATTACGACATTGATTACGACATATTTTCACCTCTGCGGGCTCACTATCCATTACCACAATTCCTAACTCGTTACGATTGATTTCTGGTTCGGGGACAAAGGCATGCAGTGTGGATGATTTGGCCTAATTACCGATCGCTGTCTGGCTCGCGCCGTGGGCGGAGCGTACTTTACTAATAATATGCTCAGGCTTATTCTAGCGTGCGTGGATGTACACCGGTCACACTAGTCAGAAAGACATGACCATTGAATGGTTAACAGAAACCAAGGAGTTTATGAGAGCCACATTTGCAAATGTCCAGAGGACAACATGGTGCCCCTGTGCCAAGTGCAACAATTGGCACAAGAGGACAGAGGATGAAATGGGCAAACACCTGCAGAAGAGGGGCTTTATGCCAGATTATACGGTGTGGACATTTCATGGCGAGTCTGCCCAACGTGCCAGAGCTGAGGTGCTTCATCGTCGCACCGACGAGCATGGTACCGGGATGCAAGACATGGTGCAAGACTTTGATGATGCTCGGGACTCAGACGATGAGATGGAGGAATCTGCAAAGGCCTCCAATGAAATGTTGGAGTTTTCAAAACGTCCTCTCCACGAGCACACTGAGCTTTGTCAGCTGGATGCCATCTCACAAATAATGGATCTGAAGGCTCAATTCAACTTGGGCAGAGAATGCTACGACACAATGATGACAATATTTGGACGTTTTCTACCCAAAGGCCATGTACTACTTGCAAAACCAGTCAAACAGAATCCTCCATGCTCTTAAGATTCCCTATGAGAAGATACATGCATGTGAGAAAGGATGTGCCTTATTTAAGCTTCAGTATGCGGACTTGAACTATTGTCCCATTTGCAAGTCATCCAGGTATGTTGTGGTAGACAACGGTATGGGTGAGAAGACGCAGACCAAAATCCCCGTAAATGTTCTTCGATGTATGCCAATCGTACCAAGACTTCAACGTCTTTTCATGGTCGAAGAGACGGCGAGATAGATGACATGCACAAAACGGGCAAAAGAACCCAACTAGATGGAAATGGGAAGCTGATGATGGTGCACACATCGGACAGTGAAGCATGGAAGGGCTTCGATGCATTACATGATGACAAAGCGGCATATCCGAGGCATCCTCGAGTCGGCATCAACACTGATGGGTTCAGTGTGGTTGGTCTGACGGCAGCCCAATACAATTTTTGGCCCGTATTTGTCTTTCCACTCAATCTCCCTCCGGACAGATTATGCAAAGAAAGAACATTTTCCTGACGTTGATAATTCCAGGGCCCAACTATCTGGGGAAGAATATGAATGTGTACATGCATCCGCAGAAGGACGAATTGCAAGAAGCCTTGGATAATGGGTTCAATACATACGACGCCTTTAGCAAACGGAACTTCATAATGCGTGTCTGGTACATGTACTCAACACATGACTTGCCGGCGTATGCGCTATTCGTTGGCTGGTGTGTGCATGGAACGTTCCCGTGCCCCACATGCAAGGGAGCTCTTGAGTTTCATTGGCTTCAGGCTGGTCGCAAGTTTTCTTGCTTCGACATGCATAGACAGTTCCTGGATCCTCGCCATAAGTTCAGGAAAGACAAGAAGAACTTCATCAAAGGTAGAGTTTTCAAAAACTCTGCACCACCTGCGTTGACATGCGAAGAGACCCTGGATCAGTTAAACGCTCTCGAGCCAGATCCAAAGCGTCCAGAGTATTTCAAGGGGTATAATTGGAAATACGCCTGGACTCACAAGACATGCTTGTGGGATCTGCCTTACTTCAAAGACCTCCTTTGCCCACACAACATCGACGTGATGCACACCGAGAAGAATATCGCCGATGCACTTTTTGGTACATTGTTTGGCATAGATGGGAAGTCAAAGGATAATACTAAGGCTAGAGTCGATCTGGAGGCGCTATGTGATAGGCCGTTACAAAACATGAAAGAACCAAAAGGAAAGCAGAACTGGACGAAGCCAAAGGCATGGTTCAATCTTGGAAGGCCAGCTATATATGAGGGAAATTATCTTGTGGGTGCAACAATAGTTGATGTTCCCCGATGAGTATGCAGCGAATCTAAAGAGGGGAGCGAGTCTTGATAAATTGAAGATATTTGGTCTCAAGAGTCATGATTGTCACATATGGATTGAGCGGGTAATGCCGGTGATGTTGCGTGGCTTCATCCCTGTGGATGAATGGCTAGTACTGGCAGAGCTGAGCTATTTCTTTCGTGTTCTCTGTGTGAAAGAACTATCGCCTGGCCTGCTAGAAGAAATGGAAGAGTTGGCGCTGGAGTTGATCTGCAAGTTAGAGAAGATCTTTCCGCCGGGCTTCTTTAATCCAATGCAACACTTGATTTTGCATCTCCCAACCGAGGCAAGATTGGGGGCCCGTGCAAAATCGTTGGTGCTACACCACTGAGAGAATGCAGAAGACGCTACGAGAAAAATGTAAAAATAAAAGTAGAATTGAAGCATCGATGGCTGAGGCATTCATTACTAAGGAGGCGGCAAACTTCGTGACAGCACACTACGAAGCCAAAAATCTTCATTTGCATAATCCGAAGCCTCGGTACAATGCTGAGGACCCTAAAAAGGGTGGATCCAACCTCAGCCTATTCAAAGGGGATCTTGCACCAGTCGCTGCGTCTAATTCCTTAACGTTGGATTTCGAAGAATGGCAGATCATTTCGTTGTATATCTTCACCAACCTAACAGAAGTGCGGCCGTACATCGAGTAAGTTCTAGGTACATTGTTTCGCAACTTCTAATTCCTTTGAACTGCTCTTATTCCCAGATAAATTTGATACAGTCGATATGTCGCCAAATTCTCGTATGGAGCGGTGATCCAAAAGGATTCCGTCGAAGAGTATGAGCTTCTGGCAAAGCATGGAGGAGGCCATCCCGGTTTCATCTCTTGGTTCAAACAAACGGTAATTTCCATTAGACCATTTCATTTCTTCATCTAATTTGTGGCTAATGCAAAAATCCCTTTCGTATTAAACTTGTAGGCTAATTCATAGTTAATGGACGCCGAATTGAGACAAGTCACTAATGGTTTGACTTTAAGGTCCGTTCATTTGACAAATACGACACCTACGGGTATCACTTTCGTACCTATGGCAAAGAGCTATCTATGGCCGACCGAAATTCTACAAATTGTTGTGTCTCTGCTATCGGCGAAGGAGATACCGAGTATTATGGAAGAATTGAAGCAATTTATGAACTTCAATTCTATGGTGCAAACCCACCAAACATCGTAGTCTTCAAATGTTATTGGTTCCAGCCGAAGGAGACTAGAAGGACTCATGAACACTTAGGGCTAGTGGAAATCAAACAAAGCACCCATTTGGATGTTCCCGATGTCTATATTATGGCTCAACAGGCAACCCAAGTTTTCTATCTACCGTGGGCCTATCAAAGTGATCCAAATCTCAATGGTTGGGATGTCGTTTATGAAGTGCCGCCACGTGTTAGACCACCTCCCCGCAATGAAGAGGATTATATAACTCACATTAACCCAGACACATATGAAGGAGAATTCTTCCAAGAAACACATCTTTCCAAAAAACGTTTCAAGAACCGCTCTACTTTACCCTAGAACAATGAAGTAGACAACGACAGTGAACCCGACTTCACCCCTAAGCCAGAACAAGAAGAGCCTAAACTAGAAGAGGTTACTGTTGCAGATGACCTGTCAATGCTTGACCGATTATGTAAAGGTGGCCTTCCACATGATGATGCATTTATTAATGATGATGATGAGCACGTCATTACCGATAGTGATGATGATGATGCATTTATTGATACCAGAGCATTTATTGAACCTGACGATCCAGATTATTATTAGGTATTCAATTTTTATGTTGTACTTGATTTATATAGTTACTTGTATGATTGTATGATTTATATAGTTGGTATGTATAATTTTCTTACTTTGTATGATTGTTTCTTATACATAGTGCCATGGTCTTGATGTCCGTCCCCGTCGCCCCTCGCCCGCTTGATGATTCAGATGTGGTAAATTCTCTTTCATAACTATTTGTTGCATTTTGCATTTATGACAATTATGGCCATCAAGTTGACATAGCGATCATTTAATCTAGGAGGTATGTGAACCGGAATTTGAAACCGACCCTCTTGTGGAGAAGTTAAATATAGTTGAAAAAGAAAATGAGTATTTGAAAGAAGAAATTAAAAGAATTGAAGAAGAGAAGATGACATTGGAGTTTTATGTTGCCGATGTCGTTGATGATCACAAGATGAAGATGAATGCAATGCGCTTGAAGATGGATGCAATGTGCCTGAAGCTTAAGAAGATTAGAAAATATGCCATTGATAATGAGGCTTGGTATCATTATGCCGTTGGATCAATTGTTACCTTAGTTGCGATCTTCATCACATTTGTTGTGATGAGGGTAAGTTTTCTCTAGTATTTTGCTTTACAAATGGATACTTAACTTATTTTCCTCCTAAATGCATAATTACCTAAGTTAGATAAAAATGAGCTATATGATACATCCATTTTGCATCATGCTTTTATATCGATATTTATTGCATTATGGGACATTATTACACATTATGTCACAATACTTATGCCTTTTCTCTCTTATTTTACAAGGTTTACATAAAGAGGGAGAATGCCGGCAGCTGGAATCCTGCGCTGGAAAAGGAGCAAATATTAGAGACCTATTCTGCACAACTCCAAAAGTCCTGAAACTCCACGGAAGTCAGTTTTGGAATATATTAAAAATATTGGGCGAAGAAAGCACCAGAGGGGAGCCAGCCACCGTCCACGAGGGTGGGGGGCGCGCCCTACCCCCTGGGCGCGCCCCTGCCTCGTGGGCCACCTGGCAGGCCCCCGATGCCCATCTTTTGCTATAAGGTGTCTTTTTCCGTGGAAAAAATCAAAAGGAAGCTTTCGAAATGAAGCGCCACCGTCACGAGGCGGAACCTTGGCGGAACCAATCTAGGGCTCCGACGGAGCTGTTCTGCCGGGGAAACATCCCTCCGGGAGGGGGAAATCATCACCATCGTCATCACCATCGATCCTCTCACCGGGAGGGGGCCAATCTCCATCAACATCTTCACCAACACCATCTCCTCTCAAACCCTAGTTCATCTCTTGTATCCGATCTTTGTCTCAAAACCTCAGATTGGTACCTGTGGGTTGCTAGTAGTGTTGATTACTCCTTGTAGTTGATACTAGTTGGTTTATTCGGTGGCAGATTATATGTTCATATCCTTTATGCATATTAATACCCCTCTGATTATGAACATGAATATGATTTGTGAGTAGTTACGTTTTTTCCTCAGGACATGGGAGAAGTCTTGCTATAAGTAGTCATGTTAATTTGGTATTAGTTCGATATTTTGATGAGATGTATGTTGTCTTTCATCTAGTGGTGTTATGTGAACGTCGACTACATGACACTTCACCATTGTTTGGGCCTAGGGGAAGGCATTGGGAAGTAATAAGTAGATGATGGATTGCTAGAGTGACAGAAGCTTAAACCCTAGTTTATGTGTTGCTTCGTAAGGGGCTGATTTGGATCCATATTTTCATGCTATGGTTAGGTTTACCTTAATTCTTCTTTCGTAGTTGCGGATGCTTGCAAGAGAGGTTAATCATAAGTGGGATGCTTGTCCAAGTAAGGGCAGTACCCAAGCACCGGTCCACCCACATATCAAATTATCAAAGTAACGAACGCGAATCATATGAGCATGATGAAAGCGCTCGATGATAATCCCCATGTGTCCTCGGGAGAGCTTTCCTTTATATAAGAGTTTGTCCAGGCTTGTCCTTTGCTACAAAAAGGATTGGGCCACCTTGCTGCACCTTGTTTACTTTTATTACTTGTTACCCGTTGCGAATTACCTTATCACAAAACTATCTGTTACCAATAATTTCAGTGCTTGCAGAGAATACCTTACTGAAAACCGCTTGTCATTTCCTTCTGCTCCTTGTTGGGTTCGATACTCTTACTTATCGAAAGGATTACGATAGATCCCCTATACTTGTGGGTCATCAAGACTCTTTTCTGGCATCGTTGCTGCGGAGTGAAGCGCCTTTGGTAAGTGGAATATGGTAAGGAAAAATTTGTATAGTGTGCTGAAATTTACTGTCACTTGTTACTATGGAAAGTAATCCTTTGAGGGGCTTGCTCGGGGTATCATCACCCCGACCAGTGGAGCAAAGAGTTGCCCCTCAACCTACTGAACCTACTGAAAATGTTTACTTTGAAATTCCTTCGGGTATGATAGAGAAACTGCTAGCTAATCCTTTTACAGGAGATGGAACATTACATCCCGATTTGCACCTAATCTATGTGGATGAAGTTTGTGGATTATTTAAGCTTGCAGGTATGCCCGGGATGTTATCAAGAAGAAGGTCTTCCCTTTATCTTTGAAGGGAAAGGCATTGACATGGTTTAGGCTATGTGATGATATTGGATCATGGAACTACAACCGATTAAAATTGGAATTTCATCAGAAGTTTTATCCTATGCATCTGGTTCATCATGATCGTAATTATATATATAATTTTTGGCCTCGCGAAGGAGAAAGTATCGCTCAAGCTTCGGGGAGGCTTAAGTCAATGTTATATTCATGCCCCAATCATGAGCTCTCAAGAGAAATTATTATTCAAAATTTTTATGCTCGGCTTTCTCTCAATAATCGCTCCATGCTTGATACTTCTTGTATTGGTTCTTTTATGATGATGACTATTGAATTTAGATGGGATTTACTGGAAAGAATTAAACACAACTCTGAAGATTGGGAACTCGACGAAGGTAAGGAGTCAGGTATAACACCTAAGTTTGATTGTGTTAAATCTTTTATGGATACCGATGCTTTTCGTGAATTTAGCACTAAATATGGACTTGACTCCGAGATAGTAGCTTCTTTCTGTGAATCATTTGCTACTCATGTTGATCTCCCTAAGGAGAATTGGCTTAAATATTATCCTCCCATTGAAGTAAAAGTAGTTGAACCTATTAAAGTTGAGGAAAAGACTATCACTTATAATGTTGATCCTATTGTTCCTACCGCTTATATTGAGAAACCACCTTTCCCTGCTCGAATAAAGGATCATGCTAAAGCTTCAACTGTGGTTCGTAAGAGTAATACTAGAACACCTACACCCCCTAAGCAAATTAAAGTTGAACATAGTATTGCTATGGTTAAAGATCTGTTGGTCGATAATATTGATGGGCATGTTATTTACTTTTATGATGAAGCTGCTAGAATTGCTAGACCCGATACTAAAAATAAACATAGACCTGTTGTAGGCATGCCTGTTATTTCTATTAAAATAGGAGATCATTGTTATCATGGCTTATGTGATATGGGTGCTAGTGCGAGTGCAATACCTCATTCTTTATACGAAGAAATTATGCGTGATATTGCACCTGTTGAATTAGAAGGTATTGATGTTACAATTAAGCTTGCCAATAGAGATACTATTTCACCAGTTGGGATTGTTAGAGATGTTAAGTCTTGTGTGGGAAAGTTAAATATCCTACTAATTTTCTTGTTCTTGGTTCCCCACAAGATGACTTTTGTCCCATTATATTTGGTAGACCCTTCCTGAATACTGTTAATGCTAAGATAGATTGCAAAAAGGATGTTGTTACTATTGGTTTAGGGGATATGTCTCATGATTTTAATTTTGCTAAATTTCGTAGACAACCCCATGATAAAGAATTGCCTAGTAAAGATGAAATTATTGGTCTTGCTTCTATTGCCGTGCCTCCTAACGATCCTTTAGAACAATATTTCCTAGACCATGAGAATGATATGTTTATGAATGAAAGAAGGGAAATAGATGAAGTATTCTTTAAACAGGGACCTATTTTGAAACACAACTTGCCTGTTGAAATTCTAGGGGATCCTCCTCCACCCAAGGGTGATCCCGTGTTTGAGCTTAAACCGTTACTTGATACTCTTAAATATGCTTATCTTGATGAGAAAAACATATATCCTGTTATTATTAGTGCTAACCTTTCAGAGCATGAGGAAGAGAGATTATTGAAAACTCTGAAGAAGCACCATGCTGCTATTGGGTATACTCTTGATGATCTTAAGGGCATTAGCCCCACTCTATGTCAACATAAAATTAATTTGGGAGAAGATGCTAAACTAGTTCATGATCATCAACGCCGGCTGAATCCTAAAATGAAAGAAGTGGTAAGAAAGGAAATACTAAAGCTCCTTGAGGCAGGTATAATCTATCCCGTTGCCTCGCCTTGTCACCATGACCACAAGCTCCGTCTCCTCGCATTGAAGCTCTCCTCCGAGCCATGCATTGCCGGAAGTCTGCAACGGCCTCACCAACCTCGTCTTCAACCTCGGCCACCAGAGACCACCACCATCGATTCGCCGCCTCCCGAGCGTCCCCGAGCCCACTAACCATCACTACTGCACCGCTGTGAGCTCCGCCAACGTTTCCCCCTTACCCCATGGTCTATCTATCGCCGTAGCCGTCGCCCCCTTGCAGACCGTAGCACGCCGCCTCTTGAGCTCTCCGTCGACGCAGCTCCGGTGACCATTTGGTCACCCCGGCGACTCCAACGCGTTCGCGGCGGCCCGTAGAGCTTTCCTAGTGCAAGCACCTGCCCCATTTGCATGCTGCAGCAGCTAACCTGTGGCCACCCGAACTCCGGCGGCCGCAACCGAGCTCGCCGCCGTCGACTCTGGCCACCCCAGGCCCAACCACGGCCACCAACGGACGCGCCGTTGCACCAGCTACCCGTAGAGCCCAACGACGCCTCGAATGGTGCCCCGTAGAGGAAATCCGAGGCTCTTCACCATGTCTAGCCTCGCCGGCGTCGAGTCGCCAGCGAGTTTACTCGTTTGACCAGGGTTTGACCTCCCCTGGGTCAATGACATGTGGGCCCGCTGCCTAATTAACCCTGGTTTAGCTCCTGTTTAGATTAAACTAACCACACGGGCCCCACAGGTCAGTTTGATCTGGCCACATCACATGTTGACCGACCCCACACGTCAGTGCTGACTTGCTGACGTGGTTGTTGACCCGACCCCACCTGTCAGCGACACTAACCAGCACTGGTTCACTGACTAGTGGACCCCACTAGTCAGGTTTGACCAGGGGCAGCCCAGTTGACGTGCTGACGCCAGGCATATGTCATGCTGACCTCATAATCATTTTCTGGCGATTTTATATTTCAGAAATGAATTATAAAATCCAAAAAATTGTTTAAACTTCTAAAAATCATAGAAATTAATCTGTAACTCCAAATGCAAATAATTATATATGAAAAATGATCAGAAAAATCCAATCTATCCATCTATACTGGTTTCATGCATGTTAGAGCAACTTAACCCTGCTGTTTATATCAAAACATGATAAACCATTACTTAAATTCATAAGATGAGTTTGGAGTTGAACCTTTGGTTCAAAATGACTCAAACCCATCTGGTCTTAGTTGCATTAGCTCAGCCACAACATATTGCCATGTCATGATCATGCATCATATTGTGCATTGCATTGATTGTGTTCTTCCTTGTTTGCTGGTAATTGTCCCCTCTCAGTAGACGACGTTCCGACGATGAGATCGATGACACCGATGAAGAACTATACTATCTTCAGAAGTGCTAGGCAAGCAAAACCCCCTTGTTCATTCCGATACAATCCCACTCTCTCGCTCCTGCTCTCTTTTACTGCATTAGGACAACAACGATTCAACTGTTTCATGCTATGGTAGTTGAACCCCTTTCCTCTGCATGACTTGTCATTGCCACAGTAAATAGATGAAACCCACTAGCATGAGTAGGAGTTGTTTGAGCTCTGATGTGCCTACTCATTCATGCTTGTTCTCATGCCTGCTACTGCTTAGAGTTGAGTCAGGTCTGATTCATCAGGGATGAATTGGAATGTGGTGAACATGTCCTACTATTGAGAGCTAAGTGTGTGAACACGATTTGGTAAAGGTAGCGGTGAGAGGCCATGTAGGAGTACATGGTGGGTTGTCTCATTGAAACCATCCTTAGGAACTGAGTTCTGTGTTTGTGATCCATGAACAGTTACTACCACACATTGGGCTCCGGACACTCCAAGCTCTCTCGACTTATTAATCAACCTGATCTCTATCCAGGAGTTGCAACTAGTTTCTGGTGTTTGTAGGTAGTGTTAGTAGTCTATCAAGTGGCACCCGGTACAGGTGGGCTTGGGATAGACTAGGCACCGTGGCCGGGTGAACCAAGCACTACTAGGAAAAGGGCTATAGCTAATATGGACATGAATGATGCACCATATATGTGGTGCACCACTGCTATATAGCAGTGGTGCACCGGATACAGGTGCGCCATTAGTGTCCTCATTACTAATGGCGCACCACACACACGGTGCGCCATTACTAACAATTTTTTTCCAAAACTACTAATGGCGCACCAAGGCACAGTGCGCCATTACTAGTTTTAACTAGTAATGGCGCACCACACACTCCGTGCGCCACTACTAACAATTGTTTTTACTTTTTTTTTCAAAACTAGTAATGGCGCACCGGGGTAGAGTGCGCCATTACTAGTTCAAACTAGTAATGGCGCACCACAACCAAGGTGCGCCACTACTAACAATTATATATATATATATATATATATATATATATATATATATATATATATATATTTGCAAAAAAAATAATGGCACACCATCTACTAATGCGCCATTAGTAACCAGGGTTACTAATGGCGCATTATTAGGTGGTGCGCCATTAGTAACCTGAGACCAGCTAGATATTTTGGACAACCACCTACCACACTCACTTTCCCCACTTCATTCTCTTCACCTCCTCCTCCAAGCTTGTCTCGGCTGCCTCCTCCTCCTCACCTCATTTGCACCATAGATTCACCCAAATTAAGTGGTTAAATTTCCTTTTTTTGATAGGTAAGTAAGGGGAAAGCTTCTTTATGTTGTAGATCTACTTTTTTCTCCCTCCAACAACGTGCACATGCACTTTTTATGGCATAGATCTACGTATGTTTGTGGTGTTGCGTATGTTTGTGTTTGCAGGTACCGGTATTTGAAATGCGATAGTTGCCAATATTTTGCCAGAATGTTGATTTATTTCTGTTTCGGCGAGAATTTGGCACTATGCATTCTTTTTGGTCCTATTTTTAGGCAAAGTCATGCCAATTTTTTTTGGTTCTAAAATATCATTTTGCTCTACCCCGCAGGCGACCATTGTCCGCACGATGACCAAAGGCATCATGAATAGGTTTTTGAGCTCCGTGAAGGCCGAGATGCTTCAAAAGAATGAGACGGAGATAAGATGTCCATGTCGAAGATGCAAGCTGAGGGGCCTTATGGACCCGGATTCTGTACATGTGCGGGACCACCTACTCTTGCGTGGTTTCATGGATGGCTATCGGTGGCAAGGTGATGAAGATGATTATGAAGTCGTCCATGGGGGCCGGGCAAGAAATGAGGAAGGGCAGCAAGACAACCGCAGCGAGGGCAGGCGAGAAGACGAAGAATCTCCAGGACATGATCACGAAGTAGATGCAGTACACAGTCATCATGTAGAAGATGTCGGACATGATGATGAGGAAGATGCCGGAGCAGACGAAGGGCATGATCATGAAGATGAAGATGCCGGAGCAGACGATGATGGACCATCGATGGGCTGGGTGCAGGTGTTGGGTTTCGTAGTAATTTCAAAAAATTTCCTACGCACACGCAAGATCATGTGATGCATAGCAACGAGAGGGGAGAGTGTTGTCTACGTACCCACGCAGACCGACTGCGGAAGCGTTGACGCAACGTAGAGGAAGTAGTGGTATGTCTTCCCGATCCGACCGATCAAGCACCGAAACTACGGCACCTCCGAGTTCGAGCACACGTTCAGCTCGATGACGATCCCCGGACTCCGATCCAGCAAAGTGTCGGGGAAGAGTTCCGTCAGCACGACGGCGTGGTGACGATCTTGATGTACTACAGCAGCAGGGCTTCGCCTAAACTCCGCTACAGTATTATCGAGGAATATGGTGGCTGGGGGCACCGCACACGGCTAAGGAATAGATCACGTGGATCAACTTGTTGTGTCTTTGGTGCTAGCCCTGCCCCTCTATTTATATATTGAGCCCCGGGGTCGAAACTTGGAGCAAAAGCCTCCTCAAAGTCGGTTTTGCCCGAAAGGCAAGAGTCCCACTCGGACTCCAGGACCAAACGCCACAATCCTTGGCGTCTGGCCCAGACGCCATGGCCCTCGGCGTCTGGCCCAGGGCCAGACACCAGGGTCTCCGGCGTTTGGCCCCCTGGCCTCCGCAAAACTCCTTTTTGCACCGACCTAAAGCCTCATGGGCTTGACCCCTTAGCCTAACCATATCATCCAATATATGAATCTTTACGTCTCGACCATTTTGAGACTCCTCGTCATGTCCCCGATCTCATCCGGGACTCCGAACTCCTTCGGTACATCAAAACATGTAAACTCATAATATAACTGTCATCGTAACCTTAAGCGTGCGGACCCTACGGGTTCGAGAACAATGTAGACATGACCGAGACACGTCTCCGGTCAATAACCAATAGCGGGACCTGGATGCCCATATTGGCTCCTACATATTCTACGAAGATCTTTATCAGTCAGACCGCATAACAACATACGTTGTTCCCTTTGTCATTGGTATGTTACTTGCCCGAGATTCGATTGTCGGTATTCCTATACCTAGTTCAATCTCGTTACCGGCAAGTCTCTTTACTCGTTTTGTAATACATCATCCCGCAACTAACTCATTTAGTTGCAATGCTTGCAAGGCTTAAGTGATGTTTATTACCGAGAGGGCCCAGAGATACCTCTCCGACAATCGGAGTGACAAATCCTAATCTCGAAATACGCCAACCCAACATGTACCTTTGGAGACACCTGTAATGCTCCTTTATAATCACCCAGTTACGTTGTGACGTTTGGTAGCACCCAAAGTGTTCCTCCGGCAAACGGGAGTTGCATAATCTCATAGTCATAGGAACATGTATAAGTCATGAAGAAAGCAATAGCAACATACTAAACGATCAGGTGCTAAGCTAATGGAATGGGTCATGTCAATCAGATCATTCAATCTAATGATGTGATCTCGTTAGTCAAATAACAACTCTGTTGTCCATGGTTAGGAAACATAACCATCTTTGATTAACGAGCTAGTCAAGTAGAGGCATACTAGTGACACTCTGTTTGTCTATGTATTCACACATGTATTATGTTTCCGATTAATACAATTCTAGCATGAATAATAAACATTTATCATGATATAAGGAAATAAATAATAACTTTATTATTGCCTCTAGGGTATATTTCCTTCAGTCTCCCACTTGCACTAGAGTCAATAATCTAGATCACATCACCATGTGATTAACATCGATAGTTCACATCATCATGTGATTAACACCTATAGTTCACATCTTCATGTGACCAACATCCAAAGGGTTTACTAGATTCGGTAATCTAGTTCACATCGCTATGTGATTAACACCCAAAGAGTACTAAGGTGTGATCATGTTTTGCTTGTGAGAGAATCTTAGTCAACGGTCTTTCACATTCAGATCCGTTATGTATTTTGCAATTTTCTATGTCTACAATGCTCTGCACGGAGCTACTCTAGCTAATTGCTCCCACTTTCAATATGTATCTAGATCGAGACTTAGAGTCATCCAGATCCGTGTCAAAACTTGCATCGACGTAACTTTTTACGATGAACCTTTTGTCACCTCCATAATCGAGAAATATTTCCTTATTATACTAAGGATAATCTTGACCGCTGTCCAGTGATCTACTCCTAGATCACTATTGTACTCCCTTGCCCAATCAGTGCAGGGTATACAATAGATCTGGTACACAACATGGCATACTTTATAGAACCTATGACTGAGGTATAGGGAATGACTTTCATTCTCTTTCTATCTTCTGCCGTGGTCGGGCTTTGAGTCTTACTCAACTTCACACCTTGTAATACAGGCAAGAACTTTTTTCTTTGACTGCTCCATTCTTGAACTACTTCAAAATCTTGTCAAGGTATGTACTCATTGAAAAAACTTATCAAGTGTCTTGATCTATCTCTATAGATCTTGAAGCTCAATATGTAAGCAGCTTCACCGAAGTCTTTCTTTTGAAAAACTCCTTTCAAACACTCCTTTATGCTTTACAGAATAATTCTACATTATTTCCGATCAACAATATGTCATTCACATATACTTATCAGAAATGTTGTAGTGCTCCCACTCACTTTCTTGTAAATACAGTCTTCATCGCAAGTCTGTATAAAACTATATGCTTTGATCAACTTATCAAAGCGTATATTCCATCTCCGAGATGCTTGCACCAGTCCATAGATGGATCGCTGGAGCTTGCATATTTTGTTAGCACCTTTAGGATTGACTAAACCTTCTGGTTGCATCATATACAACTCTTCTTTAATAAATCCATTAAGGAATGCAGTTTTGTTTATCCATTTGCCAGATTTCATAAAATGTGGCAATTACTAACATGATTCGGACAGACTCAAGCATAGATATGAGTGAGAAACTCTCATCATAGTCAACACCTTGAACTTGTCGAAAAACCTTTTGCGACAATTCTAGCTTTATAGATAGTAACACTACTATCAGCGTCCGTCTTCCTCTTGAAGATCCATTTATTTTCAATTGCTTGCCGATCAACGGGCAAGTCAACCAAAGTCCAAACTTTGTTCTCATACATGGATCATATCTCAGATTTCATGGCCTCAAACCATTTCGCGGAATCTGGGCTCATCATCGCTTCCTCATAGTTCGCAAGTTCGTCATGGTCTAGTAACATGACTTCCAGAACAGGATTACCGTACCACTCTGGTGTGGATCTCACTCTGGTTTACCTACGAGATTCAGTAGTAACTTGATCTGAAGTTACATGATCATCATCATTATCTTCCTCACTAATTGGTGTAGTAGTCACAAGAACAGATTTCTGTGATGAACTACTTTCCAATAAGGGAGAAGGTACAATTACCTTATCAAGTTTTCTACTTTCCTCCCACTCACTTCTTTCGAGAGAAACTTCTTCTCTAGAAAGTTTCCGAATTTAGCAACAAAAGTCTTGCCTTCGGATCTGTGATAGAAGGTGTATCCAATAGTTTCCTTTGGATATCCTATGAAGACACATTTCTCCGATTTGAGTTTGAGTTTATCAGGTTGAAACTTTTTCACATAAGCATTGCAACCTCAAACTTTAAGAAACGACAACTTTGGTTTCTTGCCAAACTACAGTTCATAAGGCGTCATCTCAACGGATTTTGATGGTGCCCTATTTAACGTGAATGCAGCTGTCTCTAATGCATAACCCCAAAACGATAGTGGTAGATCGGTAAGATACATCATGGATTGCACTATATCCAATAAAGTACGGTTATGACGTTCGGACACACCATTACATTGTGGTGTTCTAGGTGGCATGAGTAGTGAAACTATTTCACATTGTTTTTAACTGAAGGCCAAACTCGTAACTCAAATACTCTTCTCTACGATCAGATCGTAGAAACTTTATTTTCTTGTTACGATGATTTTTCACTTCACTCTGAATTTCTTTGAACTTTTCAAATGTTTCAGACTTATGTTTCATCAAGTAGATATACTCATATCTGCTCAAATCATCTGTGAAGATCAGAAAATAATGATACTTGTCGCGAGCCTCAATATTCATCGGACCACATACATCAGTATGTATGATTTCCAACAAATCTGTTGCTCGCTCCATTGTTCCGAAGAACAGTGTCACAGCCCTAGAGCTTGCTTGTAACTAGTGGCATTGCATCCATGCATCATGTCTAAATTTCTTTAAATTTGAATTGAGGAATTTTCAAAGCCTCAGGAAACCTCTAAAAATAACCAACATTTAAATCTTCTCAAATGAGTCCAAGAAAATGTTCCTGTTATTCCATAAAAATATTGGTAAGAGGTAAAATTCAAACCAATATTTTTGGAGTCTCAGAGATATTTATTTTGACCATTTGAATTAATCCAATAACTACTTGCTTTGGATTTATATTTTATATATATTAAATATGACTCCAATAATTCTGGAAGTTTGTGAGTGGCTTTGTATATATTTTAGCAAGCCACATAAAAACCTACAGAATTTATAAAAAATGATTTAGTGTCTAAAACTAAATCAAAACAAACTGCAGAAAATAGAAAAGAGAAGGAAAGAGCAGAGGGACTACCTGACGCTCACCTCTCAGCCCACCGGCCCAGCTCCTATGCTGGCAGCCCACCGGTGCGGCCCAGCCCACCACTGCAGCCCCTCCGTCGTCTTCCTCCCCTCGCCCTGAAGCAGCTGCGTGCCCGGCGCGCAGGCGAGCTGCGCCAGCTCCTCCCTGCCTGCCTGGCTACCCCCTCGTCGCCCTGGAACGCCCGGACGTCGCCACGCCCCCCCGTACCCTCTCACTCTCCCCCGATTCTTCCTCTCCTCTCCCTCGCTCCCTCTCTCTCGTGTCCGAACGCGCCGGTCGCCGCCGTTCGCCATAGCCGCAGCCACAGCCTCCCCCTTGCCTCTCCGACATGCGCAGAAGCTCCGCCTCGACCCCCTCGTCCTCTCCACCAAGCCACGAGGTCCCGGACGCGGTGCAACGCCGCCACCGTCGCCTTCTCCACCACCGGCCACCGAGGATCTTCACCATCGATTCGCCATCGTCGTCGCTTCCCCGAGCCCGCTTCGACGCCCGTTGCAACCGCGGTGAGCTCCGCCACCGTTCCCCTCTCTCCGTTTAGCTGCCCGCACGCCGTAGCCCTCCTCCCCACCATGGCCGAACCTTCGCCGCCGCCGAGCTCGCCATCGACGCAGCTCCGGTGACCATTTGGTCACCCCGGCGAGTCCAACAAGCTCGTAGGGCCACGTAGAGCATCCCTAGTGCGTTGCTTCTCCCGTTTTCGCGCTCCAAACGCGCTCTCGTGCACGACCGAACTCCGGCAGCCGCAGCCGAGCTCGCCGCCGTCGACTCCGGCCACCCCAGGCCCAGCCACGGCCACCGCCCGACGCGCCATCGAGCTAGCTCTCCAACGCGCCTAGCCGCGCGCCATTTGGACCACCACAGAGGAAACCCGGAGCACAAGTACGCCGCGGATCTCGCCGGCGACTAACCGTCGGCGGGTTTGACTTGTTTGACCTGGGGTTTGACCCCCCAGGGTCGCTGACTAGTGGGGCCAGGCCCTGCTAATTTTAGTTAAATATTAACTAAACCTAATTAGCCACTAACACTGAGCAGTGGGCCCCGGCCCCCCCTAATCCTTTGATTAAGCAAATAACCCCCAGTTAACTAACTGTGACACTGACGTGTGGACCCCACACGTCAGGTTTGACCCGGACCAGCCCCTGTTGACCTGCTGACGTCATGATGATGTCAGGCTGACGCAGTAATGTTTTCTGGATTTATTTTTATTCAGAAAATTCCAGAAAAGTGTATAAACTTCTAAAAATCATAGAAATTCAACCGTAACTCCAAATTAAATAAATTATATATGAAAAATTATCAGAAAAATTCAAGGAATCCATCTGTACCATTTTCATGCATGTTAGAACAACTTATAGCTGCTGTTTAGCACAAATCAATTAGATGGCATTTGAATAATCACATATGGAGTTTGAATTTGAATCTTGTATTCAAACCAACTTCATTTAAATCATAGCTAGGTGCATTAGCCCAAAACACATTCATATTGCCATCTCCTAGCATGCATCATATTGTGCATTGCATTGATCGTGTTTCCTCTGTGTTTGCCGGTGTTGTTCCCCCTCGATAGACGTTGTACCGATGACGTGATCGTTGACACTGATGAAGACTCAATGTTATCTTTAGAAGTGCCAGGCAAGCAAACCCCCCTTGTTCATTCCGATAAAATCCTACTCTCTCGCTCCTACTCTCTTTTAATGCATTAGGACAACACCGATTCATCTGTTACTTGTTGCGGTAGCTGAACCCCTTTATCCTTTGCATGACCTATCATTGCCACAGTAAATAGATGAAACCCACTAGCATGAGTAGGAGTTGTTTGAGCCCTGTTGTGCCTACTCATTCATGCTTGTTTGTCATGCCTGCTACTGCTTAGAGTTGAGTCAGGTCTGATTCATCGGGGATGAATCAGAGGTGTGTGAACATGTCCTACCGTTGAGAGCTAAGTTTGTGAACACGATTTGGTAAAGGTAGCGGTGAGAGGCCATGTAGGAGTACATGGTGGGTTGTCTCATTGCAGCCGTCCTCAGGAACTGAGTTCTGTGTTTGTGATCCATGACCAGTTACTACCACACATTGGGTTCCGGTAACTCGACCCCTCTCGACTTATTAATCAGCATGATCTCTGTCCAGGAGTTGCAACTAGTTTCTGGTGTTTGTAGGTAGTGTTAGTAGTCTACCAAGTGGCACCCGGTACAGGTGGGCTTGGGACAGACTAGGCACAGTGGCACGGTGTACCAAGTGGCACCCGGATGGTGGGCTTGGGAACCCTGCTCACATCGTTTGGGGCCGTGAGCGACACCCCGGCCGGATCTCCTTTCGGATGGAACCCGAATAGGCGATAAACCTGGACGAGAGACTTGTTTGGTTAGTCAGGTCGTGGCCGACTCCCTCGCCCGGCTTTCGCTTGAAGGTTGCCGAGATACATGACGTGTACAGGGCGATAAGTGGCGGAAGCGTGTGTGAAGAAGTACACCCCTGCAGGGTTATCATTATCTATTCGAATAGCCGGATTCCTCGGATATGGAAACTTGGACCCCTTGTACAGTTCATAGACAAGTGAAAGTGGATACTCTAAAATGCGCAAGATAAGCGTGAGTGCTATGGATGGCGTTCTCGTAGGGAGACGGGAGCGGATCCATAGTGGTGTATTGATATGGTGAATATATGGACTCGTGTGCGCCACCTCAAAGAGTTACATTGCAGTCGTAGTTCAGGATAGCCACCGAGTCAAAGCTGGCTTGCTGCAGTTAAACTCCACCATCCCCTTTGTTGATAATGATGCATATGTAGATAGATCTGATGTAAGTCTTGCTGGGTACATTTGTACTCACGTTTGCCCATTTTATGTTTTTGCAGAGAGACTTCAGTCTCGCTAGTAGTACCGCGTGGACTTCGACGTTTAGCTTGTTACCTCAGCTACGATCTTGTGCCCTCGGCAGGATCTGGTAGATAGTCAGGCTTTCAGCCTTTTTCATTTATAGATGTCTGTACTCAGACATGATAGCTTCCGCTTGTGCTTTGACTTGTATGCTCTGATTGTTGGGTCATGAGACCCATGTTTGTAATTTATCGCTCCTCGGAGCCTATTGAATAATACTTGAGTTGTAGAGTCATGTTGTGATGCCATGTTGTATTGCACATATCGAGCATATTGTGTGTATGTTATTGAAATGCTTGGTATGTGTGGGATCTGACTATCTAGTTGTTTATCCTTAGTAGCCTCTCTTACCGGGAAATGTCTCCTAGTGTTTCCACTGAGCCATGGTAGCTTGCTACTGCTCCGGAACACTTAGGCTGGCCGGCATGTGTCCTTCTTTGTTCCTGTATCTGTCCCTTCGGGGAAATGTCACGCGATGAATACCGGAGTCCTGTTAGCCCGCTACAGCCCGGTTCACCGGAGTCCTGCTAGCCCAGTGCTACAGCCTGGATTCACTCGCTGATGACCGACACGTTCGATGTTGGGTCATGGATGCCTGTCCCTGTAAGTAAGTGCCACTTTGGGTTCACGACTAGCCATGTCAGCCCGGGTTCTTTGTCATATGGATGCTAGCGACACTATCATATACGTGAGCCAAAAGGCGCAAACGGTCCCGAGCCAGGTAAGGTGGCACCCGTGGGAATACCGTGCGTGAGGACGCAAAGTGATATGATGTGTTACATGCTAGATCGGTGTGACTTAGGATCGGGGTCTCTGACAAACAGAGTCTTAGTCATCTTGCCCATGAGGCATGGTTCGCAAGCATCAACTGATTCATAATCAAGTGATTCCAAAAGCCCATCAGCATGGAGTTTCTTCATGCGCTTTACACCAATATGACCTAAACGGCAGTGCCACAAATAAGTTGCACTATCATTATTAACTTTGCATCTTTTGGTTTCAATATTATGATTATGTGTATCACTACGATCGAGATCCAATGAACTATTTTCATTGGGTGTGTAACCATATAAGGTTTTATTCATGTAAACAGAACAACAATTTATTCTCTTACTTAAATGAATAACCGTATTGCAATAAACATGATCAAATCATATTCATGCTGAACGCAAACACCAAATAACACTTATTTAGGTTCAACACTAATCCCGAAATTATAGGGAGTGTGCGATGATGATCATATCAATCTTGGAACCACTTCCAACACACATCATCACTTCACCCTTAACTAGTCTCTGTTTATTCTGCAACTCCCGTTTCTAGTTACTAATCCTAGCAACTGAACAAGTATCAAATACTGAGGGTTTGCTATAAACACTAGTAAAGTACACATCAATAACATGTATATCAAATATACTTATGTTCACTTTGCCATCCTTCTTATCCACCAATCACTTGGGGTAGTTCCGCTTCCAGTGACCAGTCCCTTTGCAGTAGAAGCACTTAGTCTCAGGCTTAGGACCAGACTTGGGCTTCTTCACTTGAGCAGCAACTTGCTTGCCGTTCTTCTTGAAGTTCCCCTTCTTCCCTTTGCCCTTTTCTTGAAACCAGTGGTCTTGTTAACCATCAACACTTGATGTTTTTCTTGATTTCTACCTTCGTCGATTTCAGCATCACGAAGAGCTTGGGAATTACTTATGTCATCCCTTGCATATTATAGTTCATCACGAAGTTCTACTAACTTGGTGATGGTGACTAGAGAATTCTGTCAATCACTATTTTATCTGGAAGATTAACTCCCACTTGATTCAAGCGATTGCAGTACCCAGACAATCTGAGCACATGCTCACTAGTTGAGCGATTCTCCTCCATCCTTTAGCTATAGAACTTGTTGGAGACTTCATATCTCTCAACTTGGGTATTTGCTTGAAATATTAACTTCAACTCCTGGAACATCTCATATGGTCCATGACGTTCAAAACGTCTTTGAAGTCCCGATTCTAAGCCGTTAAGCATGGTGCACTTAAACTATCAAGTAGTCATCATATTGAGCTAGCCAAACGTTCATAACGTCTGCATCTGCTCCTGCAATAGGCCCGTCACCTAGCGGTGCATCAAGGACATAATTCTTCTGTGCAGCAATGAGGATAAACCTCATATCACGGATCCAATCCGCATCATTGCTACTAACATCTTTCAACACAATTTTCTCTAGGAACATATCAAAATAAACATATGAAAGCAACAACGCGAGCTTTTGATCTACAACATAGATATGCTAATACTACCAGGACTAAGTTCATGATAAATTTAAGTTCAGTTAATCAAATTAATTAAAGAACTCCCACTTAGATAGACATCCCTCTAATCCTCTAAGTGATTATGTGATCCAAATCAACTAAACCATAACCGATCATCACGTGAGATGGAGTAGTTTTCAATGGTGAACATCGTTATGTTGATCATATCTACTATATGATTCACGCTCGACCTTTCGGTCTCCGTGTTCCGAGGCCATATCTGTATATGCTTGGCTCGTCAAGTATAACCTGAGTATTCCGCGTGTGCAACTGTTTTGCACCCGTTGTATTTGAACGTAGAACCTATCACACCCGATCATCACGTGGTGTCTCAGCACGAAGAACATTCGCAACAGTGCATACTTAGGGAGAACACTTCTTGATAATTTAGTGAGAGATCATCTTATAATGCTACCGTCAATCAAAGCAAGATAAGATGCATAAAAGGATAAACATCACATGCAATCAATATAACTGATATGATATGGCCATCATCATCTTGTGCTTGTGATCTCCATCTCCGAAGCACCGTTGTGATCACCATCGTCACCGGCGTGACACCTTGATCTCCATCGTAGCATCGTTGTCGTCTCGCCAAGTTTATGCTTCTACGACTATCGCTACCGCTTAGTGATAAAAGTAAAGCATTACATCGCGATTGCATTTCATACAATAAAACGACAACCATATGGCTCCTGCCAGTTGCCGATAACTCGGTTACAAAACATGATCATCTCATACAATAAAATTCAGCATCATGCCTTGACCATATCACATCACAACATGCCCTGCAAAAACAAGTTAGACGTCCTCTACTTTGTTGTTGCAAGTTTTACGTGGCTGCTACGGGCTTAAGCAAGAACCAATCTCACCTACGCATCAAAACCACAACGATAGTTTGTCAAATAGACTCCGTTTTAACCTTCACAAGGACCGGGCGTAGCCACACTTGGTTCAACTAAAATTGGAGAGACTGTCGCCCGCAAGCCACCTATGTGCAAAGCACGTCGGGGGAACCGGTCTCGCGTAAGCGTACGCGTAATGTTGGTCCGGGTCGTCTCGTCCAACAATGCCGCCGAACCAAAGTATGACATGCTGGTAGGCAGTATGACTTATATCGCCCACAACTCACTTGTGTTCTACTCGTGCATATAACATCAACATAAATAACCTAGGCTCTGATACCACTGTTGGGTTTCGTAGTAATTTCAAAAAATTTCCTACGCACACGCAAGATCATGTGATGCATAGCAACGAGAGGGGAGAGTGTTGTCTACGTACCCACGCAGACCGACTGCGGAAGCATTGACGCAACGTAGAGGAAGTAGTCGTACGTCTTCCCGATCCGACCGATCAAGCACCGAAACTACGACACCTCCGAGTTCGAGCACACGTTCAGCTCGATGACGATCCCCGGACTCC
The DNA here is from genome assembly GCF_002162155.2 of Triticum dicoccoides. Classification (NCBI taxonomy): domain Eukaryota; kingdom Viridiplantae; phylum Streptophyta; class Magnoliopsida; order Poales; family Poaceae; genus Triticum; species Triticum dicoccoides. Next base: position 60,639,399 of record NC_041382.1, on the reverse strand, counting down.
GATCCAGCAAAGTGTCGGGGAAGAGTTCCGTCAGCACGACGGCGTGGTGACGATCTTGATGTACTACAGCAGCAGGGCTTCGCCTAAACTCCACTACAGTATTATCGAGGAATATGGTGGCTGGGGGCACCGCACACGGCTAAGGAATAGATCATGTGGATCAACTTGTTGTGTCTTTGGTGCTAGCCCTGCCCCTCTATTTGTATGTTGAGCCCCGGGGTCGAAACTTGGAGCAAAAGCCTCCTCAAAGTTGGTTTTGCCCGAAAGGCAAGAGTCCCACTCGGACTCCAGGACCAAACGCCACAATCCTTGGCGTCTGGCCCAGACACCATGGCCCTCGGCGTCTGGCCCAGGGCCAGACGCCAAGGTCTCCGGCGTTTGGCCCCCTGGCCTCCGCAAAACTCCTTTTTGCACCGACCTAAAGCCTCATGGGCTTGACCCCTTGGCCTAACCATATCATCCAATATATGAATCTTTACGTCTCGACCATTTCGAGACTCCTCGTCATGTCCCCGATCTCATCCGGGACTCCGAACTCCTTTGGTACATCAAAACATGTAAACTCATAATATAACTGTCATCGTAACCTTAAGCGTGCGGACCCTACGGGTTCGAGAACAATGTAGACATGACCGAGACACGTCTCCGGTCAATAACCAATAGCGGGACCTGGATGCCCATATTGGCTCCTACATATTCTACGAAGATCTTTATCGGTCAGACCGCATAACAACATACGTTGTTCCCTTTGTCATTGGTATGTTACTTGCCCGAGATTCGATCGTCGGTATTCCTATACCTAGTTCAATCTCATTACCGGCAAGTCTCTTTACTCGTTTTGTAATACATCATCCCGCAACTAACTCATTTAGTTGCAATGCTTGCAAGGCTTAAGTGATGTGCATTACCGAGAGGGCCCAGAGATACCTCTCCGACAATCGGAGTGACAAATCCTAATCTCGAAATACGCCAACCCAACATGTACCTTTGGAGACACCTGTAATGCTCCTTTATAATCACCCAGTTACGTTGTGACGTTTGGTAGCACCCGAAGTGTTCCTCCGGCAAACGGGAGTTGCATAATCTCATAGTCATAGGAACATGTATAAGTCATGAAGAAAGCAATAGCAACATACTAAACGATCAGGTGCTAAGCTAATGGAATGGGTCATGTCAATCAGATCATTCAATCTAATGATGTGATCTCGTTAATCAAATAACAACTCTTTTGTCCATGGTTAGGAAACATAACCATCTTTGATTAACGAGCTAGTCAAGTAGAGGCATACTAGTGACACTCTGTTTGTCTATGTATTCACACATGTATTATGTTTCCGATTAATACAATTCTAGCATGAATAATAAAAATTTATCATGATATAAGGAAATAAATAATAACTTTATTATTGCCTCTAGGGTATATTTCCTTCAGCAGGACCCTCATATTCAAGAGCTGCTTCTCAAGCAAACAGATAACGCAAGAGCTGCCGCCCGAGAGAAAGCCAAGCTGGATCAACTGGAGATAGACGCGGTTACTCCATTGTATGAAGGATGCAGGCCCGAGGATACCCGCCTGAAAGTAACGCTCATGGCTCTGGAGATGAAGGTAAAACACAAAATGACCGATGCATGCTTCGACAAGAATATGTCATTCTGGCACAAACGTCTTCCCAAGGGGAACAAGTGCCCTACCAGTTTCAAGGAGGCGAAGAAAATCATATGTCCTCTGGATTTACCGCATGTGTAATACCATGTGTGCATGAACAATTGCATCATTTATCAGGACGAGCACGTGGAGTCTACCATATGTCCGGTGTGCGGCATCACTCGATACAAGAAGAGGAAGAAAGCTCCTCGAAAAGTGGTGTGGTACTTTCCGATCACTCCTCGTCTGCAGCGGTATTTTGCGGACCCAAGCTAGCAAAGCTCCTGAGTTGGCACGCGGATAGGGAGGAGAAGAAGCGAGAAGATGACGGAAATGATCCGGAGATAAATTAAAAAGACAAGATGCTGAGTCACCCTAAGGATGCGAGCCAGTGGAAAGCGTTGAACTTCAAACACCCAGAATTTCGGGACGACCCAAGGAACATCGTGCTGGGTGCGAGCACCGATGGAGTCAATCCATTTGGCAGCCAGAGAAGCACACATAGCACCTGGCCTGTGTTTGTGTGGATGTACAACCTTCCCCCTGGTTGTGCATGAAGAGGAAGTACATTCACATGAGTATGCTAATTTAAGGGCCGAAACAACCAGGGAACGACATCAATCAGTATCTGGGGCTGCTGAAAGAGGAGCTAGATACGCTGTGGAAAACGCCAGCCAATACGTGGGACGCCGCAAAGAAAGAATATTTCCCTATGAGAGCCGCACTGCTCGCGACGGTGCATGACTATCTCGGTTACGGATATGTCGCGGGGCAGGTGGTCCACGGATTTTCTGGATGCGTCAGGTGCATGGATGACACAACGTATCGCCAGCTAGATAGAGATCCTGGGTCTTCGAAAACCGTGTTCATGGGACATCGAAGGTGGCTTCGCGACAATGACCCATGGAGAAAACGCAAGGATCTGTTCGATGGTGAAACCGAACCCCGAAGACGCTCGCGTACGAGGAGCGGTGAGGAAATAGACGAGCTGTTGAAAAATTGGAAAGAGTGCCTGGAGCCGGGAAAGAAGTGAAAGGCGCCAAAGCCGCTGCCGAAGGTATGGAAAACGAGGTCTGTTTTCTGGGACTTGCCATACTGGAAGATCCTCCGTGTGCCTCATAGCCTTGATGTCATGCGTATCATGAAGAACGTGTGCGAGAGCCTGCTCAACATGCCAGAGAGGACCAAAGATGGGCCGAAAGCAAGGGCAGACTTGAAATCAATGGGCATCAGGGAGGAGCTTCACGCTAATGATGATGATGATGAGGCGAAGAAGGACACGGAAAGTCGTCGCAAAGGCAAAAAGGCCAAGAAGACCTGAAATGACTACCCTCCCGTGTGCTTCACTCTAAGTCAGGAGGAGATCGAGCAGTTTTTCACCTGCCTCGTAGGAGTAAAACTTCCTTATGGTTACACGAGGAAGATAAGCAGATACCTAGACTCAGCGAAGCAGAAGTTCAACAGGATGAAGTCTCACGACTGTCACGTGGTGATGACGCAGATACTTCCAGTTGCAATCCGTGGGATCATGGACGCGCACGTCCGTGAAATGCTATTTGGCCTATGCAACTTTTTCGACGTCATCTCTCGGAAGTCGGTTGGCGCGAGGCAACTCAGAAGGCTATAGGAAGAGATCGAGGTGATACTATGCGAGTTTGAGATGTACTTCCCGCCCGCATTCTTCGATGTTATGGTGCATCTGCTGGTCCATATCGTGGAGGATATCATCCAACTCGGGCCGACGTTCCTGCACAACATGATGCCGTTCAAAAGGATGAATGGTGTCATCAAAGGATACGTTCGCAACATGTCACGTCCAGAGGAAGCATAGCCAGGGGCTTTCTAACCGAAGAGTGCATCTCCTACTGCACGAATTATCTAGGCATCGAGAACCCCGCTGGTCTGCCCGTCAACAGGCACCTCGGCAAGCTCGCTGGATGGGGTCACCGCGATGGTCGCCGCGAAATGCATGTTGACTTCGAGGGTTGACTCGCCGACTTTGAAAGAGCAAACCTAGTCGCGCTACAACACATAGACGTGGCCGATCCTTGGGTGGTAGAGCACAAAACCTTTATTGAGAAGATGTACAATGACCGAGGCCAACAGAGGACGGACAGAGATATAATCAAAGAGCACAACTCATGTTTCACGCGTGGTTCAAGGAGAAGCTTCTGTCGTACCCTTTACATGAGGATTCTTCCGTGGAAGAAAAACTCATATTCGCCTTGTCACAGGGTGCCGAGCACAACCTGATGACCTATGAGGCGTACGATATCAACGACTACACATTCTACACCGAGGACAAGGACATGAAGAGTGATGGTTATCAGAACTCCGGGGTAACGATGGAATCCTACACCGGTAACGACAAGGATAGATACTACGGAAGGATCGAGGAGATCTGGGAGCTGAGCTACGCTGGAGAGAAGGTCCCGATGTTCCGTGTCAGATGGGCCAAGAGCATCATAAAAGAAGACCGGTATTTCACCACCATGGTTATACCTGAAGCCAAATCCAAGACCGCGGGCGCAAACGTCACCGCGAAAAATGAGCCATGGGTACTGGCTTCCCAAGTGGACCAATGCTTCTTCATCACTGACCCGTCAAAGCCCAGTTGTGTTGTCGTGAGGAGAGGCAAAAGGAAGATCATCGGAATGGATGGAGTCGCCAATGAGCAAGACTTCGACAAGTACGGTGACCCGAAGATAGAACATGACGACGACGATGAAGTGCCATACACCACAAGAAGAAGCAGGACCCCCCACCTAAAGGACGTCCGTTCAACAGAAGAACTCCATTTGCGAAAAAAGGGCAAGAAGATTGTGAAAAGATAGCTAGCTAAGATTGATTGTATTTAAATCGTAGTCTTCATTTCTCGATTGTATTTCGACATATTGAAATGATATTTCTAACTCACAAAAAGTATTGAATTTGTTAATATTTTTTGAACTCATGAATATTTTTAAATTTCATGGGCACTTTTTGAATTCATGAATATTTTTTCAAATTTGATGATATATATTTTTTCATATTCATAAATGTTTTACCAATTCACAAATGAATGCAACTAAAAATCCAAAAAAAATATTGATGATATTTTTAAATAACAAATTTGATGATATTTTTTCATATTCATAAATATTTTGAAATAACAAATTTGATGATATTTTTTCACATTCATAAATGTTGTCAAATTTGATTGACATTTTCTAAAAAATTATTAGATGCAACTAAAAATAATAATAAAAATTTACTAATGGCGCACCAGGAGAAGGTGCGCCATTGCTATCAGTGTACTTATGACGCACCCCTAGGAGGTGCGCCATTGGTATACCAATTTTTATGATATTTTTTCAAATATTTTCAAATAACAAATTTGATGATATTTTTAAATAACAAATTTGATGATATTTTTTCATATTCATAAATATTTTCAAATAACAAATTTGATGATATTTTTTCACATTCAGAAATGTTTTCAAATTTGATTGTCATTTTCTAAAAAATTATTAGATGAAACTAAAAAAAGTTACTTATGGCGCACCCCTGGGTGGTGCGCCATTGCTATGGATGTACTTATGGCTCACCCCTCGGTGGTGCGCCATTGCTATTAGTCATTTTCTAAAAAATTATTAGATGAAACTAAAAAAAAGTTACTTATGGCGCACCCCTCGGTGGTGCGCCATTGCTATGGATGTACTTATGGCGCACCCCTCGGTGGTTCGCCATTGCTATTAGATGCACCCCCTCTGTCCCTTTCCCACTTGCCCCCCTGTGCCAGATCCCCTCCACATCTCTTGATCGATCGCTATCTCCCCCCTCGCCGCTGCCGACCCCCCGCACCCTCCCCCGCTCCAACCTAGGTTAGGCTAGGTTGCGTCGCGCCCCAACCCCATTCACCGCAGCCGCCCCACCCCACCCCACCAGCAGCTGCACCTCGTTCCGCCGCCATGACGAGGAAGCCGGAGCCCGGAGGTGGAGACTTCAGCGGGGCTACTCGCAGTCCATCGACGACTGACAATGAACGCCCGCTCTGTCTCTCATCTCCCTCGATGGCCGACGCGACGCCACGAGGCCGGCCCACGACCATGACCATGCCCAAGTCAGTAGCTGATCTGCGAACCTCTTCTTAAATCCCGGCGCGAGCTCAGCGGCCACAACAGCATACTTCGGTGTCCCTCCCAAGGTTTCACGCCGGTAAGATCTTCTCCCCATCCTTCTTTCCCTTCCTATCTCCCCTTTTGATTTCTAGGGATTCCCACCCCCTTTTCCACCGGTGATAAGGCCCGTCTTGTCGGTGAGGCTCCACCGCTCCTCTCTACTTTGCAGCTGCCCACTACTCTCCTTATACTTGCTCCACCTGTGATTTGTTGCAAATGGTGTACCTAGTTGAATCTGACCAAATCTGCTACAAATTGAACCTTTTTGTCAGTGTCATTAGCAGTGCACATATATGCTATAGTTTTGTTCCTGAGATTCAGTATGCTATATATTTGTAGCGACCTTTATAAAATCAATGAGATGCAGTTGTGCTATATAATTTTGTCAGTGTGATTCAATAAGAGCTAGGACAAATCACCCGACTAGAAGCAAACCACAAGAAGCACAACAGTTCAGTGTAGCACTAGTAGATATTCTTAGGAGGTGAAAAAAAATGAGTTTTAGGTAACTGGGGTGCAGATCAATGACATGTATTCTTTCTCATAGTGGATGTGAAGATAAATTTAGGTAAAATGCTCTGAGATCAAGGCATCTTGAAGCCATGTAACTCTGGTAGTGCATTTTACTAATTTACATACAAAAAGCCATGTAACATAGATGCAGAATGTTAAAACTCCTTTGTACTTCACTAATTTTCTATGTGAACTTTGAAGTGCAATAAAGGAACCATGAAAGTTGCAAAGAACCTAAGACGACACACTACCAAACCTATTACTGCTTAGCTGTACTCCAGTGAGTACTCCATGGAGTTACTTACTCCAGTAGCTTAATTAAGTGCAGTTGATTCACTTACTCCAATAGCTTAATTAAGTTGCAGTAGTGCTTGTAAGTTTGCAAGTTTTGTGTACTGTACTGCTTGCATAAGTACTTTTGTGTAATCTGATTGTAGTGCTTGTATAGTTTTAGTAGTTTTTCTTCAATTAATTTGTTTGGTTGTATTAGTTTAGTGTAGGACAAGAGGAGTAGAGGATAAGAGGAGTAGGACTTGCTCTCTTCTCTTTATCTTCTCTTATCTTCCTACATCTGTTTTTAATCGAATGTAGTATGAAATGACCTATAAATTTTCCAAGCTCTGTTATGATGAGCAGAGTTTTTACTTGTTGTATGATCCTATGAAGATCCAAATGTATCATCATAATGTAGGTGCTGTGTTGTGTGATTCTTCATGCTGAGAACTTCAGCTTTTTCAGTTATTGCACTTCTGCAGGTTTGGTGGGAGTGATGCTTACAAACACTTTGTACACTAGTTATGGTGAATGGATTATGTACACTAGTTAGAGCATTAGTGTGGTTTGCTGGTGAGAAGGGAATCAAGGGATGCACATTGTGGGGGTGATGCTTACTAACACTTTGACAAACAAATTCAGAATGTGCTGGACTATATGTTCATTGGTACTACTTGTGATGTTGCTGCTGTACTACTTGGAAATTTTGTCAACTTGTGATGCTGCTGCTGTACCCCGAGAGGCCCTTGAGTTTGCCGGAATGTCGATTAACTTCCGTTCTGGCAAATTCGGGTACTCCATATGTCCTATTTTCAGCAAAGGTCATGCTGAAATTTTCTGTGAACTTTAGCATGACTTTGCTAAAAATAGGACATATGGGGTACTTGCGACTAATGCATGGGCCGGGGTATCTTAGTACTTAATTAAGTAGGATCAACTGCCCCTTTATTCTTGTTGCATTAAACCATAGGTGGCAATAGAGCCAAGTGATTAGGCCCAACTTAGAATTCTCCTTCCCTTTTCTTGATAGGGTATATTATTAGAATATACCCATATATATCAGTCAACCTAGGGTGCCTTGGCATCGATAAACCCTAAATGATAAAACCTTAGCTTTTAGGATGCCTCGGTGTCGATAAAAACCTAAATGATGAAAGCTTAGGCTTTTAGGGTGCCTCGGCATCGACAAACCCTAAATGATAAAACCTTGGCTTTTAGGGTGCCTCGGTGTCGATAAAAACCTAAATGATGAAAGCTTAGGCTTTTAGGGTGCCTCGGCGTCGACAAACCCTAAATGATAAAAGCTTAGCTTTTAGGATGCCTCGGTGTCGACAAACCCTAAATGATGAGACCATGATCTTGTTCCTTGACAATAACCAACTTTTTGATCAAACTTTTTGTCCTATTTAGAGCGAAACATGGCCCACAACAATGAGGCCGGCTGTCGGTGTACTAGAGTAGGGGTACCCTAGTATCCTGAACTTGTGCACGGGCAGTCGCAGCGTCCCGCGGCAAGGCTTGCCGGGTGACCGCCAAGATCCTCCGTGGTTCCTTTGGAGCCATTCAAGGACAAAGTATCCAAGCCAAGGAGACAAGACCCCGGCAAGAGGAGCTTGCCGGGAAGGCCAACCAAGGCAAGGCGCTCAAGGATACAAGACCCCGACAAGAGTAGCTTGCCGGGAAGGCCAACCAAGGCATCTCAAGGAACTTGCCGCGACGCGCCATGCGTCCCGGCAAGGCCCGGTGAGCGACAAGCTCCCGGACGCGACAAGACAATGACCGCGGCAAGGCGCTTGCCACGGCAAGCCACCACTCTGTGCCCGTGCTCCAGCACATCCACCAACGTGTCGCTCTGGGACCCTTCCAGGCGTACGTGGCGGGAGGCTGTGCAGCCAATGGTGAGCGGTGGCAAGCGGCGCTGACAAGATTGCCATCGTGGCGAGCGGTGGCGCCCCTGACGGTCCCTTTTGCACTATTTAGGCGACGCAGACGGGCATTTAATGTCCTTGTCCCCTGCCGTCAGGGTTAGGTATGATACACTGTAGCAGGTAGTTGTACCAACCGCAACACCTTTCCATTTTTACCCTTGTCTACGTTGCCACCTGTCGGTGACCCCTTGAGCATATAAAAGGAGGCCCATGCGCAATGTAGAGGGGGCGGTTGGAGAAAAAGAGAACACTCACGCTCGGTCTCGTTAGCTGCTGGGGTGTACTGTAGCACTCCACGCTCCCGAGCAAGAACTCAATACAAACCACAAAGCAGGAGTAGGGTTTTACGCATCCGTGCGGCCCGAACCTGGGTAAACCGCTCGTGTGCTTCGCCTCGATCCACTCTTCGTGCGACCCTCGCCCCCGCCGAACCAAAAGGGACTCGGTCCGCCGGTCCCATAGGTGTTCGTGGATTAGTACCCCGACATCTTTGGCGCGCAGCCGAAGAAGAAGGCTTCAGAGGCGGCTGCTCCATCCGCGCCGAACCCACCACCGCCGGAGCAAACGGCTGATGGGGCAGACGCCGGCGGAAGAACGGGCGTCGACGAGGGAGCTCACGGTGCTGCCAGGTCCAAGGACAAGGCTGCGCTGCCCATCGGCGGCGTAGCCGGCTCCCACAACGACCAGGCACACTCCAAGACCTCGGCGTCCGTACATGCACCACGCGTCGGGGGACTAATCCACGAACACCTATGGGACTGGCGGACCGAGTCCCTTTCGGTTCGGCGGGGGCAAGGGTCGCACAAAGAGCGGATCGAGGCGAAGCACACGAGCGGTTTACCCAGGTTCGGGCCGCACGGATGCGTAAAACCCTACTCCTGCTTTGTTAACATCGGTAAAGTCGATACAAAGTCTCCATTTCCCGTTCGCCTTGCGCACGACTACAGGATTGGCCAACCACGTAGGATGGAGCACTCCTCTGACAAGGCCTGCTGCTTCCAACTTCTTGATCTCTTCTGCGATGAATTCTTGGCGCTCCACTGCTTGCTTCCTGACCTTCTGCTTGACAGGCCGCGCATGAGGACAAACGGCAAGATGGTGCTCAATTACTTTCCTGGGAACACCGGGGATGTCAGACGGTTGCCACGCAAACACGTCGACGTTCGCCCGCAGGAAAGCAATGAGCGCGCTTTCCTATTTAGGGTCGAGAGTGGCACCGATGGTGAAGGTACCACCAGTGCCGTCCTCCTTGGCGGACACCTTCTTGGTCTCTGGCGGAGCTGCCATTGTCTTCTTACACTTGCCGGTGGAGCTCGATGGTGCGTCCTCGATGGCAGCGCAACACTCCAAAGAGGTGCGCTTGCCGGAGTGGGCATCAGAACTCTTGCCGGACTTGGTCTTCAAGCAGTACTGCAAGATCCACCGCACCAAGGGCCATGACCTCTAGAGCTGCAAGAAGGTCGAGCAGCTTGTCTAGCAGCAAAAGGCTGAATACGAGCGACGCGACAAGGAGAGGGCCCAAGGAGGCGCTGGAGAATCCGGCAAGAAGCACGCCGGCCGGGGAGGACGCCGCGGCAAGGCCAAACAGCGGCAAGGAGACAGACCTCCCCGCGGCCGCGACAAGGATGAAGACAACGACGACGAAGACATGGATGATGTCGAGACCAGTGAGCAGGAGTTCCAGAAAGCCACAAAGGTCTTGTGCGTTGACGGTGGTGCTTCTCTGCATACTTCGCACCGCCAACTCAAGCAGTGGGTGCGGGAAGTCAATGCGGCAGAACCGCCTGTCGAGTCACGCAAGCTTCTGAAATGGTCCAGCACGCCTATCATCTTTGATATTGAGGACCACCCTGATCGCACAACTGCGGTCGGGTGCTTGCCGATGTTGGTTTCACCAACTATCCGCAACCTCAAGGTCAGTAAGATGCTAGTTGACGGCGTGGCCGGTCGCGCTTCTCTTCGGCGCTCGATGCGAGTACGAGCGTCTTCTTGCTGTCGTTCGTGAAGAACTTGGCGCTGATCGCGACGAGCTCGTGGATCTGATGACGCGGTGGAGTTGTTGTCGAGGTGGATCCGGCGAGTCGGCGATCTTGGCCTTCGGGGCGGAGAGTGCACAGTGGTTGTACCCCCACCGGTCTTGTCGCCACTGGCTCGTGCTTGGCTAACTTGCCGCGGCTGCAACGTGCTCGGCTGCCGTTGAGTGTCGCCGTTGGCGAAGCCGATGAGACTCTGAATGGTGGCTCTCCAGTCATCGATCTTGTCTGCCGTTGGAGGGTAGTCCAGGAGCAGTTGAGCTCGCGCCAAAGCTTCTGCTGGAGTGGCGGGTGGCGGTGGCGAACGGTGCGAGGAGCGGGATATGCTCGGACTTCTAACTATGTTAGAAGGATCAGTATCCCGTCCAGGCGACCATGCCTCGCTCGTGCCAGCATGTTGGTGTGCATGCTGGTCTTGAGCACTCCGAGATCCACCAGCTCGATCTTGGTCCAGCAAACGCATGGTACTGTGAGCACCATGACGCTGCCGGTCCCGCGCCTCCTGAGATGGGCGCGGTGCATGTACGGACACCGAGGTCTTGGAGTGCGCCCGGTCGTTGTGGGAGCCGGCTACGCCGCCGATGGGCAGCGCAGCCTTGTCCTTGGACCTGGCAGCACCGTGAGCTCCCTCGTCGATGCCCGTTCTTCCGCCGGCGTCTGCCCCATCAGCCGTTTGCTCCGGCGGTGGTGGGTTTGGCGCGGACGGAGCAGCCGCCTCCGAAGCCTTCTTCTTCGGCGGCATGTCGATGAAGATTATGGAGATCTAGCTCGTGTGAACACCGGATCTGGTTCACACAACCTTGACGCCCCTACTTGGCGCGCCAAAGATGTCGGGGGACTAATCCACGAACACCTATGGGACCGGCGGACGGAGTCCCTTTCGGTTCGGCGGGGGCAAGGGTCGCACGAAGAGCGGATCGAGGCGAAGCACACGAGCGGTTTACCTAGGTTCGGGCCGCACGGATGCGTAAAACCCTACTCCTGCTTTGTGGTTTGTATTGAGTTCTTGCTCGGGAGCGCGGAGTGCTACAGTACACCCCAGCAGCTAACGAGACCGAGCGTGAGTGTTCTCTTTTTCTCCAAACCGCCCGCTCTACGTTGCGCATGGGCCTCCTTTTATATGCTCAAGGGGTCACCGACAGGTGGCAACGTAGACAAGGGTAAAAATGGAAAGGTGTTGCGGTTGGTACAACTACCTGCTATAGTGTATCATACCTAACCCTGACGGCAGGGGACAAGGACATTAAATGCCCGTCTGCGTCGCCTAAATAGTGCAAAAGGGACCGTCAGGGGCGCCACCGCTCGCCACGATGGCAATCTTGTCAGCGCCGCTTGCCACCGCTCACCATTGGCTGCACAGCCTCCCGCCACGTACGCCTGGAAGGGTCCCAGAGCGACACGTTGGTGGATGTGCTGGAGCGCGGGCACAGAGTGGTGGCTTTCCACGGCAAGCGCCTTGCCGCGGTCGTTGTCTTGTCGCGTCCGGGAGCTTGTCGCTCACCGGGCCTTGCCGGGACGCATGGCGCGTCGCGGCAAGTTCCTTGAGATGCCTTGGTTGGCCTTCCCGGCAAGCTCCTCTTGCCGGGGTCTTGTCTCCTTGGCTTGGATACTTTGTCCTTGAATGGCTCCAAAGGAACCACGGAGGATCTTGGCGGTCACCCGGCAAGCCTTGCCGCGGGATGCTGCGACTGCCCGTGCACAAGTTTGGGATACTAGGGTACCCCTACTCTAGTACACCGACAGGAGCCCCTGGGCCTGGGCCATACACGGTGCCGAGCGCTGTTGGGCCAGGCCCAAAACAGGGCACGGGCACGCGCGGCCTGGGTTACGCCGTATCTCTCCCCGTATCCACCGCGGCCTCCCCGAACGGCACGCGTTGAATGCGGCATCGTGGGAGGGATCGTGGGTGGTTTCTTTATTCGGAAAGGCGGAACGTCCGCCCCCTCCCTCTTTATAAGCAGGGGAAACAGGGGTAGTTCGCCCATTCGCCGGTTGCTACTCCAATCTCAGAAATCTCCGCCGCTCCCTCGTCTTCCCAAAGCTGAAAGAGAGCAGCGCCCCACCCCCCATCACCACCAGCACCACCAATGCCGTCGACCTCCTCCACCACTTCCGCCATGGCTCCGAAAGCCGACAAGGGGAAGGTTGTGAAGTCGACCGAGGCGCAGCGGCTAGCAGCGCTGCGAAAGGAGCGGGCAATCTTCCCCCCCAAGCTCGCCGCGAGGGAGCTGAGGGAGAACTACTACCTCTTCTGGTCGACAGAGACGCGAGCGCATCCGCGCACGAAGGTACTTCCAGCCGCCACTTGGAAAACGGCTCCAAACGGATATCCTTTCTTCGCCTTGTTCTTCTACTGCAGGCTCTGCCCGCCTTTCTCTGAATTCTTCTGCGATATTATGAACACCTACGGGTTCCACCTCCTTGATTTCACCCCCAATGCCGTTCTGACCATGGCAGTTTTCGCACATCTCTGCGAAAACTTTGTTGGAGTCCATCCCAATGTAGCCTTTTTCGCCACTTCTTTATGCCCCGAGTAGAGAGAGGAGAGCCTTTATCCGGCGGAATCGCCTGGATCTCGAGGGCCGGCAAGAAGGACACTTATCTGGAGGGAGAGTTCCGCGGCAAGTGGGAGGAATGGAGAGCAGACTGGTGCTGGATTGTCGAGGAGAACCCGCAGCCGTTTACCGCCCGGCGCCAAGCCCCAGTAGCACGCGGCAGCGATTGGAGTGACGTGGCCCCGGAAGACGATAGGCTGAAGATTGCCGTCACCAGGATCCTACGCCTTAGGCTTGCCGGGCTCACTGTAGGCGCTGTTGGCGCAGATTTTCTCCGCCGGCGCATCGCCCCCCTGCAGGAACGAGGGAGACCCGCCTGGGAATTCAAGAATGCGGCGGATATCATGAGGCTGCGTCCGGGCCTCAACTTCAACTTCACTGTTCTGGAGCTCAATGCGATGCTCCAGGAACTGTTCAAGTATGACCCTCAACATCCCGAAGTGTTCAGGTTGTCGGGGGGCGTCGTTCTGCTGTGCAACAACTCCTCGCTTGACCGCATCCGTGCAATGATGCTGCTGTGCGATTCGCATGGAATTGCCCCAACTTGGCAAGAGCCTGCAGATGACGTCGTGCAGGAGTTCTTTGACAGCCTGGTAGAAGTGCCGGTCCGTTCTGATGAAAAGGATAGCCTCACCCGCGACATCACCGATGCGGAGATGACACGCATCGCCACTAGGCTGGAAGAGGCGGCGGCGGCCACAGCCGCAGGCGAATTTGGATTCACCGTGGAGGAGGCAGATGCAGCAGAGGCAGCAAGCCGTGCCGAGCGAGGGGAGCCCGCCGGCGAGAAAGAGCTTGCCGGGCATGGCGTCGAGTCGAGCGAACCCGCCAAGGATACGAGCGGCTCGCTGGAGATCAACTCCTCTTCCTCCTCATCTTCAGGCAGCTCGCCGCAAGCAGAGCATCCATCCCTGCCAAGAAGGCGTCTTCGCAAGGCCGGGGACGTAGCGGGGCAGCGGGCAAGTGAACAGCCGCCGCGCCGCGCGACATGCTCCACCGCGGCAAGCACTGTTGCCGCGGGAGCATCTCACGCTGCTGCGGCAACTGGAGCGGGGTCCACCCGGACCACCCGCTTCTGCTCCTGTCGCTTCTCATGCCGCGGCGACAGCCGGAGCGGGGTTGTCTCAGACCACCGCCACTGTTCCCGCCAAGCGGCCAAGGGAAACTAATCCTCTGCCTCCTCACGCTGGACGTGAGCCGGACTTCGACTTCTCCGCGTTCAGCTCCGACGAGGAAGAAGAAGAGTAAGATTCTCTTGTTGTATTTGTAGTTCTTCAATTCTTGCTGTTTTGTCTTGTATCTTGTTTGCTTTACTCTGGACTTATTCCTTTCCAGGACTCTGACCCAGAGAGCAGCGAAGAGAGCCAAGGTCCCGGTGATTGTCATCGAGGACGAGCCCACCGCGACAGTAGGGGGTGCGTCCGAGACAACCTTGCCGGACCCGGCAACTGTTCTCCAGAGCAGCCCCCAGCGTAAGTATATGGTTTGCTTTCCGCTGTTGGGCGCGCATGGATACTCTTCCTTTGCTGACATCTGACTATTGGTTTGTGTAGGAGCAGAGCAGCCCTACCAGGAGCGCCCGGAGGCCGCCCCCGAAATGCCAAGGGAGAGTCCTCCGGCAAGGGAGAGTCCTCCGGCAAGGGAGAAGTCTCTGGCAAGTGAGAGCTCTCCGACAAGGGACAGCACCAGCGGCCCTCCGGTGGCGGGGACCACGACTGCAGAACCCGGTACAGGTAATCCTCTCGCTTCAAAACTTCCCTCGGGTTCTTCTTCTTTTGATCTTCTTCTCTTTTCTTGGATATTTGCTTGACTCTTCTCCCTTTTCCGGCCATCAGACCCATCTGCTGCGGAGCTAATGGAGAACGAGGTTGCCGCCGACGACGCCGCTGCCACCAAAAAAGCAGCCGGTGCTGACGATCCCGCCGGCGCAGAGGCCGCCAAAGCTGCAGCCGCAGAAGCAGGCGGGGGGTCTGGCGATCGCACTGATGGCCCCGAGGCCGCAGGAGCGCCAGGCGCTACACCGCCGCTGATCCCTCCGCCGCTGCCGCAGCGCCAGGCTCCGAAGAGCCCCAGCCAGGCGTCTACTTGAAGGCCGGCAATGGCGTCTTCATCAACCTCCCCTGGGCGTCAAGCTCCAGGGCGCCGGTCGAGGGAGAGAGCTTCGACGGAGAGTTGCTCGCCTCCGCTGGGCTGACGCTGGTTGATGCGCCGAGCAGCAGCGGCGGCGAGCCTGAGGAGGAGCGGTTGCTGCGGAAGCTGTTGTCGCTCTACCGCGTGCGGCAAGCCAAGCTGGAATCCCGCGAGGCGCTTGTCGCGAAGGCGGGAGCAGACATCGAGAAGCACGCGGAGGAGCTTCGGGGTCTCCACCAGGAAGCTCTCCGGTCCCTGGCAGAGGAGCGGGAGCAACTCGCCGAAGAGCAGAAGGCCTTCTTCCTCGAGAAGGCTGAAGTTGAAGAGCAACAGCGTCTTGCCGCTGAGAAGCTGTCTGCGCAGGAAGGCGAGCTGGCGCAACGGAAAGTTAACCTCGACAGCCACGAGGAGGAGCTTGCCGCGCGTGAGCAGAAATTCGGCGGAGCCCTTAAGCAAGCAGAGGATGCTGCCGCAGCTGCCGAAGCCGCCAAGAAGGAGCTGGAGACGAAGGTGGCACAGCTGGAGGCCGATCTCAAGGCGAGTGGTGAAGAGCTTGCCGAGAAGGGCAAAGAGCTTAGCGCCGCCAAGGACTCCAACGCAGATCTTGAGTTGAAGCTGACCACTTTGACCAAGACGCTGGACGGCGCCAAGGAGCAGGAGGTGGCCTTGAAGGAGGAGATCAAGGCCGACAAGGCGCTGCTGGAGAGTGCTGCCGCCGCCCAGAATGCTTTTAGGGAGAATGTGGAGCACTGGACGGAGGGTCTCGTGAATGTTGCCGCAGACATTGACAGGGAGCTGGCGCAGCTGGGGATGGAGGATCTCGGGTATCCCTCCGACGAGAACCTCCAACCCAGCGCCAAGCTCATCTTGTTCTTCAAAGGCGTGGCGACGACCCTCCAGCGGCTCAGGGAGAAGATCCCAAAGCAGCTGGCCGACGAGTCGCGCAAGATCTGCGCGGGAGCTCTTCAAAAAGTGTTGGTGAAGGTGGCCTTCCGCAACCCGGGCCTCAACCTCACCAACGTCCTCAAGACCCTGCCGCCGGATGCTGATCTGGAGGCGCTCAAGACCCTTGTCGCACCCATTGTGGACAAGGTGAGCGGGATCAAGAGGATTGAGGGCGATCGCGTAGACTAGGCCGCCCGTTTTCTTCTTTTCTTGTCGCTGCTGGTCATGTTATGAGAACAATCTGTTAGAGCCGCGACAAGCTACCTTGTAATATAACTCTATTTTGGGTAATGATTGCAATGTTATTCCCTTTACTTGATTCCTCCCTTTGTATGTTTTTGCCCTACGCTTTTAGGGAACTTGCCGGTGCAGGCACCTTAGCCGCGAGCGCTGAGTGTGGGACATCAGCAGCCTGCTGGCGGTGCCGCTACCGACAAGAAACCTTGTCGCAACTAGTCGCAGCTCACTTAAGTTGTTGAGCGGACTCGAAACAAAGTAAGGGCGCAACTAGCTACGAGTTGGTTCCTCTGCGCACAGGTTTTCCATACAAAGTGCGGCCGTTCAAGGGAGATAACTTAAAAATTTAAAAAAAATTGATTGCTCAAACTTTGGCAACTTAGCTTTTCTGTTGTTTGCTTCCCGGTAAGGCGAAACTTTCTTGAACGACGCCTGGTCCATACCATTATCTTCTCCTTTCCCCCCGGCAAACTTGTGGGCGAGGGAACCTTCCTTTCATTGAGAAAAAAGAAAGAAGGGAAAATAAAGATATGGAGCCTTATGGCTCGTTATTGCTTACCGGGGATTAGGTGCTGCACAAAGTGTCAGATCACATATGCAAAAAATAGATAGCATGAAATTGACAAGATGTGCGGAGCATATGAGCTTTACTTATGCACGGGGTCTGCGCCCGACTTTGTACAAAGGATTACATGCAACAACGGCAAGACTTGTACAAAAGGTGGTTGCCGGAACAGGTTCCGGCAACCGCGCCTTACAGGTAAAACTTACGAAGATGCTCAATGTTCCAGGAGTTGCTCACCGGAATGCTATCTTCGGTCTCAAGGTGGACTGCGCCAGGCCTAGTGACTCGTTTCACCCGGTAAGGGCCTTCCCACTTCGGCGTCAACTTGTTGGAATTCTTGGTGGACTGAACACGCCGAAGAACAAGGTCGCCTTCCTCGAGACTTCTGGCGTTAACTTTGCGGCTATGGTAGCGGCGCAAAGCTTGCTGGTAGCGAGCAGCTCGTACAGCAGCCTGAAGACGGTCTTCCTCAAGGAGTAGCGCGTCATCTTGTTGCAGCTGATCTTGCTCCGGCTGTCGCCGCGGCGTGAGAAGCGACAGGAGCAGAAGCGGTGGTCCGGGTGGACCCCGCTCCAGTTGCCGCAGCAGCGTGAGATGCTCCCGCGGCAACAGTGCTTGCCGCGGTGGAGCGTGTCACGCGGCGCGGCGGCTGTTCACTTGCCCGCTGCCCCACTACGTCCCCGGCCTTGCGAAGACGCCTTCTTGGCGGGGATGGAGGCTCTGCTTGCGGCGAGCTGCCTGAAGATGAGGAGGAAGAGGAGTTGATCTCCAGCGAGCCGCTCGTATCCTTGGCGGGTTCGCTCGACTCGACGCCATGCCTGGCAAGCTCTTTCTCGCTGGCGGGCTCCCCTCACTCGGCACGGCTTGCCGCCTCTGCTGCATCTGCCTCCTCCACGGTGAATCCAAATTCGCCCGCGGCTGCGGCGGCCGCCGCCTCTTCCAGCCTAGTGGCGATGCGTGTCATCTCCGCATCGGTGGTGTCGCGGGTGAGGCTATCCTTTTCATCAGAACGGACCGGCACTTCTACCAGGCCGTCAAAGAACTCCTGCACGACGTCATCTGCAGGCTCTTGCCAAGTTGGGATTCCTTGCGAATCGCACAACGGCATCATTGCACGGATGCGGTCAAGCGAGGAGTTGTTGCACAGCGGAACAACACCCCCCGGCAACCTGAACACTTCGGGATGTTGAGGGTCGTACTTGAACAGTTCCTGGAGCATCGCGTTGAGCTCCAGAATAGTGAAGTTGAAGTTGAGGCCCGGACGCAGCCTCATGATAGCTGCCGCATTCTTGAATTCCCAGGCGGGTCTCCCCCGTTCCTGTAGGGGGCGATGCGGCGGTGGAGAAAATCTGCGCCAACAGCGCCTACAGTGAGGCCGGCAAGCCTGAGGCGTAGGACCTGGTGACGGCAATCTTCAGCCTATCGTCTTCTGGGGCCACGTCACTCCAATCGCTGCCGCGTGCTACTGGGGCTTGGCGCCGGGCGGTAAACGGTTGCGGGTTCTCCTCGACAATCCAGCACCAGTCTGCTCTCCATTCCTCCCACTTGCCACGGAACTCTCCTTCCAGATAAGTGTCCTTCTTGCCGGCCCTCGAGATCCAGGCGATTCCGCCGGATAAAGGCTCTCCTCTCTCTACTCGGGGCATAAAGAAGTGGCGAAAAAGGGCTACATTGGGATGGACTCCGACAAAGTTTTCGCAGAGATGTGTGAAAACTGCCATGGTCAGAACGGCATTGGGGGTGAAATCAAGGAGGTGGAACCCGTAGGTGTTCATAATATCGCAGAAGAATTCAGAGAAAGGCGGGCAGAGCCCGCAGTAGAAGAACAAGGCGAAGAAAGGATATCCGTTTGGAGCTGTTTTCCAAGCGGCGGCTGGAAGTACCTTCGTGCGCGGATGCGCTCGCGTCTCCGTCGACCAGAAGAGGTAGTAGTTCTCCCTCAGCTCCCTCGCGGTGAGCTTGGGGGCGAAGATTGCCCGCTCCTTTCGTAGCGCCGCTAGCCGCTGCGCCTCGGTCGACTTCACAACCTTCCCCTTGTCGGCTTTCGGAGCCATGGCGGAAGTGGTGGAGGAGGTCGACGGCGTTGGTGGTGCTGGTGGCGATGGGGGGCGGGGCGCTGCTCTCTTTCAGCTTTGGGAAGACGAGGGAGCGGCGGAGATTTTTGAGATTGGAGTAGCAACCGGCGAATGGGCGAACTACCCCTGTTTCCCCTGCTTATAAAGAGGGAGGGGGCGGACGTTCCACCTTTACGAATAAAGAAACCACCCACGATCCCTCCCACGACGCCGCATTCAACGCGTGCTGTTCGGGGAGGCCGCGGTGGATACGAGGAGAGATACGGCGTAACCCAGGCCGCGCGTGCCCGTGCCCTGTTTTGGGCCTGGCCCAACAGCGCTCGGCACCGTGTATGGCCCAGGCCCGGGGGCTCCTGTCGGTGTACTAGAGTAGGGGTACCCTAGTATCCCAAACTTGTGCACGGGCAGTCGTAGCGTCCCGCGACAAGGCTTGCTAGGTGACCGCCAAGATCCTTCGTGGTTCCTTTGGAGCCATTCAAGGACAAAGTATCCAAGCCAAGGAGACAAGACCCCGGCAAGAGGAGCTTGCCGGGAAGGCCAACCAAGGCAAGGCGCTCAAGGAGACAAGACCCCGGCAAGAGGAGCTTGCCGGGAAGGCCAACCAAGGCATCTCAAGGAACTTGCCGCGACGCGCCATGCGTCCCGGCAAGGCCCGGTGAGCGACAAGCTCCCGGACGCGACAAGACAACGACCGCGGCAAGGCGCTTGCCGCGGCAAGCCACCACTCTGTGCCCGCGCTCCAGCACATCCACCAACGTGTCACTCTGGGACCCTTCCAGGCGTACGTGGCGGGAGGCTGTGCAGCCAATGGTGAGCGGTGGGAAGCGGCGCTGACAAGATTGCCATCGTGGCGAGCGGTGGCACCCCTGACGGTCCCTTTTGCACTATTTAGGCGACACAACGGGCATTTAATGTCCTTGTCCCCTACCGTCAGGGTTAGGTATGATACACTATTGCAGGTAGTTGTACCAACCGCAACACCTTTCCATTTTTACCCTTGTCTACATTGCCACCTGTCGGTGACCCCTTGAGCATATAAAAGGAGGCCCATGCACAACGTAGAGGGGGCGGTTGGAGAAAAAGAGAACACTCACGCTCGGTCTCGTTAGCTGCTGGGGTGTACTGTAGCACTCCACGCTCCCGAGCAAGAACTCAATACAAACCACAAAGCTGGAGTAGGGTTTTACGCATTCGTGCGGCCCGAACCTGGGTAAACCGCTCGTGTGCTTCGCCTCGATCCGCTCTTCGTGCGACCCTCGCCCCCGCCAAACCGAAAGGGACTCGGTCCGCCGGTCCCATAGGTGTTCGTGGATTAGTCCCCGACACCGGCGGTTTGGGCAAGGCATTCTAGGAGCTGTCCCAGGAGATGGAGGAAGAACCTCACCGCTATGAGGACGCCGCCGAAGACACCGATCCTGACTACACAACCCCTAGTGGCGTCGGGGATGACACCACTGATGGTGCCGTCGAGGATGCCACCACTGATGATGGAAGCGCACACATAGATGGCAACCAACCGAAGAGGCAATGGAAGGACCGGCGCCCGAACGTGCTCGACACTGTCAAGGAGGAATTTACTGAAGTGTCCTCCGAGGGGCATCCAACGGCGCCCAAAGAAATAGTCAGGGGGTACACGGGACAGCTCGGGTGCATTCTCCGGAGCACCATCTCGATCAACACCGAGAACCTAAGGCATCGTGACCGAGGGACTTTGCGCAACCTCCTCTTCATGAAGCTACAAGAACGATACAAGTTCCCCGGTGACTTCGCACACACAAACCTCACAAGGAATACAGTGAATAGTGCCGCCCTCATGAAGATGAGCACGACCCTGGCTACTTGGAGACCGCGGTGAAGAGAATGATTGAAAAAGGTGATAGTTATGAGAAGATCAAGGAGAAACATCCTTCAATCAACGAAGATGACTACCTGGAGTTCAAGATCAAATGCGAGAGCGACGCAACCATGGAATCAAGTCAGTCGGGGAAAGAGATGCGAGACTTGAACTTAGGTGTCCACAAACTCGGTCCCGACGGTTACAGAGTGGCGGAACCTATATGGACAAGGAGGACATGGAGCGTGCCGAGCAAGGCCTACCGCCCCTCTTCGAGAAATCCGTGACAAGCAGACCAGGAACTATGTCAGGGCCCGGTACAAGGTGGACCCGGTAACCAAGGAGCTTACCATGGATCCAAAGACGAAGGCACTTGAGCGTGTTCGGGTAAGGAATACACCCCCGCGCAATTAGCTCCATATGGTTGCATTCTGATTAATGAAGCCAATTTTCTAAATGGTTCATGTTCCTTCCGTAGGACACTGAAAGCAGTAGCGCGGGGTCGTCTCAGAGCTCCCCTTTCGACACCCCTTTAAATAGGGCGTTGAACATAATTGAAAACAAGGATAAGCTCAGTAAGCCACCGTCAGCTGGTCGTGTGGCCGGCAAAGGCTTGTCCACGAAATGGTCGGAGTACTATACCGCTGGGCGAAAGGAGAGAAAGACCAGCTCGGAAAGCCAGGAGCGCGAGGTTCAACAACTCAAGGCACAAGTGGCGCGGATACTGGAGATCGTCGAAGAGCAAGTGCGAGACCAACTGGGAGCGACGATCACCGCCATTATGCCTACCTTGGTTTCTGGGCTGCATGCATGTATTGCGGGTGGCCAACAAGGGCCGCCCCTGATTCCCAGCTTCACGGGCATCAACTCGCGCAACGCACCGGTGGCGCCATTGGTGTCTCCGGCGGAGGCGGCATTGGTGTCTCCTGCGGCGGCGCCGACATTGCAGCTTAATGCACCAGGGTGTGGGAAGAATACGCCGGCCGGCACCTCGGCAGCAAGCGGTCCCTCCGTCACTTGCACGCCCGCCATTGGCAGTGGCTCGACATTAGCCGAGCTCGACGCCATCATGGTAACTAATTAAGCCTCTCGGCCGATGACTTCATCTCCTTGCCTTTGACTGGGCATCCCTGACGCCCTACATGTTTTCGCAGGGCGCCGCCGACGTTCCGTGCACTCTCCTACACTTCGTGAATGATGAGTTGGTCGATGTCACTAAGGGCAGAATCGTTCAACCGGGCAGCCGCGTGTTCCACGGTAATCAGATGCCACCCACCGTTTATAGGGTTCAACTGGTTCGGGTGCTGCTTGGCTTCGACGACATGTTACCTCTGTATCGACCCCATGGGGCCGACGAAGATGATGTGATGACCCTCAACGCTTGCATTAGCTGGCCCCTACTTTGGCCGAAGAGCCAGATTCATTTGGGGGTGGGGGACACCACCCCACAGACAACACCGCCAGTCGTGCCGGTGCCAAGCCATGGCAAGACCTCCGTAACACTACCGGACATGCCGAACATGGATATGGCATAGGATCCGGACATGCATATGGCACAGGATCTGGACGACGACGACGAGGGTACATTTACCAACGTCGATAAGTACTTCAATGAACATGGGTACGGTGACAAATTCTTGGGGCCTCCTTCTCAAGAACCCAACCCTACAAAAGACGATCTAGCTGGTACCGCGGATAAACCCAGTTGCAACAGGCGTCGTCTGGTGTTCAGTTCTCAGGAGACGCCTCCAACTGCCGCCTTCATCGAGCCTCAAATAGCCGAGGTGCGAAATATTATCAGCCCCAACACACTCAAGAAGGCTTTCTGTGAGCACAACTCGATCCCATTACAGCAGAAGAAGAAGGGACGGAAAAGAAAGAGTAACAAGGGTGCGAGCCAACCGGCACCGAGTACGATCCGTGCTCAGGACGGGCCACCTTCACCTAAGGATATCTCGAGGAGGGTGCATGTGGCGGGTAGGCCGATGCTACCGACTAATCTGCTCAATGCTGCAACCGGTGCTATGCGGAGTCTGCATGACAGTGTTCTTTCTTTGGAGAAGCGGCGTCTCCGAGAGAATGATGTGGCATACCCGGTTTTCGTGGCTAAGGTGCCAGAGGGCAAGGGCTTTGTGGATAGCACCATCGAGGGTATGATCTTCCTACGGTTTGATGACATCTTCGCTATGTTTAACCTTCATCTGCTGCACTACACCTTCATTCCGCTGTTTTCGTCGAGTATGGAGATGCGGATCATTAGAGACAAGACCCCGGACATCATGATAGTCGACCCCTTCTACATGCGTGCCAAGATCTTGGGCAGCGCTGGGGACCGGCAAGTCGCAAGTTCATACCTCGAAGGCGTCATTCTGGCAAACCCAGATAAGGATAACTTCCTCGCGCCTTACTTTCCCGAGTAAGTCATCCCCTCACCGCCCTGTAACATATGATTTCTTAGATTTCGATCATCCTTTTTTTTTTCTAACATTCCATGTTTTGTGCAGTGACACACATTGCACACTCATCCTCTTAAGCCCGAAATATTCCACGGCCACGTATTTCGACTCGGATCGTCAGTCAAAGAAAGACTACACAAATATCAAGAAAGTTCTTGATGATGTTGTCCCCGGCTACGCCAGATCTGGAGGCACCTTCAGCAGGCCAATTCGTAGGTACGGCAAGCACGTGTTCAGCCACAATATGACGTTATCCTGTGTCAAGCAGCCACCTGGCGGTCAGAAGGATGCCTACTACGCCCTCCATCACATGCGGGCGATCGTACGGGACCATAATCACCTTCTGCTACCAAATAATCTCAAAGATTGGGCCGCAAGCTTGTCGGCAATCCAGGACGTGGACATCAGACAAGAATTCTTTCGCATCCAGTCGGAGTTTGCGGAAATCATCCATCAAGATGTCCTTCGTACCTCGAGGCAGTTCTACCTCAGATATCAACCGTCCAACAGTGAGATAGAAACAACGCTACAAATGCAGGCTGACAACGCCCGAGATTTCATGACCATCATGACAAACAGCGGCTTCATCCATGCTCCGGTCCCTGAGTCAAGTCGAAAGTAGTGATGCTATGTAGTTCTGAAATTTCTATTAGCTCATGTTGTAATTAAACTTTAATGAACTTGTATGTCTCTTTGGTTTGGACAGTCGTTCAACTTATATGTAATCGATGCTATTTATTAGTAGGACGATGAATCGTGCTATTAATGTGTTGCTTTTCTCTTCCAATCCTTTTGTTGCATACTTATATATTGCTTATGTATTGTCTGTGAATTGCTACTAACGTTTTGTTTGGCTAGTGCATAGAGATGCCGTGGTATGTTGTGTACAAGGGTAAGGTTCCCGGAGTCTACGCCGACTGGGAAGAGTGTCAGAGACAGATTCACCATTTCAGTGGTAACAGTTACAAAGGGTACACCACTAGGGCAGAGGCGGAAGCTAGATACACGCGCTATCTAGCGGGAGAGAGGAGGGAACGGAGGAGGAACCGGATGAAGACCAGTTTCATCGTGATGATGCTCATCGTGATGACCGCAGCTCTCTTCTATGTGATGGTAGTTTAGATGATTGATATTGACTTGTAATGTGAAGACAAACTCGCCACTCGCGGTCTCGAGACTTGTAATGTTCTAACTTTGTTTGGTCTTTTGAATTCGGAGACTAATATGATGAATTGTATTCGGAGACTAATCTTCTATTGTATTCGATGAATCTGCTGTTTATATGTCGTGCTGTCTATATTCTGTGCAGTAATATATTTTGTAACCTGTGCAAATATCAGAAAAGAAAAAAAATTCCTAATATTCATACTAGTGGCGCACCACACTGCACTTTAGTGGCGCACTGCAATAAACACACTAGTGGCGCATGTGACGCCCCGAGACCGTTGCGCCAGGTGTCTGCCAGATATTCGCCATTGTTGCCTTGTCATTTATTTGCGTGTCATGCATTTCATATCATGTCATCATGTGCATCTCATTTGCATACATGTTCATCTCATGCATCCGAGCATTTTCCCCGTTGTCCGTTTTGCAATCCGGCGCTCCTATGTCCTCCGGCGTCCCCTTTTGTCTCTTTTCGTGTGCGGGTGTTAAACGTTCTCGGATTGGACCGAGATTTGCCAAGTGGCCTTGGTATACTACCGGTAGACCGCTTGTCAAGTTTCGTGCCATTTGGAATTCGTTTGATACTCCAACAGTTAACCGAGGAACCGTAAAAGCCTCGTGTGTGTTGCAGCCCAACACCCCTTCAAAGTGGCCCAAAACCCATCCAAACCCCCTCCATCTTCTCGGTCGTTCAATCATGATCGCGTGGCCGAAAACCGCACCTCATTTGGACTCTACTAGCTCCCTCTACCTATAAATATGTGTCTCCCTCTGAAATTCTCGCGCAGATAAACCCTAGATCCAACTCCCTCCACGCCGCCGGACATGTCCTTCCGCGCCGGACACGTCCACCGCCCTCAGCCACGTCGTCCGGGCCAATCAGCATCCGACACATCATCGCCGCCGCCTTCCGCATCCAACCAGCGCCCGCCACCTGTCCCGCCGTCCTTCCGCCACTGCTCCGGCCCGCCGCGGCCCGTGGGGCCCGTTCCCCACCGCCGCGCACCCAAGGCTCCCGCGCCTCCCGCGAGCGCCGCTGTGCCTCCCTCCGCCGCCTATCTGCAGCGCCGGTTGCCGAACCTCGCCGCGCCCGAGGCCGCTCGCCTCCGGAATCCGCGCTCCGCCGCCGCCCCTGTCCGCCGGCGCGGCCCGCGCCGCCCCGGACCTCGCCGGCCCCCGGATGCGCCGCCCCGACCCCTCTCCGGCCGGATTCGGTGTCCCCAGTCCTCCGGCGACCCCTCCCTTTCTTTTCCAGCGAGCTCCCGATGAAGTCCGCCCAGATCCGCCGCCACCTCGTAATCCGTGCCGGGTCAACCCTAGACTCGGAGGGTGAGATTTTGTCTAAGTCTTTTGCATCTGCCATATTATTTAGCTCTGTTCTTCATGTCATAACTTCTCACCCGTAGCTCCATTTTGCATGCATGACATATCAAATTGTTCGTTTGGATGTCCTCTTCATTTCATTCCATTGCACCATGCTCGTTTGAGTTCTTGATGCCCTAAATGCTGTTGCAAGAGTGCTATGTAAATGTTAGGTGCTGATTCTTATTAGTTTATGAGCATTTGTCATTTTTGCCATGATTAATGTGTGCTGCATATGAGTATGAGCTCTACATGTGTTTTGTTATATGCCATGCCATCTTTACAGGGGTGTATGCCATGCATTTTTGTGATCAAGGTGGTTACTAGCACAAGCATGCAAAGTAGCTCTCATGATGTTGCTGATTTCAGGGACTTAGAATTCTTCCAAGTCATTTCTCGGATGTTATTTTTATGCCATGTGTTCATGTTGCTACAGAGTGATCCATGCCTCTTTTGAGCATGTTCAGTAAGGATGATTTTGAGATATTGTTAAGTTCTATCCATCCATTCCTTGTTTGCAATTATGGAGTACCCTAGCATGACTTAATCTTGCTCTACTTTTGCTATAAAATGTTCCTGGCAAAGTGTTTACATGTTAATCAATTTTGCCGAGCTTGTTGTAGTTGATCCTTGCATGCTATGAGATTGTTCTTGCCATGTATAGCTTCTTGATCAAGTCTTCCTGCTGGGTGTATGCTTAGCTTGTCATGCTATGCCTTGTGTTGAGTGCATCGAGCTCACAAACATGCCTTCATAATTCTGTTTATGCCATGTCCAGTTTTCTGATAAGTCTGAATCTGTTAACGAAACTTGCTATGTTTGCATGGGTGCCATTGTATCTTCTGATCCCTTTTGGCTTATGGTCAGTAAGGGACTGTTGTTATATGCTTTGAGTAGTTTCATGCCATGACTTGCTTTGCCATGATATGTTCCTGTAACATGTTGTTATCTTGCTCTAAACATTGCTTCCTGATGTAATCCTGACATGTTATTTTCACTAAGTCAGTGAACCTAATATCTTTTGCACTTTTGCCATGCTTGTTTGAACCTGCTATTGTGTGATTTAGCCATAGCTCAGTGTTCATATTTTGTCAAGCAACTTAAGTGGATCACTTCCATGTGTTTTGTTGGTATGTTAGAGTGCAGTAGCTTATTTTTCTTGATGCATTTAGATGGCATCATGCTGTTAATCGCAGCTTTGTGCCATTACTGTTTTGCTTGCCATTTCCAAACCGTGCATCTGATTCCGGTGATCTTTATATCGATTTCAACCAAAATCAACTCATCTTTCCAGCGGCACTCTTGGTTTGCCAAGTTGAGGCCTGATTCAATCTTTTCCTTCCGGAGCACGCATATGCATTACATATCACATCCCGCATGTCATGCCATGTTTTGCATCATGTTGCTTGCGCATTGCACCGTGGTTAATTGTTGTTTCCTTCGCTTGTGTTCTTGCCTTGGGTAGAGCCGGGAGATGAGTTCGTGTTTGAGGAACCCATTGAGTTCGTTTATGAGGATGAAGCTTTCGTCTTCTCGGAGAACTTTGCAGGCAAGATGACCATACCCTCGAAATCACTTCTATCTTTGCTTGCTAGTTGCTCGCTCTTTTGCTATGCCTTTGCCGCGATACCTACCACATGCTGTATCATGCCTCCCATATTGCCATGTCAAGCCTCTATCCCACCTTGTCCTAGCAAACCGTTGTTTGGCTATGTTACCGCTTTGCTCAGCCCCTCTTATAGCTTTGCTAGTTGTAGGTGAAGATTGGAGTTTGTTCCTTGTTGGAACATGATTATTGTTGGGATATCGCAATATCTCTTATTTTTATTAATGCATCTATATACTTGGTAAATGGTGGAATGCTCGGCCTTATGCCTGGTGTTTTGCTCCACTCTTGCCGCCCTAGTTTCCGTCATACTGGTGTTATGTTCCTTGATTTTGCGTTCCTTACATGGTCGGGCTATAATGGGAACCCCTTGACAGTTCGCCTTGAATAAAACTCCTCCAGCAAGGCCCAATATTGGTTTTACCATTTGCCACCTAGCATTTTTCCCTTGGGTTCTGCAGACTCAAGGGTCATCTTTATTTAAACCCCCGGGCCAGTGCTCCTCTGAGTGTTGGTCCAACCTGTCAGCTTCCGGTGGCCACCAGGGGCAACTCTGGGCTGGCCTACCGGAACCTTGGACAATCCGGTGTGCCCTGAGAACGAGATATGTGCAGCTCCTATCGGGATTTGTCGGCACATTCGGGTGGCTTTGCTGGTCTTGTTTTACCATTGTCGAGATGTCTTGTAACCGGGACTCCGAGTCTGGTCGGGCCGTCCTGGGAGAAGGAATATCCTTCATTGACCGTGAGAGCTTGTGATGGGCAAAGTTGGGACACCCCTACAGGGTTTTGAACTTTCGAAGGCCATGCCCGCGGTTATGGGCAGATGGGAATTTGTTAATGTCCGGTTGTAGAGAACTTGACACTTGACTTAATTAAAATGCATCAACCGCGTGTGTAGCCGTGATGGTCTCTTTCCGGCGGAGTCCGGGAAGTGAACACGATTCTTGTGTTATGTTTGGACGTAAGTAGTTTCAGGATCACTTCTTGATCACTTCTAGTTTTACGACCGTTGCTTTGCCTTCTCTTCTCGCTCTCATTTGCGTATGTTAGCCACCATATATGCTAGTGCTTGCTGCAGCTCCACCTCATACCTTTTCCCTACCCATAAGTTTAAATAGTCTTGATCGCGAGGGTGTGAGATTGCTGAGTCCCGGTGACTCATAGATTACTTCCAAAACCAGTTTGTAGGTGCCGATGATACCGTGCAGGTGACGTAACCGAGTTCAAGGAGGAGCTCGATGAAGATCGTGTGCGTTGAGTTGTTTTGTTTCCAGTTGATCAGTAGTGGAGCCCAGTTGGGGCGATCGGGGACCTAGCAATAGGGGTGGTCTTTCTTTATTTGGTTCCATAGTCGGACCTTGTTTGTATCTGGATGGTGTAATGTTATATTTATGTATTGTGTGAAGTGGCGATTGTAAGCCACTTCTTTATCCCTTTCTTGTTCAGTACATGGGATGTGTAAAGATTACCCCTCTTGCGACATGCCTACTATGCGGTTAAGCCTCTAAGTCGTGCTCCGACACGTGGGAGATATAGCCGCATCGTGGGTGTTACAAGTTGGTAATCAGAGCCTTCCCCGACTTAGGAGCCCCCTGCTTGATCGAATCGCTGGCGTTGTTGAGTCTAGAAAAGTGTTTTTGAGTCTTATAGGATTATATATATCGGAGAGTAGGATTCTTTTTACTCCTCAGTCCCTTCGTCGCTCTGGTGAGGCATCCTGACATAGAGTTTTGACTCTTCTCTTCTCAAATTTCACTAAATTTTTTTAGGATCACGCGGGTATCTATCAGGACCCCGACTCAATGCCACATCGATCTAGCATGTAACACCTCATATCACTTTGCGGCCTCACGCACGGTATTCCCACGGGTGTCGCCTTACCTTTGCCCGGGACCGTTTGCGCCTTTTGGCACACGTATATGATAGTATCGCTAGCATCCATATGATAAGGAGCCCGGGCTGACATGGCTAGTCGTAAACCCAAAGTGGCACAAACCTACAGGGACAGGCATCCATGACCCAGCATCGAACGTGTCGGTCATCAGCGAGTGAATCCAGGCTGTAGCACTGGGCTAGCAGGACTCCGGTGAACCGGGCTGTAGCGGGCTAACAGGACTCTGGTATTCATCGCGTGACATTTCCCCGAAGGGACAGACACAGGAACGAAGAAGGACACATGCCGGCCAGCCTAAGTGTTCCGGAGCAGTAGCAAGCTACCATGGCTCAGTGGAAACACTAGGAGACATTTCCCGGTAAGAGAGGCTACTAAGAATAAACAACTAGATAGTCAGATCCCACACATACCAATCATTTCAATAACATACACACAATATGCTCGATATGTGCACATACAACATGGCATCACAACATGACTCTACGACCCAAGTATGTATTCATTAGGCTCCGAGGAGCGAGATATTACAAGCAGGGGTCTCATGACCCAACATTCAGAGCATACAAATCAAGTCACAAGTGGAAGCTATCATGTCTGAGTACAGACATCTATAAATGAAAAAGGCTCAGAAGCCTGACTATCTACCAAATCCTGCCGAGGCACAAGATCATAGCTGAGGTAACAAGCTAAACATCAAAGTCCACGTGGAACTACTAGTGAGACTGAAGTCTCTCTCTGCAAAAACATAAATTAAGCAACGTGAGTACAAATGTACCCAGCAAGACTTACATCAGAACTAACTACATATGCATCATTATCAACAAAGGGGATGGTGGGGTTTAACTACAGCAAGCCAGCTTTGACTCGGTGGCTATCCTAAACTACGACTGCAAGCAACTCTTTTGAGGTGGCGCACACGAGTCCACATATTCACCAACCAATACACCACTATGGAACCGCTCCCGTCTCCCTACGAGAACGCCATCCATAGCACTCACGCTTATCTTGCGTATTTTAGAGTATCCACTTTCACTTGTCTATGAACTGATATAAGCAACCCAGAAGTCCTTTTCCGCGGACACGGCTATTCGAATAGATGATGTTAACCCTGCAGGGGTGTACTTCTTCATACATGTTTCCACCACTTAGCGTCTGCACACGACATGTGCTCGGCAGACTTCAAGCGAAAGCCGACGTGGGTGTAGACCACGACCTACCTAAACACTCAAGTCTCTAGTCCAGGTTTATCGCCTATTCGGGTTCCATCCATGAGGAGATCCGGCCGGAGTTTCACTCACAGCCCCAAACGATGTGTGCAGGGTTCTCGAGACACCAAACGGGCGCCCGGTACACCGTGCCACGTACCTACCGCATCACAGCCCACCCCTACGGTCAGCGCTGTCCATGGCCTCCAGTAAGCTACAAACACCAGAAACTACTTGCAACTCCTGGACAGAGGACTAGGGTGAATAAGAAGTCGAGCGGGGTCATATTTCAGGGTCCAATGCATGGTAGTAGCTGAATCATGGATCACAAACACAGAACTCAGTTCCTGAGGACGGCTTCAATGAGACAACCCACCATGTACTCCTACATGGCCTCTCCCCGATACCTTTACCAAATCGTGTTCACCACTTAGCTCACACACAGTAGGACATGTTCACACACCTCTGATTCATTCTTGATGAATCAGACCTGACTCAACTCTAAGCAGTAGCAGGCATGACATACAAACATGAATGAGTAGGCACAACAGGGCTCAAATAACTCCTACTCATACTAGTGGGTTTCATCTATTTACTGTGGCAATGACAGGTCATGCAGAGGATAAAGGGGTTCAGCTACCGCAGCAAGTAACAAATGACTCGTTGTTGTTCTAATGCAGTAAAAGAGAGCAGGGCGAGAGAGTAGGATTGTATCGGAATGAACAAGGGGGTTTTGCTTGCCTGGCACTTCTGAAGATAGCATTGAGTCTTCATCAGTGTCAACGATCACATCATCGGTACAGCGTCTACCGAGGGGGAACAACACCGGCAAACACAGAAGAAACACGATCAATGCAATGCACAATATGATGCATGCTATGACATGGCAATATGAATGTGTTTTGGGCTAATGCATCTAGCAACAAGTTAAATGGGGTTGGTTTGAATACAAGATTCAAATTCAAACTCCATATGTGAGAGTTTAAATGCCATTTATTTGTTTTGTCCAAAACAGAGGACAAACATTGTTCAAACATGCATGAAAATGGTACAGATGGATTCCTTGAATTTTTCTGATAATTTTTCATATATAATTTGTTTGATTTGGAGTCACGGTTGAATTACTATGATTTTTAGAAGTTTATACTATTTTCTGGAATTTCCTGAATTATAATAAATCCAGAAAATGACTTACTGCGTCAGCCTGACATCATCATGACGTCAGCAAGTCAACGAGGCACGGTCCGGGTCAAACCTGACACGTGGGTCCCCTGTGTCAGTGTAATTAGTTTAACTAATTCAATTAGTACTAATCCTAATTAACTAACAGGGCTGGGCCCCACCTGTCATTGAGTCAGGGGGAGTCAAACTAGGGTCAAACCCGGGTCAAACTCGCCGGAGTTGACCCGAGGCTCGTCGCCGGCAAGGCCAGGGACGGCGGAGAGCGTCGGGATTTCGCCCTCCGATGACCAAAAGAGCGGCGGAGGGGCTCTACGGGATGCCCAGGCTCGCGCGCATCTAACAGGGCAAACGGGAGAAGCTAGGGTGGCCGGAGGCGACGACAATCATGACGACGGCGGCGGTCGGAGTTCGGGTGAGGCGCGGCCGGTGGCTACGGTACACAACAGGAGCAATAGACTAGGGTTTTGGGATCCTGGCGTGATGCTGAGCACGGTGGTGTGCTCGGACGTGACGTGCGTGAGCTCTAGCCACGACAACCTCGTGGCCGGCGGCGATGAGCTCTCGGGCTCGGCGGAGCCCGCGGTTAGTGGAAGAAATCGGCATCGGGGAGAGGGAGGTTCGGTGCGGGGGCTCACAGCGATGAAGATGGAACGCTCGGCGAGGTCGGGGACGGTCCGGAGCCGACGAATCGGGCGACAGCGACCGGCGGGTCCGAGGAGGGGAAAAGCGTCGGGGCGGCGCTTCGGGGATTCTCCGGTCGTGTGAGCCGAGGGAGAGGACGAGGGAGGCACTACGGAGCTCGGGAGCGCGTCGGAGAGGAGAGGGGGTGGCGGTGGCCGCGAGGGAGCTCGTCGGTGGCGACGGCTGCGTTCGGGCGAGTGAGAGAACGAGACAGAGGAGGGAAACGAGGGAGAGGGAGAGAGCGAGGGGGTCCAGGGGGTCGGGGCGGCGCCGAGGAGATGACGCGCGGCGTCGCGGTGGCCAGGCGACGCAGGCAGGCAGCCTGGTGGCGTGGCGAGCTCGGGCGCGTGCGCCGTGTCCCTCCTGTGCCTACTGGCACAAGGAGGAAGGCGACAGGGAGGAGGAGGTGGGCTGGGCTGCTGGAGGAGCTGGGCCAGGTAAGTGGCCCAGGTGGGCTTCCTCTCTCTCTCTCTTTTCTTGTTTCAGTTTTCTATTTTTTTCTGTTTTGTTTTGATTTAGTAAAAATACTAAACCATTTGAATAAATGCTGAAAATAATTGTGGGCACTTATGAAATTATTTCTAACAGCCCTCAACCATTATCAATATTATTTGGGCAATTAAAATATTTATAGGAATTAAATGCCCAAATGCAAATACTTAATGGATTAATTCAAAAATCCAGAGTGACCTAGAAAATGTGCACCATTTTTGGCAGAGGTTCTGGACCAAAACAAAAATGATGAACATTTATGAAGGGCATTTTGGGTTCATTGAAAAAGATTTTAGTAAACCCTAGTTGCTAAGGAGGGGGGGGGGTGCTGGGGGTTCTGTCATCCCCAATTCAACTTAAATAAAATTTAAACATGATGCAACAAAATGCAAACACTAGACAGCACCAGAAGCTAGGGATGTGACAGTATCTTGGAATCGTTCCGATGGTTTTGTGACGAGAACATTGTTCTTGGTGCCTCCTGACATTTAGGGGTTGTGGTAGTGTCCCGGGGAGTTGAGCTCCGAGGTGTTGACGTCAGAATTTTATCATTGCAGTTCTGGAATACCTGAGTTTCGCCGACATCGAAAATCTCTTTTATGCAGTTGTTGGTGAGATAACCTCGACGCCACCCAGTACTGGGGCGGGAGTTCAGGAGTATTGCCATAACTCGTATAACAGATGCTTTTCGAAGGTTGAGGTAAACGATTTCTGAAGGTTTCTTGGTTATGTGTTGAAGGATGGATACAGCTGGATGTAGGATTTGTTAGTTTTGGGTGAGATATTATGCTTCCCCTGTATCCCCAACACCTGATTGCATAATCAGAAAGTTTCAGGAGTTTATAAGTGGGAATTCAAGTAGCTACTAGGATATCTTTCCGATAGATGTATGATATGAAATTGGGGTTCGACGTCTAGTGGTCAGCCTATCCACGGTTGGTTTTACAGTGGTCTCGTTGTGTCTTAAAAAGTCCTTGGCTATGCTGACTCGGGGATGCTTCGTACGTCATGTGCACTGCCTTGTACATGATGATGCTGTACGATCGAGCCCATGTGGGCCCCACCATGAAAACTTCGGACGAAATCTCTATCATATGTTTCTTCCAGCTTATTTTGCAAGCCAATCCTTGTTTTGTTTTGAGTTGTGGTATTCGAGTTGCTTCGAAGTCAAATGTTGATTCCATACCTTTCCTAAGCGGTGTTCTCATATTTCTATGTGAATACTAATCCTTCTTGATCATCGAGTTTGTCATCTAAATTTCTTCTCTACCGGCGTCTTTCTCTTCAAGTGGTTCCGATCATTTCAACATTTGCAAGATCCAATCTCAGTTCTTCTCAACGTTGTTCATTTCATTCGTCCCAAGCTGCCTTTGTTTTCCCACCCTCCCACCCTTTTTCCTCAAGGACTCGGATTTCTTAATTCGTTATCCATTTTATGGATGTGAAGTCTCTCCATTCTTTTCAATCAACATTCTTACCCGGTGGTTCTCTTGAAGATGTTCTACTAGTTCATCATTCTTCATTCTTTTCTTCTCCGGTGGATTCAATTCAAGCTTTTGGTGTTAATCATATCCTTTAACTCGTTTCAAATGTTTTCCATGCCGGTGCACCTTATTATCATCCACTTCTCGCTATTCTTTTGGTCCGGAGTGCTGAAGCTATCTCAAAGATTCGTGTTTCCATTCTGCTTTCATTCAAGCTCTTTCGAGGATGTTATTGTTGACACACGAACACGTCACGTGTACCCTCGATGCCGGGGGTGATGCACCGCAGCTCACGTCGAAGGAGACCCGGCCGACAGCGCGATACGCAAGACAGTCGACGAGCGCTTTTGCAGACCCGAAAACCCCACACCCCCGGGAGGGACCCTGTCAGGGAGTGCGGCGGCTATGGGCTGCCCTAGGATTCGCTCGCCCCTAGAGCCTCGGAATTCGCAGTTCTCACGAAGAACAGCGAAGAACGAGATAGAAAAACGGTGGAGAGATAAAACGTATATGAAAAAGTAGTATATTGATTTGTTCGATTGTGTGTTGTTCAATCGGCCGTCACCCCCAACATATATAAGAGGCGGCTGGACTTCCCGTACAAGCAAAGGATTTATCTAGGCTTTTCTTACAAGAAAATTACATCAATTCACGTCCTAGAATCCTAGTTCTGGTCCCACTCGGATTCAGCCCGAATCTGGTCCAATCTTCTGTCTTGCTCCTTGCGTGGGCTGTGGAATCTGCATATGACTTCCGATGGAGACGGTTCAAATATCAATTATGTGTGCTTCGACGAGGCCAACAATCCGTATGTTGACCACTCTTCCAAATAAGGCCATCTTGAATACTCCACGGGGTCATCTCTAATTTCGAGTCGGACTCGTTCATGTAGCTGACTGGACCATCCGACTCTTGCAGTGTCTCTGCAGGTCGTATACTACGTCGGATGATGATGACTCCAAAAGCAAAGTTGACCGTTTCGACGTTACGAACAACTCCTGTGTTGAACACTTCTTCATCCGAAGCCATCTAGATAAGTATTTGAGCCCATCTTCAGCATCTGGTCGGATTGGCCTCGACAGTTTCTACTGTTCACGGCAGCAAGCTTTCCCGGCAAGGTTACTGTTCACGGCGGCAAGCTTTCCCCGGCAGGTTACTGTTCACGGCGGCAAGCTCTCCCCCGGCAAGGTTACTGTTCACGGCGGCAAGCTTTCCCCGGCAAGGTTACTGTTCACGGCGGCAAGCTTTCCCCGGCAAGGTTTTTGAGGCAGTAAACGACCTCGGATGAAAATGTGTCCAAAAGCAAAGTTGACTGTTTTGACGAGACGAAAAACTTTTGTGTTGAATGTTTTTCCGATTCGAGGCCATCTTCTGGGCCAAAACACTCACGCATTACATCAGACACTTGCCAAGACATGTCTGGTCTTCCGCGTCATATTTCGCCTCTTGAGAGGGCTGCATCCAGATAGCTCTAACTTTTGCATACGAACTCGGATTGAGATGATTTTTATATCAAAGTCGACCGATTCGACGAGACGAAGACAACTCATGTAGAGCATTCCTTCATCTGAGATTGTCCTGGAGGCGTATTTGACCAAAAAGCACTCAGAACACCTAACACATGACAATCTGAGTGTAGTTTTGGTCTTTGATATGATGCCGAATGATTATGGTCCAAACATCAAAGTTGTTCCACTCGGCAATGTGAAATTTCTCATTTAGAATATTTTGTCATTTGAGGCCATCTCCATTGCATTCTGCATTGTGCCAAAATCAGGTGTCAACACAGGCCCCCCTGTTTTTCGGCAAAGCTTGCATGCCGAAAAATAATTTGCACCATGTTTGTTCTAAGGACGATGTCAACACTCCATCGGCCATTTATTTTTCTCAGGGCGATAATTATTTATCGGCCATCTTTGTGCTAAGGGCGATAATCGTATATCGGCCGTTGCCCACTTAGGCTTCCTGCCACACACTCGGGTGGTACTTCTTCAAATATTTGCCATTGAGAGCTCGAGGTAACAATGCCCCCTGTATTGATTCCACCAAATATGAATTTTCGGGAACAACTCTTGTAATCCTAAAAGGACCTTCCCAACTTGGAGACCACTTCCCGAATTTTCTATCTCTTGAACCAATCGATAGAATCACTTTCCAGACGAGATCACCAACTTGAAAATTCTTCAACTTGACTTTCTTATTGTAAGCCCTTGCCACCCTCAACTTATCTCTCTCTATGGCATTCAAAGCAGCCAAACGTTTATCAGCAACCTCATCAATGTTGTCCATCATCAAGTTATAGAAGTCTATTGCCGATAAATCATTTTGTTTGGCTATTCTCAAAGCATTCAAATTTACTTCCACTGGTAAAACAGCCTCCTGACCATATACTAGCTCATATGGAGTCACTTTCGTAGCACCATGCCTTGAGATTCGATGTGCCCATAATGCCTCAGACAACAAGTCATGCCATCTCCTTGGATTATCCTCAATCTTCTTCTTGATGAGCTTGATTAAAATTTTATTGCTAGACTCAGCTTGTCCATTAGCTTGGGCATAATATGGGGAGGAATTGAGAAACTTTATGTTATAAGATTCGGCAAACTCTCTGACTTGGTGTGACATAAAAGATGAACCTTGATCTGTAGTTAACGTTTGAGGAATACCGAATCTATGAATAATGTGCTCGGTTATGAATTTAATTACCTCCGTATGCGTCATGTTCTTGAGAGGTACTGCTTCAGACCACTTAGTGAAATAATCAGTTGCCACCAATACGAACCGATGCCCCTTTGAAGAAGACGGATGGATTTGCCCAATAAAGTCTAAACCCCATCCTCTGAAAGGCCACGGCTTGATAATAGGATGCAACATAGCAGCGGGAGCCAATTGAATATCACCAAATTTTTGACAAGCTTCGCACCCTTTATAATATCTGAAGCAATCATTAATCATGGTCGGCCAATAAAACCTAGCACGTCGTAATAACCATTTCATCTTGGGAGCTGACTGCTGAGTACCACAAATGCCTTCATGTACCTCTCCCATAGCAACTCTTGCTCGGTCCTCATCCAAGCACTTTAAAAGAACATCATCAACTGTTCGGCGATAAAGATCATCATCCCTCATAGTATATTTAAAAGCCGTACGCCGAACAACCCTGTCCACCCTTTCACTCGGATTACGCAAGTAAGAAACAATGGGCTTCCTCCAGTCAGAATTGTCACCTGCACTAGATTTTTTGTTAATGACCGAATCAGTGGGTTCTGGTTCAGCCTCTTCTATACTGGTAAGACAAGCCATCGGATTTTGAGAAATATGAAACATGCCATGATCAACATGGTATCCAGATGCTTGTTGTGCCAACTCGTTTGCTTTCCAGTTGTCATGTCTAGATATATGTGCAATGCTAAAACAATCCAAAGTAGAGATTATATCTAGACATTTATCAAGATAAACATTAAGTGATTCGTCCAAACACTGAAAGACTTTGGATATTTGCTGTACCACTAGTAACGAATCACCATAAGCCTCAATATGTGTAACACCTATAGCAAGTAACATCTCTAGGCCGAATAACAATGCTTCATATCCGGCTTGATTGTTTGTGCAAAAATATTCTAAGCGGCATGAGGCTTCAAAAACAGCACCATGAGGAGATATATAAACAATACCAACACCTTGGCCATTGCTACAAACTGACCCATCAAAGTATAATCTCCATGGTACTAATGAAATAAGGTTCATATCAACATCATGCTTGTCATTAATCCGATGTTCAACAATGAAATTAGCAACAATTTGGCCTTTCATGGACTTTAGAGATTCATAAGCCAAATCATATTCAATCAAGGCATAAGCCCACTTGCCAATTCTACCACTAAGAATTGGCCTATGCAACATGTATTTAATGACATCGGTTTGACAAGCTACTACACAAGCACTCGGCACTAAATAATGTCTCAGTTTTGTGCAAGCATAATATAAGCATAGACATAATTTCTCAACAAATGTATACCTTGTCTCTGCGTCCAATAAGCGGCGGCTCAAATAAGTGATGGCATGCTCTTTTCCTTCGGTCTCTTGAGTTAGAACAGCACCAATAACTTCTTCCTCTGCTGCAATGTAAAGTCTGAAGGGTTCCCTATGCTTGGGTGCTCTCATCACCGGAGGAGTGCACAAATAATTCTTGATCATATCAAATGCTTCTTGCTGTTTTGCCCCCCAAGTGAAATCAGCATCATCCTTTAACCGAAGGATAGGAGTGAATGCATCAACTTTCCCCGACAAATTAGCTATGAACCTTCTCAAATAATTGACCTTGCCAAGGAACTTTTGCATATCTCTCTTGCATGTTGGAGCCTCCACTTTCTGTATAGCCTCTATTTTTTGGGATCAATCTCTATGCCATCTTCATGAATAATGAAACCCAAAAACTTGCCAGCTGACACGCCAAAAGCACACTTCAAAGGATTCATCTTCAGTCCATACTTTTTCACTCTTTCAAAAGCTAAACGCAAATCGGCCAAGTGAGATTCAAAAGCATCCGATTTAACAACAATATCATCAATATAAACTTCAAGTATGATACCAAGTAAATCATGGAAAATCAAATTCATAGCTCTTTGATATGTGGCTCCAACATTTTTTAATCCGAATGTCATCACTGTCCACTCGAATAAACCAACGAAACCAGGGCATCGAAAAGCAGCCTTGTACATGTCCTCTTCGGCCATAAAAATTTGATTGTATCCGGCATTACCATCTAGAAAGCTAATAACCTTATGCCCAGAAGCATCATTAATAAGCATATCGGCTATTGGCATAGGATACTCATCTTTGGGTGTAGCCCTATTCAAATCTCTGAAATCAATGCACACCCTCAACTTGCCGGATCCTTTCTTCTCTACTGGGACAATGTTAGAAATCCACTCGGCGTACCTGCAAGGTCGAATGAAATTAGCTTCAAGCAGTCGACCGATCTCTTCCTTGATCCGGTCATATGTTTTCGGATTAAATTTTCTGGCCGACTATTTATAAGGTCTAAAACCGGCCTTTATAGGCAACCGATGCTCCACTAGCTCTCGGCTTAACCCTGGCATCTCATGATATTCCCATGCAAAGCAACAAACATATTATTTCAATAGCTCGATTAACTTAGCTTTACAATCGGCTTTCAAGTTTTTGTTTATAAATGTCGGTCGAGTGACTGAACCCTCTCCAATATCTACCTCTTCTAATGGATCGGCCGACATAAAACCTTGTCCAAGTTTATCCATGTCATCCAACTCCTCTATAGACTCATACATATCGTTCTCGCTGGACCGATATTTCACAAGACGTTTTTGTAACCACTCAGAGCTAGAATCCATTTAAACATATCATACCTTGGAGCCGATTGCATTCAGTCGGCTTTAAAGAGACGGGCACAAAACCATTCTTGGTTGCGCTGAGAAAATCAAACTCTGATAAGTCACGTCCCGTCAAGCAAGTAGCATTGGGATGTTGCCAATCCACCGATGCATTGGCCAAAGCAACACAGGCCGAGTTATCCGCATGAATGACTTCCACTTCATCATCAACCCACTGAATCAAAAACTGGTGCATAGTGGATGGCACGCACTGGTTTGCATGAACCCAATCACGGCCTA
Source organism: Triticum dicoccoides (assembly GCF_002162155.2). Lineage (NCBI taxonomy): Eukaryota > Viridiplantae > Streptophyta > Magnoliopsida > Poales > Poaceae > Triticum > Triticum dicoccoides. The sequence continues at coordinate 60,599,327 of NC_041382.1, read as the reverse complement.
GTATGACGTTGTAGTTACCTTGCACCTCAGCGACAAAGAATGCAGTAGCCAAAGTTTTGCTTCCGACTGTAAGCTCCACATACATCACACCTTTGGCTTCAGTTTTCTCTTTGCCTTCAAACCCGTTAAGCACCATATTGGTCTTGATCAATCCTTCATCAGGCAAACCCAATTTCTTGAAGACCGAATAGGGCATAAGGTTTACCACAGCACCACCATCTACAAGCATCCGAGTGAGCGGCGACCCATTGATATGACCTCTGAGATATAATGGTTTCAGATGCGTAACTGGTTCTTTTGGCTTCTCAAATATCGCGTTTTTAGGGGCAAAATCCAGCTGAGCCACCTCCCCTTCCTCATCTACAGCACGAAACTCAGCAGGCAAGTAATACACCATATTGATATCCATACCTTCATGAACCGGTGTAGACTCATAGTCCAACATATCAGCCTCCTCCTCAAGTGCATCCACTGATTCAGAAATTTGTCCGAGTGAAGAGGAAGCAATAGGTAACGTAGACGATGTAATGATTGCGTCATCCTTTTTTGGTAGTGTAGGTGCTGCTGTGATAGGCGTAGAGGCCACTGTATCTCGTATTTGTTTGGGCGTCCACACTTGTTTTGTAGGTACCATAGGCCGAGTGTCATTGAACAACTTATCCCTTTGCTTCTCAGCCTCTTGTTCTGCCATCTCTTGGCTCTTTAACCTCTGTAATTTCCTCTTATGTGTCTTTGTTAGCCCTGGAGGACACCACTTTGGCTGAGTGTATTTAGGATCTCTCGTTTTTACTCGGCCGGCGCTTGCTTCATGGTCATTAGCCGAGTGCTTTGGCGAAATAGAAAGTATCGGCTCAGCCGATTTGCTGTGCACAATTGGCTGCTGTATGGCAAATGTTTTGGTGCCCAAGATAAGTGAGTCGGCATCCGTTTTCTCCTTGCTTTTTCCCGACTCAACTGCTGCAACACTTGGTGACTTAACACGCCATTCTTTTCGACTTTCCAGATGCATGAACTTTCCACTCGGGCGCAGCTTTTTACTCTGATGGAATCCACTCGGATGGATGTCACTCGGATGGAATTCACTCAGATGGAATCCAGTCAGATGGAATCTACTTGGCCACATTTTTTCACTCGGATAGCTTCCACCTGGGTGCATCCTTACACTGGGATAATTTCCACTCGGTCGCATATTTTGACCAGCCGACTGATAGTCACCGATGTTGAGTCGGCCATTATATGAGTAATCAAGTCGATCCCACACAGATTGCCTCTGCTCTTCTGAAAACTGCGCCTTTGGTCCACTCGGTTTTTTATACCGACTGAACATATCAGCTGATGGTGACCTTGGTCGTTTCGGATGAGTCGGTCGATTGAAACTAGAACCGGCCGACTGGTTAGCATACTTGGACAACAACATATCAAAAGTTGGCTTGATCCGCTTGAGCTACACTTTAGCTTCATTCTTCTTCCACTTGCCAACTTCTGGACTCTTGGGCTTGACAAATTTAACACGAGTATTTTCTTGCACTTGCGGTTGCCCCCCGAGTGTAGGATTCTTGATGGTGATTTTGATCACTTCCTTGCCATCGGGTTGCTTATCAAGCACAACCTGTCTCCCCAAGACCTTGTTGTCCTCCTTGTCTTTCCTGGGCTCACCGACAATGACATTAGCTTTATTAGCAGATTCGGCTACCTCCGGCCGAATGAGTAGCTTCTTCCCCTCCAAATCCATGGTATTCATTGGAAAAGGCTGTTTATCAACTTGCATCTCAGAAAAGTTCAATCGTCCATCATTAATGGCCGATTGTATCTGTCGTCGAAAAACATTGCAATCGTTAGTAGCATGAGAAAAAGAATTATGATACTTGCAATAAGCACGCCGTTTTAGCTCTTCAAACGGCGGTAAAGTATGAGATATTCGAATAATCTTAGCCTGCAACAAAGCATCAAATATTCTATCACACTTAGCAATGTTGAAAGTAAACTTCATCTCTTCATCACGATTCTTATGAATCGGTTTCAGATCATTGCAAGTAAAGGGTTTGGCCTTAGATGGCCAAACAAATTCAGTAGCAAAAACATCACCCTCATCGTCCGAGTGATCACTATCATATTCCACCATATTCATCTTTGGACGATCGGTTTTGTATCTATGCGCTTCTTTGAGATCTTTGCTTCAGCTTTCCTGAGCCAAAGCCCTTTGTAAGACTTGGTTGATATTTAAGAACTCATAACCTTCCAGCTTTTCTCTAATGGGAGTTCTCAAACCACTCAGCACTAGGTCTGCCAAGTCTCTCTCGGTTATCACCAAACTAAAACACTGGTTTTTTGTTTCTCTAAATCGGTCTCCGTAATCGGAGACCGATTCATCATGCTTCTGCTTAACCGATGTTAGATGTGACAACTTGAGTTCATTGTCGCCGCTATAAAAGTGATCATGAAACTTTTGCTCTAGCTGCGACCAAACCCGAATGGAACCATGGGGTAAAGAAGAAAACCATGAAAATGCGGTACCAGTTAATGATAAAGGAAATAAGCGCACTTTTAATTAGTTCAATGAGCCTACCTCACCCAATTGTGCTAAATATTGACTAACGTGCTCCCATGTGGTTTTTGTGCCTTCTCCATTAAATTTAACAAAATCTGGAATTTTATATCCTGGAGGGCACTGGATGGCATCAAAGTACTCGGGGTACGGCTTTTGGTAAATCCGATTCCGAGGTAACTCAACTCCAAAATTCTCTCGAAGCATCTTAGCCATCTCCTCTCTAAGATTAGCTAGACCATCATCCATAGTGGACGATGACGCTTGTGGCAGTGGCATAGGAGGAGTAGGGTTACTATCTGTAGGTAAGAATTGTGGCATGTATGTTGACCCAAAATTTGGTAGTGGTCGAGTGGTTGTAGCTGTAGGTAGGGTTTGGTTCAGCGTTGCCACCAAACCTGGCATGCTCATAATAGGGTTGATGGGTGCAGTCACAATCTGATTTGTATGGGTAGGATAATAAGCCATCGGCATAGGAGGCGCCGATGCAATAGGTAAAGCCAGATTAGGGTTTTGCACACTAGCAGCTACACCATCATTACCACTAGATGATTGAGATGTATTCTTCTGAGCATTAGTATTTTCTATGAAAGTTTGATAGACTAGATTGTTACCATCAGCAATACGACTTTCAATCTCAGCCCACTGCTCAGGAGAAAAGGCAGTACTTACAGAGGGTTTAACCTGTTCAGTTTGAAGAGGAGGGAACTTGATTTCTTCAATCGGAGTGATGTTGCCTTGGCGATCCTTCTTGAATTTTGCAAGGAACTCCTGCAGGTCCTTCTCCTCGCGCGCCTTCTTGTACTCCTCATAGACTTGGTGATGATCGGCCGATATCTCATCAAGACTGGGCTTAATGATATTATCGGCGTCTACCTCAGATGGCTTGGGAAGATCGGACATGGTGGATGATGATGATTGATCTTCGTCCCCAGCGGAGTCGCCAAAAAGGTGTGTTGACACATGAACACGTCACGTGTACCCTCGACGCCGGGGGTGATGCACCGCAGCTCACGTCGAAGGAGACCCGGCCGACAGCGCGATACGCAAGATAGTCGACGGGCGCTTTTGCAGACCCGAAAACCCCACACCCCCAGGAGGGACCCCGTCAGGGAGTGCGGCGGCTATGGGATGCCCTAGGTCGATTAGCTCGCCCCTAGAGCCTCGGAATTCGCAGCTCTCACGAAGAACAGCGAAGAACGAGATAGAAAAACGGTGGAGAGATAAAACGTATATGAAAAAGTAGTATATTAATTTGTTCGATTGTGTGTTGTTCAATCGGCCGTCACCCCCAACATATATAAGAGGCGGCTGGACTTCCCGTACAAGCAAAGGATTTATCTAGGCTTTCCTTACAAGAAAATTACATCAATTCACGTCCTAGAATCCTAGTTCTGGTCCCACTCGGATTCAGCCCGAATCTGGTCCAATCTTCTGTCTTGCTCCTTGCGTGGGCTGTGGAATCTGCATATGACTTCCGATGGAGACGGTTCAAATATAAATTATGTGTGCTTCGACGAGGCCAACAATCCGTATGTTGACCACTCTTCCAAATAAGGCCATCTTGAATACTCCACGGGGTCATCTCTAACTTCGAGTCGGACTCGTTCATGTAGCTGACTGGACCGTCCGACTCTTGCAGTGTCTCTGCAGGTCGTATACTACGTCGGATGATGATGACTCCAAAAGCAAAGTTGACCGTTTTGATGTTACGAACAACTCCTGTGTTGAACACTTCTTCATCCGAAGCCATCTAGATAAGTATTTGAGCCCATCTTCAGCATCTGGTCGGATTGGCCTCGACAGTTTCTACTGTTCACGGCAGCAAGCTTTCCCGGCAAGGTTACTGTTCACGGCAGCAAGCTTTCCCCGGCAGGTTACTGTTCACGGCGGCAAGCTCTCCCCCGGCAAGGTTACTGTTCACGGCGGCAAGCTTTCCCCGGCAAGGTTACTGTTCACGGCGGCAAGCTTTCCCTGGCAAGGTTACTGTTCACGGCGGCAAGCTTTCCCCGGCAAGGTTTTTGAGGCAGTAAACGACCTCGGATGAAAATATGTCCAAAAGCAAAGTTGACCGTTTTGACGAGACGAAAAACTTTTGTGTTGAACGTTTTCCGATTCGAGGCCATCTTCTGGGCCAAAACACTTACGCATTACATCAGACACTTGCCAAGACATGTCTGGTCTTCCGCGTCATATTTCGCCTCTTGACAGGGCTGCATCCAGATAGCTCTAACTTTTGCATACGAACTCGGATTGAGATGATTTTTATATCAAAATCGACCGATTCGACGAGACGAAGACAATTCATGTAGAGAATTCCTTCATCCGAGATTGTCTTGGAGGCGTATTTGACCAAAAAGCACTCAGAACACCTAAACATGACAATCTGAGTGTAGTTTTGGTCTTTGATATGATGCCGAATGATTATGGTCCAAACATCAAAGTTGTTCCACTCGGCAATGTGAAATTTCTCATTTAGAATATTTTTTCATTTGAGGCCATCTCCATTGCATTCTGCATTGTGCCAAAATCAGGTGTCAACAATTATCTCTTTCAAGCCATTTAATTCAACCGGTGCAATCTCTCCATCAAATTGTTCAACGGTGTTTCTTTGAGTGGGCTCTAACCCACATGTCTTTTCCCAAGATCTTACCCGACTCTTCTATTTTCCTGAAGTAATTCTCAAATTCATTTCAAAGTTGACGAAAGAATGAATTGTCATCAGTCATATGTCTAGTCTCCAAGATCTTCCAAATTCTTTTCATCATTGGCTCAACCTTTCTAATTTTCATTCCGGAGTGCCTCAACAATTCATGGTGGTGTTTCTCATCGTCTTTTCCAACTTTTGAAGACCGAAGAAGAGTTTTCCTCCAAATCTTATACATTCTCTTAAAGATTCGTGATTCTAGCTTGATGCCATCCTCTCATAATTGTTGTGAGAATTCTTTGCACCCATCCGGAGTATTTCAGGAGTCTTTTTAGTTTGATTCTCTGGAGCCCACAATCTCAGAATTATTCATTCCAGCTTTCCGCTCTCGTACAATTTCATACCGGTGCATCATTCAAGTATTCTCTTATCAGCTCGTGATCTCTTCGTTCTCTTGTATCAATTCCCTCAAGTATCAACGTCTTTCTCTAATTACTCCCGGTGAAGTGTTCATTTTTCTTCATTCATTTTCAAATTCTTATGGTGGTCCGTTCAAGATTACTTCCCTCTTGTTATCATATCTAGTCATTCGTTATTTTCCAAATCCTATCGGTGGTTTGTTGAAGACCTTCTCAAGTTGGCGCTATATCTATCTTAATCCTTTTCTACGAGAATAAGTAGTATGCCAAATCTGTTGCTTGTCATCAATCTAAACTGGTGAAGGATGAGCATAGCATAATTCTTATTCTTGATTCACCCAAATGATCAATTCTTTATTCTGGAGGCTCATCAAATTCTCGGTTCGAGATGCTTTATCTTTTATTCCCGAGTTCCAAGCTTCCACTTTATCCCGTCGCAAAGCTCCATTTAATCATTGCAAGGCTTCACCTTGTGGTTTCAACCTCTCTGTCCTTCCTTTTGATCATCCTTTTGTTACCAGAGTTCTTCATGGAGGCTCTACATGATGGTTCTTTAAGGATTTAATTCCTTCTCGAAGTGTTCATTGAGATTCTTTTCTAAGGAGTTCAAGCATTCTTCATTTTGCAATCTAGAGTGCAATTCTTTCACGCTTATCTTTTGAGGTGGTGTTATGTCATTCTTGATATTTTCCCTTCGTGTTTCATGATTCACAAGTTTTCAAGAGTGACATATCTAAAATCCATCATTTTCTCTTCGTTCAAGACATCTTTTCAATCCATCAATCTCTTCTTTGGAATTATCTTGGGTTATATTTCACCTAAAGCCTTCCCTAAGGATTGTTGCTATCTATGGTGCTTATAAATGATCCAAGTTCTTCATTCGTCCTCCCGGTGAAATAAGCTTCTCGTCTCCTTGTTCATATCAATCCAATTCTTTTTCCCGTGAGTGGCAGGTTGTCACCTCATAATTGGAGATGTATTCCATAAGACCATATCAAGCTTATTCTTTTTGCTGTTGGTTTTCCAACAACTCCGTTCTAGCATTTGTTGTAAGCGTGCTCTCTCAAGACCTTGTTTCCCTCCGTTCATGCCATTCCATTCTTTCTTTTCTTCTGGAGGCATTGTGATGTTGCTCTTTTCTCTCATCATCTCGAATGGTGAGGATCGTGTTCTTTTCGTGCTTATCCATTTAACCGGAGTGTTGTGCCCTCTACTCAAGTTCTTTTCGCCTTATCAAGTCTTGCACCTCTTTTCAACCGGAGTGCTGTCCGAATTTGTTCTTCCTTGTTCCTCTTTTCCTTAAGGAGTGCTTTCAACTTTGTTCATCTCCGTTGCATTCTATCTTTCAATTTGTTCAACATCTCAAGCTTCATTGGTTTCACTCGTTTGTCAAAGAAGCAACTTAGTTTTACCTCTTATCTTCCTCTTCCGTTTTCCCTTCGGTGCCATTCTAGATCTCGGGACGAGATCCTCTCGTAGTGGTGGAGTGTTGTGACGCCCCGAGACCGTTGCGCCAGGTGTCTGCCAGATATTCGCTATCGTTGCCTTGTCATTTATTTGCGTGTCATGCATTTCATATCATGTCATCATGTGCATCACATTTGCATACATGTTCGTCTCATGCATTCGAGCATTTTCCCCGTTGTCCGTTTTGCAATCTGGTTCTCCTATGTCCTCCGGCGTCCCCTTTTGTCTCTTTTCGTGTGCGGGTGTTAAATGTTCTTGGATTGGACCGATATTTGCCAAGCGGCCTTGGTATACTACTGGTAGACCGCCTGTCAAGTTTCGTGCCATTTGGACTTCGTTTGATACTCCAACGGTTAACCGAGGAACCGTAAAAGCCTCGTGTGTGTTGCAACCCAACACCCGTTCAAAGTGGCCCAAAACCCATCCAAACCCCCTCCATCTTCTCAGTCGTTCGATCATGATCGCGTGGCCGAAAACGGCACCTCATTTGGACTCTCCTAGCTCCCTCTACCTATAAATATGTGTCTCCCTCCGAAATTCTCGCGCAGATAAACCCTAGATCCAACTCCCTCCGTGCTGCCGGACATGTCCGTCCGCGCCGGACGCGTCCACCGCCCTCATCCACGTCGTCTGGGCCAATCAGCATCCGACACATCATCTCCACCACCTTCCGCATCCAACCAGCGCCCATCACCTGTCCCGCCGTCCTTCTGCCGCCGCTCCGGCCCACCGCGGCCCGCGGGGCCTGTTCCCCGCCGCCACGCGCCCGAGGCTCCCGCGCCTCCCGCGAGCGCCGCCCCGCCGTCGTGCCTCCCTCCGCCGCCAATCTGCAGCGCCAGTCACTGGACCTCGCCGTGCCCGAGGCCGCTCGCCTCCGGAATCCGCGCTCCGCCGCGGCTCCTGTCCGTCGGCGCGGCCCGCGCCGCCCCGGACCTCGCCGGCCCCCGGATGCGCCGCCCCGACCCCTCTCTGGCCAGAACCGGTGTCCCTAGTCCTCCGACGACCCCTCCCTTTCTTGTTCGACGAGCTCCCGACGAAGTCCGCCTAGATCCGCCACCACCTCGTAATCCGTGCCGGGTCAACCCTAGACTCGGAGGGTGAGATTTTGTCTGTCTTTTGCATCTGCCATATTATCTAGCTCTATTCTTCATGTCATAACTTCTCACCCTAGCTCCATTTTGCGTGCATGATATATCAAATTGTTCATCTGGATGTCCTCTTCATTTCATTCCATTGCACCATGCTCGTTTGGGTCTATCTTGATGCCCTAAATGCTGTTGCAAGAGTGCTATGTAAATGTTAGGTGCTGATTCTTATCAGTTTATGAGCATTTGTTATTTTTGCCATGATTAATGTGTGCTGCATACGAGTATGAGCTCTACATGTGTTTTGTTATATGCCATGCCATCTTTACAGGGGTGTGTGCCATGTATTTTTGTGATCGAGGTGGTGAATAGCACAAGCATGCAAAGTAGCTCTCGTGATGTTGCTGATTTCAGGGACTTAGAATTCTTCTAAGTCATTTCCCGGATGTTATTTTTATGCCATGTGTTCATGTTGCTACAAAGTGATCCATGCCTCTTTTGAGAATGTTCAGTAAGGATGATTGAGGGAGTCCTGGATTAGGGGGTCTCCGGACAGCCGGACTATCTCCATTGGCTGGACTATTAGATTATGAAGATACATGATTGAAGACTTTGTCTCGTGTCCGGATGGGACCCTACTTGGCGTGGAAGGCAAGCTAGGCAATACATATATGGATATCTCCTCCTTTGTAACCAACCTTGTGTAGCCCTAACCCTCTCCGGTGTCTATATAAACCGAAGGGTTTTAGTCCATAGGACAACAATCACAACACACAATCATACCATAGGCTAGCTTCTAGGGTTTAGCCTCTCTGATCTCGTGGTAGATCTACTCTTGTAACACCCATATCATCAATATTAATCAAGCAAGACGTAGGGTTTTACCTCCATCAAGAGGGCCCGAACCTGGGTAAAACTTCGTGTCCCTTGCCTCATGTTACCATCCAGCCTAGACGCACAGTTCAGGACCCCCTACCCGAGATCCGCCGGTTTTGACACCGACATTGGTGCTTTCATTGAGAGTTCCGCTGTGCCGTCACCACCAGGAAGGATGTCTCGTACAGTCTTTAAAAACGGAACTATCGCTGAAGGAGCTCTGGCTATCGGCCAAACTCTCCGGCTAGGTGGTTTTCTTATGACCGCCTGTTCGGCCGCTGCGCCGACGATGACTTCTCGGGTCATTGAAAGCAATCTTCACATCAACTCGGAACTCGCCGAGCAGTTAGATCCAATGGAGCTCTCTTCCCTAAATGAGATTTTGGATCGTATTGCCGCCCTGGGAGTCGCTGCAGACTACGATCAGATTGGGCTTAAACCCGATCTAAGAGAAATTAACTCTCCCCAGGTCACCCATCACGTCGCAGTGGTGGAAGAACAATGCGAAAACCCTTCATCTATCTTAAGGACTAGCTACATCCGGATTCCCGATCCCTCCAAGCCGGATACCCACGGAGGGGAGGATGTCACTCAAAGCCTGAACCCAGAATCAGGCAACGGGCTAGATTTACCGGAAAACATCCAGGAATCCAAACTTTCGAGTTCGGAAACTCCTTGGCCACTGAGCCTCAGATTGGGTGAGGATTCAGATTCAATTCCACCCACCCACCCAAACATGCGCGATCTGTCCCAAATTAGGCAAGAGCCTGAAGAAACAGTACACCATTACTGGGCCAGATTCCTCCTGGTCAAGAACAGGATAAAGAACTGCCGCGAGGAAGACGCAATTTCACTCTTCTGCAATAATTGCACGGACAAGGGAATCCTCAACGCCATAATTCGTCGCGAAATTACACGCTTTGCCGACTTGGTGTCCATAGTACAAAAGTACTGTGCGATGGAAAGCGCCTGGAAAACCGATATAAAATTTTGGGATAATCCGGCCCTGAATACAAACCCAGTCCGAAATAAAAGGGTGCATTATCACAATACACCTGGGTTAACTACCAAAAAGCAAAAGCCCTCTATGGGGCAAGGAACCGTACTGGAGGGATGGCTCAACGGACCCTGCAAAATTCATAGTACAGTGGATGCAATACCAACGCACAGCCTTAGAGCATGCTGGATACTCCGGCAGGTGGCCAAAAGTGGCGAGGATCTACTCCTCCCAAAAACCACAGAGCACCACCCCGAGGACAACAATACGGTCTTAACGGTCTCTGAGACCTTCGCGTCAAATAATAGACGGAAACGAACACTCCGCAGCACGTCCAAAATCTGCCACATAGAAGAAACAAATCCTTGGAGCGACATGGCTATTACCTTCAATGCTAGTGATGAACCTAAATTCCGAACAGCCCGAGTGCCAGCCGCACTGGTCCTCAGTCCAATTGTGGACGACTTTCGACTCACCAAGGTAGTCATGGACGGCGGCAGCGGATTAAACCTCATCTATGAGGAAACTCTTCAAAAGATGGAAATAGACTGGAGCCGCATTAAGCAAAGCAGCACAACCTTTAGAGGAATCATCCCCAGTTGGGAAGCACGCTGCGCTGGAAAAATCACACTAGACGTGGTATTCGGCATGCCGGATAACTACAGGTCCGAAGAAATTACATTCCAAGTTGCCCCGTTCAACTAGGGCGGGAGGCATTTACAATCTTCCAAGCCATACCCCATTACGGGTACATGAAGCTCAAAATGCCCGGGCCCAACGGAATCATCACTCTTGTTAGTGATCTGGACATAGCACTCCACATCGAAAATAAGACAGCTGCACTGGCCCTTGAGGCACTATCCGAAGCCCTAGCAGCCGAAGAACTAACTACACTGTGCTCCACGGGGAATAGGGACAACGTGATACTCGATAAAAGATCCAAGTCCACCTCCTTTAAGCCGGCGGACGAAATAGTCAAATTCCAAGTCCATCCAACAGACCCTACAAAAACAGCTCCATCGGGGCACAATTAAACCCTGATGTCGATGCCGCACTACGAGAGTTCCTACGTGAGAACTGGGAAATTTTTGCCTGGCACCCTTCAGACATGCCAGGAATCCCACGCAGGCTGGCTGAACACAGCCTAAATATCCTAAAAGGATTCAAGCCAGTCAAGTAGGCTCTTCGATGTTTCTCCGAACCTAAAAGACAAGCCATGGTAGAGGAACTAGCCAAGCTATTGGAGGCCGGATTCATCAGAGACATAAAACATCCGGACTGGCTATCAAACCTGGTGATGGTACCTAAGAAGGACAAATCCTGGCGCTTCTGCGTCGATTTTAAGGACCTTAACAAGGCCTGCCCAAAAGATCCCTTCCCCCTCCCCCGCATCGATCAAATCATCGATGCTACCGCAGGACATGACTCATTGTGTTTCCTCGACGCATACTCCGGCTACCATCAAATCAAAATGGCAGAGCCAGACCAAGCCGCAACGTCATTCATCACACCATACGGCCCATTCTGCTTCAACACAATGCCCTTCGGGCTAAAGAACGCTGGTGCAACATATCAGCGCATGATTCAGACATGCCTGGCAAACCAGATCGGCAAAACAGTGGAGGCATACGTGGATGACGTGGTCATTAAAACCAAGCATGTCGAAACTCTAGTAGATGACTTGAGGCTCACATTCGACAACCTCCGAACATATGATATCAAGATCAATCCGGAAAAATGCGTTTTCGGCGTACCAGTAGGTAAGTTCCTGGGATTCATTGTCTCCAGTAGAGGTATTGAAGCTAATCCGGCCAAAATTTGAGCGTTGTCACAGTTGGCTACCCTAACAGACCTCAAACAAATACAAAAATTAACTGGATGCGTGGCGGCTCTAAGCCGCTTTATCTCCCGCTTGGGAGAAAATGCATTACCCCTTTATCGCCTCCTCCGGCGCACCGAACACTTCGAGTGGACGGACGCCGCCACGGCCGGACTCAACAAAATAAAGGCCATATTGGCAACAAACCTAGTCCTGGCCGCGCCAAACATTGGCGAACCAATGCTATTATACATTGCGGCAACTCATCAAGTAGTAAGCGCAGTGCTTGTCGTCGAGCGAGAAGTGGACGGACACAAATTTCCCCTTCAAAAGCCGGTTTACTACGTGTCCACTATCCTTACTCCATGCAAATCACGGTACCCGCATTATCAAAAGATAGCGTACGCGGTATTCATGGCATCCCGGAAGCTGCGACACTACTTTCAAGAGTGTTCGATAACGGTAGCCTTGGAAGTACCACTTAACGATATTATAAACAACCACGACGCGACGGGCCGGATTGCCAAATGGGCCATTGAGCTCCTCCTGTTCGACATAACTTACAAGCCACGGTGAGCTATTAAATCGCAAGTTTTGGCTGACTTAGTCGCTGAATGGACGGAAGCCGAACTCCCTAAAGAGTACGACACATATTCAAACTGGATCATGCACTTCGATAGCTCCAAAATGTTGGCTGGTCTGGGGGCTGGCGTCGTTTTGACATCCCCAACAGGAGATACCGTTCAATACGTACTACAGATAATGTATACGGACTCCAACAACGTAGCCGAATATGAGGCCCTTCTACATGGTCTCCGGATGGCAGTATCCATGGGCATTCAACGCCTAGAGGTGCACGGGGATTTAAACCTTGCGATATCCCAAATAAATGGAGACTTTGATGCCAAGGATCCAAGAATGGCCGCTTATCGCAATGTAGTCCTAAAAATGTCAGCTCGATTCGAGGGGCTCGAATTTCACCATGTGGCCCGGGAAAACAATCAGGCGGCGGATATCCTTGCCCGCATTGGCGCAAAACGCGACGCGGTCCCTCCCAACATTTTTCTTGAAAGGATTTTCAAGCCATCCGTAGCATGGGAAGGGGACACCTATAACAACAGTCCGGACCCGGCCAAAATACCCGATACCGAACTCTATGACACAATCGAAGGCTCCGCCACCGAAATAACACAATCAGCCCACGAAATAATGGCCATTATTGCCCCGTGGACAGAACCATTCCTGGCCTACCTAATTAGACAGGAACTTCCGGAGGACCACAATGAGGCACGCTGCATAGTGTGGCGATCCAAAGCCTACAGGGTCCACGAGGGAGAATTGTATAAAAAAGCGCTACCGGAGTCCTTCAAAGGTGCATCTCCGAAGAGGAAGGGCGGAATATTTTGGTAGAAATTCACGCCGGACTCGGTGGCCATCACGCCGCAGCCCCGGCTCTTGTAAGCAAGGCCTTCTGCACAGGATTTTATTGGCCAACGGCCCTGGCAGATGCACAGGACTTGGTCCAACGCTGCACCGGTTGCCAGCTCTTTGCAAATCAAAGCCACATGCCACCCACCGCCCTCCAAACGATCCCCATTACATGGCCCTTCACGGTCTGGGGGCTTGACATGGTCGGACCCCTTAAAGGGGGAACCCACAAGAAAAAAAATACTTATTGGTCATGGTGGATAAATTCACCAAATGGATAGAGGCTAAACCGGTAAAAACAGCCGAATCCGGACCGGTGATAGATTTCATATCCGGGGTTGTACACCGTTACAGCGTCCCCCACAGCATCATTACTGATAATGGCCCGAACTTCACAGCCGACGAGGTAAAACTCTGGTGCAGCAAAATGGGCATCAAGCTCGATTACGCTTCAGTCTATCACCCACAAACCAACGGTCAAGTCGAACGAGCAAATGGTCTTATAATGAGAGGCATTAAACCCCGATTAGTGCACTCCCTAACGAAGTCCGATACGCACTGGGTAGAGGAGCTCGACTCTGTACTCTGGGGACTGCGGACCACACCGAATCGTAGTACCAGATATACACCATTTTTATGGTGTATGGCGCAGAGGCAGTCCTGCCCTGTGACATAATTCATGACTCACCTCGAGTGCGCATGTACGAAGAAAGAGAAGCCAAGCTCGATCGGCAGGACGGTCTGGACACATTGGAGGAAGAGCGCAACGTAGCCAAAGCCCGTTCCGCATTTTACGAGTAGTAGGCTCGCAGATACCAAAGCAGAGAAGTACGGGCCAAAACTTATAATGTTGGCGAACTAGTTCTACGGCTACCGGACAAGAAAAAGAACAATCTCGAGCCCAAATCGGAAGGTCCCTTCATTATCGACCAAGTTCTGACCGGTGGAGCGTACCGACTGCAGGATGCATCGACCAGTCGACTCGAGCCGAACCCATGGAACGCAGCCAGGCTCCGAAGATTCTACGCCTAGATCCAGACTTTACGTTAGTCCCCTCCCTTCGTCTATTTTCTGCATATGCATCATTTGTCTTGTTTCCCTTTCTTTCTTTTTATTTCCCTAGGCCTTCAAGGATCACCTTGTGCCTCATTCATACATCATAGATGCGCTAGCCGCACTCTTCATACCTGGGGGCTTCTCTCATAGAAGCTTAAATTATTTACCTGGGCCCAACGCCCAACACATGTGTTATACTTCCGCATGTACCTTTTTTCACCATTGTATGCATCGATATGACTTAAGTTTTGGCCAAGCTGGGTTGCCTGGCTCTTGTATTTATGCCCTACGTTCTCGTTAATTCGGCTAGGGCATAAGGGGAGCACCTCTACGATTGTTACCGCCGGGTCAGCCGGACGTGTATCTCAGACTGGGTGAAGCCGAAAGCTAGCGTTCTTAAGGGAATATTCGGTCGGTGAACAAAAGATGACTTTTATTTATTATCCATATCTGCCCCCAGACGTTTTCACTGTGCTTCTTGTCGCAGTCCGGACATGCACTTTAGGGCATGCCTACCCAGGGAAAGGAACCCTTAACGGAACTATTCTCTCTGGAAGATGTTTCTTACTACACATGTAATATAACATAACTAGTTGGGCACTTGTCTGATAAAGCACTAATGACCCCTACGCCTGGTCTCCATGCATGCCCCGGTTCTTATATAACCGAGAGGGTATTCGGATACACTCTGGACTGTCGGGTCCCGAGGTTGAAGCGAAAAGGTCCGCCATGACAAATGATCTACAATCCGGCTAGAAGACATCATATATGTCACTTTAAAATTACGTAGTCAATTTGACTGGTTGAATTCCTTTTCAATGCCTTCCAATAGGCTGTCTAGTCTACAGTCCTGTTGGGAATACTTTGCGGCCAATTCTACTTGGCCATATACTAAATTCAGAGGGATCTCCTTGCCATCAGGCCCCACAGGTCCAACTTCAGCCATGTGGTTCGGGTCAGCCTTCGTGTACCGTGTCTTCACCATTTCCCAAGCTTCCTTGGCGCCCTGACGGCAGGACGATATCTTCCATAATCGGAAACGCCACCGTGCTCCCTTCAGCTTTTCTGCAAGCTCTCCAAGGCCTTCGGGTATGGAGACGGACGACCACAATGCCTGGGCAACGCCTTGCATCACCTGTCGAACTCGTTCATGCAACTGTGCGAGCTCGGGAAGAAGATCACCCGTTGAACTAGGCATCTCCTCGGCAGGACGACCTGTTAGCATACATATAGACATAACTCTGTCAGCCAGCTTCCTCGCTGAACTCTTTTTCAAAGTTCGTTCAAGCACTTACTAAATATGCCGCGTTGAAGCCGCCGATTCTCCTTAACAGAGTCTGACAGTTGGGCACGAACATCTTTTAGTTCCACGCCCATCTTGGTGTTGGCATCTTGGAGATCATTCTTCTCCTGCCTCACCCTTGTAAGCATGCTCTCACCGGCCTTCAGCTGGCATATGAGCTGTTGCTTATCCGGATTCACTCCAATGTCATCTGCAATTTTATCGTCAGATCTGCATATAAAGCCGCACTCTAATATGATACTTATCATTTGATGGATATGATACCATAGGGGGTCTCTTTGGGCTCCCCTGCTGCGGCCATTGCGGCCTGGAGTTGGGCTTTGCACTCTTCCAGCTCCTGGAACAGTTGAGTATTCTTTTTCTGTAAGAACCTACATAACAAATGATCCTTAAATCAGTTATCCTAACTGTTTCAAGTCTCAGGGGCTACTAATATATATAATCATCAAATTTTCTCACCCGTATGTCTTTTACATACTACTCCGTGGCTCTGGCTAGACCATTTTGAGCGGCACGGAGGTGCGCGTCTCCCGAGTTGAAGGCATCCAATGCCTCTTGGGAGAAACAAGCGTCACGAAGAACAGTCCGGCAATGCCTGTGGTTCATGGCAGTTTCCACCTCGGAATGGGTGGCGGACAGTCTATCCGTATCCTCTATCGGAGGAGCACCCGGCGCACGCCTTGTACTCGTTCCCACCTCTGAGTCCGGCCTTGGAGCCTGGCTTGTGGAGGCGCGATTGGTAGCCTCTCCGGGCATAGTCCG
This sequence comes from Triticum dicoccoides, assembly GCF_002162155.2. Lineage (NCBI taxonomy): Eukaryota > Viridiplantae > Streptophyta > Magnoliopsida > Poales > Poaceae > Triticum > Triticum dicoccoides. Next base: position 60,582,923 of record NC_041382.1, on the reverse strand, counting down.
GTTAGCGCTCTTTTTCCTGAAAAGAAGACACGACTGTTATACGGCAACAGAAAAAAAGAGAGCACAAGGACGGATCCCTTTTTAAGTGCTGGGATTTCAATCTCAGTCACCTGTGAGGCTGGAACTAGCCCAGGGTAATCGGGCGTAATGGCCACCAAGGTATTGTCATTACTCCCTTGGTAAAAAACCCTATCGATCAGCTCCACGGATATGTCCGGATCCTCCTGGGAGGCCGGGTCAAGGGACCGTTTAGGGTCCTCAGGCTGTGGAGGAGGGCTGTTTATCTCCTTTACGGCCTGGCGCAACTCCTGCGATGAAATCGCCAGAATAAATACTTAAGCTACGGGAATACGAAACGGATGGGCGAGAAAAAGTCTCCGCTTACCCAGCTCGGAGGATTGTACATAGAGAATCCTCCCTATGGGTTGACACGAAGGAATTCCTCCTCTTCTCCCTTGTACAAAGTGGACAAGATCTTTGTTAGGTCAGCAGCCGATCCCGGCCCTTTGCGGCCGTGGCGGGTGGCGTCATCCTCCCCGTTGAAGTCCCACATGGGGTGGCCTCTATACTGGAGCGACTGCACCCCCCGCATAATGCATATAGCCAGGACCTCGATCATGGTCAATCCGGATCGAGCTAAGGAGCTTATCCGGCTCATCAGATAAAGAATGTCCCGGTCGTCTTCCTCTAGGGGGCTCCGTGGACGCCAGCTCTGGAGCTTCTTCAAAGGGGCGTTGTCAAACTTAGGAAGGCCGATCCGAATAGGGTCCGGAAGGGGGACATCTTCTATATAAAACCATTCTGAAGGCCAGTCTTCGGACGTCTTCTTCGGGGTCCCGGATAGGTACCCGGTCCCAGCAATACGCCACACTTCGGCTCCGCCCACTTGATATATTGATCCCTTCTTAGAACGGGGCACAAGGCAGAACATCTTCTTCCACAAAGCGAAATGAGCCTCACAGCCCAAAAATAACTCGCAAAGGGCTACGAATCCCGCGAAATGCAGCAGGGAGGCAGGCGTAAGGTTGTGCAGCTAGAGGCCATAGAACTCCAGAAGCCCCCGGAGAAACGGATGAATTGGGAATCCGAGCCCTCTTACCAGATAAGGGACAAGGCATACCCGCTCTCCCTTGGAGGGATTGGGACATCTCTACGCTTGCTCTCTGCCATTATAGGTGGCAAGCCCGGCTCGAACTGGGACTAGGTACGCTGGGGGAAGAAATCCCTTGGACTGAAGCATCACCAATTTGCTGTGTGGGATGGAACATCTCTCCAAATCTCCAGGCTTGGAACTAGGGGTGCGAGAGGAGGAGCTGCGTCGACCGACCATGGTGGAATGGATCTCTGTCATGCACGCTCCGATGAAGACTCAGCAAGGGAGGATGATGTGATTTGGATCTGAATCCTCGTCTTTTTAAATAGGCGGCTCATTTACATAGCTAGGGGGGTAAGTGTGAAAACACCCTGGCTCTTCACATTCGCTCGACACGTGGAAAGTGGCCATTATTGGGCGTAGAAGCCAAGGAGTACAAACCGTCACAAGGAACCGGACATTATTTTGACAGGTACACAGAATTTGGAGAAGGAACCCGCCTTGCAATGCCGAAGACAACTGCGCGCCAGACTCATCGTCATTGAAGCCTGGTTCGGGGGCTACTGAGGGAGTGCTGGATTAGGGGGTCTCCGGACAGCCGGACTATCTCCATTGGTCGGATTGTTAGACTATGAAGATACAAGATTGAAGACTTCGTCTCGTGTCCGGATGGGACTCTACTTGGCGTGGAAGGCAAGCTAGGCAATACCTATATGGATATCTCCTCCTTTGTACCCGACCTTGTGTAACCCTAACCCTCTCTGGTGTCTATATAAACCGAAGGGTTTTAGTCTGCAGGACAACAATCAGAAGATACAATCATACCATAGGCTAGCTTATAGGGTTTAGCCTCTCTGATCTCGTGGTAGATCTACTCTTGTAACACCCATATCATCAATATTAATCAAGCAGGACGTAGGGTTTTACCTCCATCAAGAGGGCCTGAACCTGGGTAAAACTTCGTGTCCCTTGCCTCCTATTACCATCCGGCCTAGACGCACAGTTCGGGACCCCCTACCCGAGATCCGCCGGTTTTGACACCGACAATGATTTTGAGATATTATTAAGTTCTATCCATCCATGCCTTTGTTTGCAATTATGGATTACCCTAGCATGACTCGATCTTGCTCTACTTTTGCTATAAAATGTTCCTGGCAGATTGTTTACATGTTAATCAATTTTGCCGAGCTTATTGTAGTTGATCCTTGCATGCTATGAGATTTTTCTTGCCATGTATAGCTTCTTGATCATGTCTTCTTGCCGGGTGTATGCTTAGCTTGTCATGCAATGCCTTGTGTTGAGTGCATCGAGCTCGCAAACATGCCTTCATAATTCTGTTTATGCCATGTCCAGTTTTCTGCTAAGTCTGAATCTGTTTACGAAACTTGCTATGTTTACATGGGTGCCATTGTATCTTCTGATCCCTTTTGGCTTATGGTAAGTAAGGGACTTTTGTTATATGCGTTGAGTAGTTTCATGTCATGCCTTGCTTTGCCATGATATGTTCCTGTAACATGTTATTATCTTGCTCTAAACATTGCTTCCTGATGTAATCCTGACATGTTGTTATTTTCACTAAGTCAGTGAACCTGATATCTTTTGCACTTTTGCCATGCTTGTTTGAACCTGCTATTGTGTGATTTAGCCGTAGCTCAGTGTTCATCTTTTGTCAAGCAAATTGAGTAGATCACTGCATGTGTTTTGTTGCTATGTTAGAGTGTAGTAGCTTATTTTTCTTGATGCATTTAGATGGCATCATGCTATTAATCGCAGCTTTGTGCCATTATTGTTTTGCTTGCCATTTCCAAACCGTGCATCCCATTCCGGTGATCTTTATATCATTTCAACCGAAATCAACTCATCTTTCCAGCGGCACTCTTGGTTTGCCAACTTGAGGCCTGATTCAATCTTTTCCTTCCAGAGCACGCATATGCATTGCATATCACATCCCGCATGTCATGCCATGTTTTGCATCATGTTGCTTGCGCATTGCACCGTGGTTGATTGTTGTTTCCTTTGCTTGTGTTCTTGCCTTGGGTAGAGCCGGGAGACGAGTTCGTGTTCGAGGAACCCGTTGAGTTCGTTTACGAGGATCAAGCTTTCGTCTTCTCGGAGAACTTTGCAGGCAAGATGACCATACCCACGAAATCACTTCTATCTTTGCTTGCTAGTTGCTCGCTCTTTTGCTATGCCTTTGCCATGATACCTACCACATGCTATATCATGCCTCCCATATTGCCATGTCAAGCCTCTAACCCACCTTGTCCTAGCAAACCGTTGTTTGGCTATGTTACCGCTTTGCTCAGCCCCTCTTATAGCTTTGCTAGTTGCAGCTGAAGATTGGAGTTTGTTCCTTGTTGGAACATGATTATTGTTGGGATATCACAATATCTCTTATTTTTATTAATGCATCTATATACTTGGTAAATGGTGGAAGGCTCGGCCTTATGCCTGGTGTTTTGTTCCACTCTTGCCGCCCTAGTTTCCGTCATACCGGTGTTATGTTCCTTGATTTTGCGTTCCCTACACGGTTGGGCTATAATGGGAACCCCTTGACAGTTCGCCTTGAATAAAACTCCTCCAGCAAGGCCCAACATTGGTTTTACCATTTGCCACCTGCATTTTTTCCATGGGTTCTGTAGACTCAAGGGTCATCTTTATTTAAACCCCCGGGCCAGTGCTCCTCTGAGTGTTGGTCCAACCTGTCAGCTGCCGGTGGCCACCAGGGGCAACTCTGGGCTGGCCTACCAGAACCTTGGACAATCCGGTGTGCCCTGAGAACGAGATATGTGCAGCTCCTATCGGGATTTGTCGGCACATTCGGGTAGCTTTGCTGGTCTTGTTTTACCATTGTCGAGATGTCTTGTAACCGGGATTCCGAGTCTGATCGGGCCATCCTAGGAGAAGGAATATCCTTCATTGACCGTGAGAGCTTGTGATGGGCAAAGTTGGGACACTGTTGGGGATATTACTACCAGTATGACCCGCCCAGGAGGGGCCGGGTCAGCCCTAATGGCGGGTTACATAAGAAGCCCGATAAACATTCAAGATGATAGTTTGCTAAACGTATAGAAGGCCCAAAGGCCTGGGGCCGGTTTAAGGCCTGATATTGTAAACCGCTGTATGTAAGGAAAGACTTGTAAAGAAAGGCATGTAAAGGAAGTCACCGATCCGGACACGATTATGAGCCGGCCGGGACTCTGTAGGCCACCAGGCGTCAACCCGTGTATATAAGGGGACGACCCGGTGGCGGTTTAGGGGAGCGAGAACCAAGTCAATAACCAAGCCGGCGACTTAAGCCTCTTGGAGATCGAAACTTCAGCAATACCAATAGCAACTAGACGTAGGCTTTTACCTTCATCGTAAGGGGCCAAACTAGTATAGAAACTCTCTCGTGTGTCCTTTGTCCTGATTAACCCCTTTAAGCTTCCTAGTGCGATGACCCTACGACTAAGTCCTTGCTCCAGGACATCTGCCGTGTCAACTCCACGACAGTTGGCGCCCACCGTGGGGCTAGCACACGGTGGATTTGAGTTCTTGAAGGGCAACTTCGAAGGGCTCAAGGGATACGCTGTGGGCCGGATGACCAAGAGTCGTCGCGGCAAACTCTACATTGACAACGAAGGCTGGGGCCCCGAGGCCGGCTCGATCGAGTACGGGTACCAGGTCCCCTTCGGTGGAATTCACGTCTTCATCGGCCGGATCGGCGATTCAGGCCCTGAGCCGGACGTCCACACCAACCTCATCGAAACGGCTCAGCGCACCGGGTCCGCCCGTGTTCAATCTGTCGTGAAACATGCCTTCGTAGGCTACATCCATGGCGGTGAATACTCTGAAGGATCGATGGAAGGCGGGGAGACGGCCATCTGCTCTGATACTGCATCATCAACCGATGAGACGGACTCGTTGTACCAACTGCAAGACGGCATGCTCGGGGGTTGTTCCGATGGCAGCAGTATTCCGGACCCCTTGAGCCGCCGAATTGGGCCGGAGTCTTCATGGCGGGGACGTAGCCCGGGCAGAACTCCACCGCAGCGGCAGCAACAACTACTGGGTCGGCAGCAGCCGGGTCAGGAGACCCCGCACGCCCCCGGCTCAGATTCTAATGGACCTCATGGATAAGCTGACGACTCTGTTAACCGCTATGGTAGAACCGGCGGATAAAGCCTAGCACAACGCAGAAGTGGCACGCATGCGGGAGGAGATGGTGCAAGCTAAAGAAAATCTAGCCGCGGAGGAAACCCGGATGGCAGCAGAACAAGCAGCTCTGGATGCTCGTGCTCAGCAGCTTCAAGCAGAAACTTTCCGACTCTCGGTGGATCTTAATGCATCAAACGAGGTCATGAGGAGGAGGCATTAGAAAACTCAGTCGCGTCTGCCTCTAACGCTGGATCCGAGGAACCTGTTCCATACACCCGGAGCTGGGGGAAGCAACCCACCAGAGGCAAACCGGGTCACGACACCCGGCGCACCAGTTCAGCCATGCACCATGGAGCCGCCTCGCATGAATACAACTCCTCCTCGTTATGTATCAACACCTCTGGGTCACTTCTCCAACCCTATGGAAAATCTCATCGCAGCGTCGGCTCGTTTGGCAACTCTCCCAATGGAAGGCGACTCGCCAGCAGCAATTGAAACCCGGAGGGTAAGAGAACTACTTCAGACAGCTTTGGCCCAGCAGGATGCATATTCCTACAGTCGAGACATGATTCATTCAACTCCTCGCCCAAGCCGGAGCCCGAGCTATAGTAGGTACATGGAGTCCGCAGAGATTTCAAGTAATGCTCAATGCCACAACCGGCCATATAGGCATGAGCCGGTGCGGGCAGGAGCCCTTAACTTGGCAGATCAGGAGAGGATTCGTCAAGAGGCGGAACGGGCGGCTTAGATAGCGGCAGAGCAGGCGGCTCACCAAACCTTTCCGGCTTATCCAGCAACCTCGGTTGGGGCAGGAGTGGCCAGAAGAACCGAAGGCGTACCTTGCCTGGTCCCAGCCATACACAATGAGCGGTTGCCCAAGGATTTCAAGGGGCCTCGTAAGGTGCCTAATTACATGGCTGACCTACAGCCGGGGGCTTGGATTGAGAGTTATGAGATGGCTATGGAGCTGTTGGAGGTTAGCAATGCTGTAATGGCCAAGTATTTTACCATGATGTTGGATGGAATGGCTTGGACCTGGTTGAAGGGATTGCCACCCAATTCTATCGGCTCATGGGCAGAGTTGAAAGCACGGTTCATCCAGAACTTTAAGGACACATGTAAGCAGCCAATGTCGATTGTGGACCTGACCAATTGCAAGCAAGAGGATGGTGAATCTACAACCCATTGGGTGCGCCGGGTCAAGGAGATAATACATTCATCTGATAAGATGGATGCCGACTCAGCAGTTTTGATGTTGGAGAAAAATTGCCGTTTTGAATCTCTGGAGCAGAAGTTGGGGCGGCTTAAATGTGACTGTAATGACATGGGGACGTTGATGGCAGCTCTTGTCAAGTATGCCAATTCTGATACCACCAAGGACCCGGTGTCTGATGAAGAAAAGGCAACAAAGGGAAAGAAGAACGGCAATGGCAAGGGTCACCAACATAACCGAGCGAATCAGGGAGGTAATAAACGTAAGGCTGATGATTTTGTTGCTAATACTAATGTGCAGGGTGGTAATCAGCGGCGCAAGGGCAGACAACCCCCTCGATCAGGCGGGTCAGGCCCCACCCTTGAGCAGTTGTTGAATGAACCTTGTCCAAAACACGACACCCGGGAGAAACTAGCCACCCACTTGTGGAAGGATTGCACGATCATGAAGGCATTTAAAAATTCAAACGCATTTGATGGGGGTCACGACCCTGGTGGCGGCTCAGGTGGAGGCGGGTTTCAGGGCCCAGGCGCCGGTTCAAGCGGAGGAGGTTTCCACGGTCAGGGTTATCCTAGTCACCAGGGAGGATATAATCAGCAACACGGCCAAGGGAATCAACAACAGCAACAATCCGGCTATCAGAGCAACCCGAAGCAGTTGAGTAGCAGACAGTATCATGTCTTTACTACCGGTTTATGTAAGAGGGACCAGAAACTCCACAAGAGGGCCGTCAATACCGTTGAACCGACAATTCCACGTTCTCTACGTTGGTCGGAGCAGCTATTGTGTGGAGCAGAGAGGATCACCCGCCCCGGGTTGATAATCCGTGTCACTTAGCTTTGGTAGTGGCACCTCAGGTTGTTGGGTACAAGTTTACTAAGGTACTCATGGATGGAGGCAGCAACATCAACATCCTTTACTATGAGACGTTCCGCCGGATGGGATTGACGGATAAAAATCTTAAACAATCCAACACTGTTTTTCACAGTGTGGTACCTGGTAAATCGGCATACCCATTTGGGAAGATTGAGCTGGAAGTAGCCTTTGGGGATGAGTATGACTCTAGAGCAAAAAAATTAACCTTTGAAGTGGTTAAGATCAATAGCCCATATCATGCTCTGTTTGGGCGGCCGGCTTATGCCAAGCTCATGTCTCGGTCGTGTTACGTATATTTGCAGCTCAAGATGCCAGGTCATAAGGGCACCATTACAGTACATGGGAGCCGGAAGATAGCATTGGAATGTGAAGAGGGTGATACCGCCTATTCTGAATCTATTTGTGCAACAGAGGAGTTAAAATTCTACAAGGATCATGTTGACCCGGGGGACATGACGTCATTAAAGAAACCAACAACAGAGCATGAGCCGGAGTTGAAATTCAAATCAGCTGATGACACTAAGATGGTTGACTTTGTACCTGGCGACTCATCCAAACAGTTCATCATCAGCGCAAACTTGGATCCGAAATAGGAAAGCGCGCTCATCGAGTTCATCCGTGAGAACCGGGACATCTTTGCATGGAAACCTTCATACATGCCGGGTGTCCCGAGGGAGCTCGCTAAGCACACTCTTAATATCGATCCAAAGTTCAAACCTGTCAGACAATTCTCCGACGGTTCAATGAAGAAAGGCGCAAGGCCATCGGAGAAGAGGTGGCCCGGCTCTTGGCAGCCGAGTTCATTGTGGAGGTCTTTCACCCCGAATTGTTAGCTAACCCGGTGCTGGTACTCAAGAAGAATGGCACCTGGCGTATGTGTGTGGATTACACAGATTTGAACAAGGCTTGTCCGGCTGATCCTTTTGCTCTCCCCCGTATTGATCAGATCATTAATGCTACGGCGGGTTGCACATGGCTGAGTTTCTTAGATGCTTATTCCGGTTATCATCAGATTAAGATGGCAGTGAAGGATCAAGAAAAGACAGCTTTTATAACTCCTTTTGGAGCTTTCTGCTATGTGTCTATGCCTTTTGGGCTTAAGAGTGCCCAGGAGACTTACCAACGGTGTGTGTAGAATTGTCTTCACGATCAAATTGGGCGCAATGTTCATGCTTATGTGGATGATATAGTGGTAAAATCCAGGGAAGAGGAAACCTTGGTCACAGACCTGAAAGAGACTTTTGATAATCTTTGGGTTTACAAGATGATGCTTAACCCGGCCAAGTGTGTTTTTGGAGTGCCAGCCAGCAAGCTCTTGGGTTTTTTGGTGTCTAACCGAGGTATTGAAGCTAACCCGGAGAAAATCAAGGCAATTACATCTCTAGCCAAACCAACCTGCGTCAATGATGTTCAGCGACTGGCGGGTCGTGTGGCTGCTTTGAGCCGGTTCATAAGCCGGTTAGGGGAAAAGGCTATGCCTCTGTATCAGTTGATGAAGAAAACAGATGTTTTTGTTTGGAGCGATGTTGCGAACGCTGCTTTTGAGGATCTGAAGGCACAACTGGCTGAGCCGCCGGTCCTAGCCGCTTCAATTGAGAAAGAGCCGCTATTGTTATACGTGGCTGCCAACTCACGGGCTGTTAGTGTGGCTATGGTGGTAGAGCGCAAGGAGGCTGGCAAAGAGCATCCGGTTCAGCGGCCGGTTTATTATGTTAGTGAAGTGCTAATTGAGTCTAAGCAACGATATCCCCATTGGCAGAAGCTTGTTTATGGGGTATTCATGGCAAGCCGGAAGCTTAAGCATTGCTTTCAGGGACATCCAATCACTATGGTTAGCTCTGCTCCTTTGGGAGACATTATTCAAAACAGAGAAGCCATGGGGCGAGTCGCCAAGTGGGCAGTTGAGCATGGGTCTCATGGGTTGAAGTATGTTCCACGTACTGCAATTAAGTCTCAAGCCCTGGTTGACTTCATCAATGACTGGACAGAGATGCAGATGCTGGAAGAGAAGCCGGACAACACATATTGGACTATTCATTTTGATGGATCCAGGCAATTGGAGGGCTCGGGGGCTGGAGTTGTGTTAACTTCGCCACGAGGTGATAAATTTTGTTATGTGTTATGGTTGATGTTTCCATGCACTAACAACGCAGTAGACTATGAAGCCTTGCTCCATGGTCTTCGAGTGGCAAAGGAGATGAGCTTGAGCCGGGTCAGATGTCTTGGTGACTCAGGTCTAGTGGCTCAACAGGTATCTGGCAAGTGGGATTCCAAAGACCCTCTCATGGCGGCTTATCGCCGAGAGGTCGATGCTGTTGCAGGATATTTTAAAGGTTATCAGGTGGAACACATTGACCGTCGAAAGAACGAAGCGGCTGATGCTTTAAGCCGGCTAGGGTCTCAGCATAAGCCGGTGCCACCCAACACCTTTTTGGATGTTTTGCATAACCCCTCTGTCAAGTTTCCCACAGAAGAAGATTTATCTGTTCCTGACCCAGAGGCGCAGTTAGTAGCGGCTCTTCATGTCATCCGAGATTGGACGATACCGTTCTTGGCTTACATGACCCGGGGAGAGTTGCCAGCGGATGAGACCCTGGCTCGGCAGATAACTCGGCGATCTAAGTCCATGACGATTTCATATGGAGAGTTGTTTCATCGCAGTGTTTCCGGAGCGTTTCAACGGTGTGTTTCCCCCGAAGAAGGTCAAGAAATCCTTCGTGAGATCCATGAAGGCGATTGCGGTCATCACGCCGGGTCAAAATCATTAGTGGCCAAAGTGTTCTGTCACGGTTTTTACTGGTTAACGGCTCACGCTGATGCAGAAGATCTGGTCAGTAGATGTGATGGATGTCAAAAATTTGCACGACGAGTGCATGTGCCGGCTCAAGAGCTCCGGATGATTCCAATCACTTGGCCGTTTGCGGTCCGGGGGCTTGACATGCTGGGACCTTTGAAAAGGTCTAAGGATAAAAAGACACATCTCTTGGTGGCAGTTGATAAGTTCACCAAATGGGTTGAGGCGGAGCCTGTGAGTAAGTGTGATGCGGCCATGGCGGTTCAGTTCATGAAAAAAGTAATCTTCCGTTTTGGTTTTCCACACAGTATTATCACAGATAATGGCACTAATCTATCCCAAGGGGCTATGGAAGAGTTTTGTCAGCGAGAGCACATCCGGCTTGATGTTTCTTCTGTAGCTCATCCTCAATCCAATGGTCAAGCTGAGAGAGCCAATCAGGAAATTCTGAAAGGGCTAAAACCCCGGCTTATGGTTCCTTTACAGCGAACACCGGGTTGTTGGGTAGAGGAATTACCCTCAGTGTTATGGAGCATCAATACTACGCCCAACAGGTCTACGGGTTACACACCCTTCTTCATGGTTTACGGAGCAGAAGGAGTGCTTCCTAGTGACATCCGTCATGACTCGCCCCGTGTGGAGGCTTATGTTGAAGCTAACAATGAAAAAGCCAGACAGGATGCGCTTGACTTGCTGGATGAAGAAAGGGACTTAGCAGCGGCACGGTCAGCAATTTATCAACAGGACCTACGTCGTTATCGCAGCCGCCGGGTTAAGTCCAGGACTTTTCAGGAAGGCGACTTGGTGCTCCGGCTCATCTAGGATCTTTCAGATGCACACAAGTTATCCCCACCTTGGGAGGGACCCTTTGTGGTCAGTAAAAATTTAAACAATGGGTCATACTACCTCATTGACGTTCGAGAGCATGCAGACTCACGTAAGTCGGAAGAGGAGACCCGCCGACCATGGAACATTGCTCAACTTCGGCCATATCACACCTGAGCCACTGGCTCTCAACATGTACATACGTTCACGTTGTATATACTATGATAAGCAATAAAGTAAGACCATCGGTCTCTTTTCTTTTCACAGACTATACATCTTTATTTCTTACTTACAAATGACTATTAAGGAGCTGATCATATCTGAATCAAGTTTAACCTTTTTGGTCCGGCTTATGATCGTATCTGAATCTAGATGCAAATCTCAAGGTCACTTGGGGGCTTCCTGTTCAAACATAGGTCGTATTCGAACCAAAGAGAACATAGCTGTCGTAACCCTCTTGATCGGCTCAAGGCCAAACTCACTTGGGGGCTTCTTGATCGTATCCGAATCACAACTTAACCCCTTTTGAGTCCGACTTGGATCGTATTCGAATCAGGGTCGTTAAAAACCTCTCAAGGTCATTTGGGGGCTTCCTGTTCAAACATAGGTCGTATTCGAACCAAAGAGAACATAGCTGTCGGTACCCTCTTGATCGGCGCAACGCCAAAGCCACTAGGGGGCTATATGGTCGTATTCGAACCTTAGCTTAACCCCTTTGGTCCGGTTTACTGATCGTATTCAAATCAGAAACCCCCAACCTTTTGAATACAGAGTTAAAATTATGTTTATTATCTGTTGCTTGCCTTTTAGCTTTTGTTGTTTCAATATTACAAATAAGATAGCCTGGTTTTCTTCACCGGCTAAATTATTGAACAACACAGCCGCCCGGGTTATTCAAGCTGGTGGCTCAAGGATCCAAAGGTACGAACTACTAAGATATGATGATCATTGAGTATTCAAGACGTATTAATGTTTCATACATATTGAATTATCAAGTTCACCACCCGGATTATTATACCCGACAATCTAAGGATCAACAAGGACAAGGTATGATTTTTGCTTATACGCGCTTACCCGCTGCGTTAAACTCAAAAATTCGTATTAACCCTTATCCTTTCTTTATATTTGTCTCTGTTTTTATTGAGGTAAATATATTGGCTGTAAATTAGGGTGTCTAAGCCCGTTTGGTTCTAAACCGCCTTGCCAGTATTTTTCTTGTATTCACAGGAACCGAGTTCAAATATCGCAGAGACAAACATTAAACGATGCATACATTAACATCTGGAAGCAGATTCACATAGAAGTATTTTATGCACGACGGCATAAAGCACACATGCATTGTTTTAGCAACTAAAGTTATTACAAGGCTTTATAAGCCTATGAAGATGATCATCGTCCCTCCCTTGCCGGTTCACCACCTTCTGTTTGCTGGAAGTTGGATTTTGACCAATCATAGCCGTTCATGGAGACAAATTCGGCTTCGTCGTCAATCAGGCCGATCGGGTCAATTTCCGGGGCAAAGGTATCTTCTCTCACAGGTGGGATCAGATCTGCTACTTTGTATGAAGGAGTGGCCATCTTCTTATTTTCACTATCAAAACCCGGCTGGTACTTGTCAACATTGGTGTCATCTCCAAGACTAGTAGCCTGAGGCCGGACTTCGCGCACACACGCTATGAAATCATCCTGATCAAACGGAGACCCGTCCTCCTTCACAGTAGGGTAACCTCTTGCTACGTCCGCCGGGTCTAGGTCTGGCACCCAAGCCTTGGAGCGGCTTAGGGCAGTCAAAGCTCCGGATCGCGCGTAGGAGCGTTTTACTTCTTGGAATCTAGCTGGAAGGATGGACAACTTCTTCAGGACATCGCTAAGCTGGTTGGGTCCTTGATTTGCAGGAGACATAGCGGCCAAAGCCCGTTGTGCACCAATATACAATTGTTCAACCAAGGTGTATACTGCTTTCAGTTTAATCAACGGGTCTTGGCTCAGATTTTTACTTCGCGGACCTGCATATATTTTTAAAAGAGTAAGTTGGCGGATCATATTCCGGTTTGGCAAAATTATACGAAAGGTCAAATCAAGCAGCTTACCAAAGATAGCAGCAACCATCTGAGACACCCGACCCTTTAAACTGTTCAGCTCTGTTGAAATTTCTTTCAGAGTTTTTTCGTTTGTCTCAGCTCGTCGGGTCAGGAGTGTTTTCTCATTTTCCCAAGCCTTCTCCTTGGTAGCAAAGCTGGTCTTCAAATTTTCCATTGCAAAAAGGCTCATTTGCAGTTTGGAAGTGGAAGATTTGATTTCGGACTCTTGACTTGCTAGCCGGGTCTTTGCGTCCGACAATTGAGAGTTCAATTCCGACAAGGCATTCTGTGAAATTTCCGGTTAAGTCAAGACTTGGTTTCAAATTCAAATATCCAAATTCAAGATTCAAGTCTCAAAGTACTTTACGAGTAAACCACTTGACACTTGGGGGCTAATGTATGCCAAATCAAATTTTTACGACTCTACAAACATATTTAAAGTCCCAAGTCCCTTACAAAGTAACATCACTTGGCACTTGGGGGCTAATGTACGCAGTTCAGCACATTTATCAAGGTTTAACCGGAGGATTAAGTATTTTGAAGACGATTTTACATTCTAAAGTACCGATTAATTGATGGTCAAAATAAACCGGTCCTTGGGGACTATAGGTGAAGTTTTTGTTTCTATCAATATCAGGCAAAGATTCAGAGGTAAAAGTCTCGGACTACAGGTTATTCTGTTTCCCTCATAATCTGTAGACTTGGGGGCTGAAGGAATATTAGTAAACCGGAAACAACGTACCTCATACTTCAACTGAAGCTGCTTGACCATCTCGATCTCAGATTCACGACTAGAGTGTACATGACTGAGATAGCCAGATAAGATATCACTGGCATTGAGACGGTCATAATTGGCAACATCAAAGTGAACCTTGTGCCTCTCCAACGCTTCTTGCTTTGCTGTGCACCGAGCCAACACCATTGGGTTCCCCGGTTCAACAAAGCGGCTCCCAGTAATTTGAACATCTTAAACACGTGGAGACGGCGGGTCGGTTAAGCTTGACGGTCCAGCTGTAGAAGGATTCATAGTGGCTTTTTCAAGGGACGGCTCCGGAGGATTTGCTTCATTGACAATAGGCGTGTCTTCTGGGGCGACAGTTAATGGAGAAGGCGGCCTAGCCGGGTCAGATGCTAGTACTGGCGGGTCTTCCGCCGGTTTTGCTGCCTTCGCCTTCTTGGATTTAGCCTGGCCGCTAAGGAAAGAATATTGCAGGATAGTCAGCATCAAGATACAATTGATCAACCCGGAAGAAAATAGGATTTCTGATTACCCAGGAGCAGTCTTGAAAGCTGGAAATTGTGTTTGTGATGAGTCGCCTGAGGAACGAGACACCTCCTGAAAAGGTAAAAGAAAGGAGTTAAAAGAAATATAAGGAGCATGATTCATTAAAACAAGTTAAGGACAGTAATAAGTAAACCTCGTTTGGGCGTTTCCGAGGGGTCTGTTGAAGGACGACATCTGGTTCATCTTCAATCTCAACTTCACGGCGGCTTTCATGTTGCCGCTTTTTCAACCGCCTTAGGGATCCAAGTGAGCTAAGGGGTTAGAAATCCTTACTTTACGGATCACTCGTCAAACTTTGTGTCTTGGTAAGGGCTCTGAGTCGGAGGAAATGATAGTTACCTCTGCTTCCCCGGCCTGACTGGCCCCAGTGTCATCCTGGTAAGGATCAGTGTCAATAAGATTGTTAAAAAGTTGGCCAAGGGAATCAAGGGCTACCTCCGAGTCAGACGTGTCATCAAGTTTCAATAATTCTTCAACAGTGGCTTTCTTCTTCTTCTTCTTCGTTCTCCGAGTCGTCTTCTTGGTGTTCATGGCGGCGGCTTTCACCTTCTTGGCAGCCTCGTGGTCATATTTCACCTTCCAAAAGTCAGAATTGGCCTGCAAAGACAAGAAAGATCAGTGCTAAAGTAGTATAGCTGGGCAAAACACAAAGGAAAAGAGATCAGAATATACTTACTTCTGGTACCGGGTTAAGCTTGTAGAAGGGATTTAACCCAACAATGCTACAGTCTTCATATTTCCCATTCACCAAAAGGTTTGACATTGAAACAATGTCTTCTTCCGTGAGTTCAACTAGGCTGTGACGAAGAGAGTCGTCCGGGCCTCCACCGTATTCATACATCAGTTTTGATCGACGGCTTAATGGAATAACCTGCCATGAGATCCAGCAGCGGGTCAGATCTACTCTGGTTAAACCGTTCCCCAACAAAGCATTGATTCTTCTGATGGATGGAAGCAGCCTCTTGCGTTCAGCGACGGTGAGTTTATCCTGAAGGGTGAACTTGGAGTCAAGACGACCGGGGCGGTAACCCGGCAGCGGCTTCTCGTTTGTTGGAGAAATATCCTGACAGTAAAACCAAGTTTGGTTCCAGTCCTTTGGGTGACTTGGTAAAACTATGAGAGGGAAGACAGCACCCTGAGGGCGCTGAATTGAGATGCCTCCAAGTTCTAAGCCGGCACTGTTGGTGCATTCGTTCTGCCGGTTCAGATAAAAGTACTCTCTAAACAGCTCTACGGTCGGCTCTTGCTGAAGATACACCTCACAAAGCACTTGGAAATTACAAATATTAGATATGGAATTGGGTCCAAGGTCCTGAGGATGGAGTTTGAAAAAATGAAGGACCTCTCTGAAGAATTTTGAACCCGGTGGTGAGAAGCCACGGTTCATGTGGTCAGTGAAGACAATCACTTCTCCGTCTTTTGGATTGGGCCGTTCTTCCTCCTGGTCAGGAGCACGTTAAGACATGATAGTTTTTGAAGGCAGAAACCCAATGAGGAAGAACTCTTTTAACCGTTCCTCAGTTATGGATGAGGGGACCCAGTTACAGACGGTGGGTGTCTTTGACGGCATGACGTATAAGGGACTGAAAAAGGAAAAACAACATGCCGGTTCAATTTACAGTTAAAGTTTGAAGTTGTAAAACAAGTAACGGCGGCTTAAACTAAGGGCTAATGACATATAAGGAAAAGAAAGCCGGAGTGGTAAGCCGCCATGACTACAGATTTTCTCAGAAAACAGATTCAGCTAAGTGTTGGCATAAACAAGTTTCACCAAGCTATCATTACTATTTTGGATCAAATGGCTGTCCCAAAAAGAAAATATTCTAGACCTAAAACTCCAGTAAAGATGAGTTTATCAGTTAACAAAGCATCTATACAGGAGAAAGAGATCTACTACTATCTAAAATGAATGCCAAACAGCTACCGCAACAGTTCTACACTATCGGACGATCAGGAAAGGGCATCAGAGGTGAAATCTACCAAGAGTTTATGACGAACACTGACGAACACCGACGAACTCGAGAAACCATAATGCATATCTAAGATAGAGAAGGAAAGGGACTTACAGATGCAGGACTACTGCGGAGGTTCGTCGTGTTTCTCTGGTCAAATCAGGTCGATGCAGCGGCCTGAGGTGAAGAAGACGAGGAGATCTGCGGCGGCGGTGACAGAGCTTGAGCGGCAGCGAAACAGCGAGAGGAGGAAGACGACCGAAGGGGGAGAATGAAAAAGACCTAAGTCATGCCTATTTATAAGGGAGTGCGCGAACAGGAGGGCACGGAAATCAAGGAGACCCGAATAATGATTATATCCAACTAAACGGACGCCTCGATTCTTGGAAGGCATTAAAAAAAATGAAAGATCAGTTGGAAGATGATGTCATGAAAGTTTTTTGTGTTTTCAGAAGATGATGTCACGGCGGGTTATGAAAGTTTTCAGACAGAAGACGGATTCCACCTAAGTATTGAAGATTTACAAAGAACAAAGTTCAAAGTCAACCTGGGGCCTAATGTTGAGGATATTACTACCAGTATGACCCGCCCAGGAGGGGCCGGGTCAGCCCTAATGGTGGGTTACATAAGAAGCCCGATAAACATTCAAGATGATAGTTTGCTAAACGTATAGAAGGCCCAAAGGCTTGGGGCCGGCTTAAGGCCTGATACTGTAAACCACCATATGTAAGGAAAGACTTGTAAAGAAAGGCATGTAAAGGAAGTCACCGAGCCAGACACGATTATGAGCCGGCTGGGACTCTGTAGGCCACCAGGCGTCAACCCGTGTATATAAGGGGACGACCCGGTGGCGGTTTAGGGGAGCGAGAACCAAGTCGATAACCAAGCCAGCGAGTTAAGCCTCTTGGAGATCGAAACTTCAGCAATACCAATCCCAACTAGACGTAGGCTTTTACTTTCATCGTAAGGGGCCGAACTAGTATAAAAACTCTCTCGTGTGTCCTTTGTCCCGATTAACCCCTTTAAGCTTCCTAGTGCGATGGCCCTACGACTAAGTCCTTGCTCTAGGACATCTGCCGTGTCAACTCCACGACAGACACACTTGCAGGGTTTTGAACTTGCGAAAGACATGCCCGCGGTTATGGGAAGATGGGAATATTTTAATGTCCGGTTGTAGAGAACTTGACACTTGAATTAATTAAAATGCATCAACCGCGTGTGTAGCCGTGATTGTCTCTTTCCGGCGGAGTCCGGGAATTGAACACGGTTCTTGTGTTATGTTTGGACGTAAGTAGTTTCAGGATCACTTCTTGATCACTTCTATTTTTACGACCATTGCTTTGCCTTCTCTTCTCGCTCTCATTTGCGTATGTTAGCCACCATATATGCTAGTGCTTGCTGCAGCTCCACCTCATACCTTTTCCCTACCCATAAGCTTAAATAGTCTTGATCGCGAGGGTGTGAGATTGCTGAGTCCCCATGACTCACAGATTACTTCCAAAACCAGTTTGCAGGTGCCGATGATACCGTGCAGGTGACACAACCGAGCTCAAGGAGGAGCTCGATGAAGATCGTGTGCGTTGAGTTGTTTCGTTTCCAGTTGATCAGTAGTGGAGCCCAGTTGGGGCGATCGGGGACCTAGCAATAGGGGTAGTCTTTCTTTATTTGGTTCCGTAGTCGGACCTTGTTTGTATCTGGATGGTGTAATGTTATATTTATGTATTGTGTGAAGTGGCGATTGTAAGCCAACTCTTTATCCCTTTCTTGTTCAGTACATGGGATGTGTAAAGATTACCCCTCTTGCGACATGCCTACTATGCGGTTAAGCCTCTAAGTCGTGCTTCGACACGTGGGAGATATAGCCGCATCGTGGGTGTTACAGCGCACTACCTGGAAGTGCGCCATTAGTAACCCAGAGCACAAGGTAAATATGCCCCCTAGGAGGCATAGTAATGGCGCACCGTTTGACATACTAATGGCACACTCCTTGGTGCGCCACTATTGTCTGGTATACTAATGGTGCACTAGGGGTGCGCCATTAGTATTAGTTACTAGTGGCGTGATGATAGTGGCGCACCTGTAGTGCGCCATTAATGGCCAAAACAAGTGCGCCACTAATTAGCCTTTTCCTAGTAGTGAAGCATCACCCATTTGGTGGGCTTGGAACCCTCTACACATCGTTTGGGGCCGTGAGCGACACCCCGGCCGGATTTCCTTGCGGATGGAACCCGAATAGGTGATAAACCTGGACTAGAGACTTGTGTGGTTAGTCAGGTCGTGGCCGACTCCCTCGCCAGGCTTGCGCTTGAAGGTTGCTGAGATACACGACGTGTACATGGTGGTAAGAGGCGAGAGCATGTGTGAAGAAGTACACTCTTGCAGGGTTAACATCATCTATTCGAATAGCCATGTCCGCGGTAAAGGACTTTTGGGTTGCCTGTATTGTTCATAGACAAGTGAAAGTGGATACTCTAAAATGCGCAAGATAAGCGTGAGTGCTATGGATGGCCTTCTCGTAGGGAGATGGGAGCGGATCCATAGTGGTGTGTTGATATGGTGAATATGTGGTCTCGTGTGCGCCACCTCAAAAGAATTACTTGCAGTCGTAGTTCAAGATAGCCACCGAGTCAAAGCTGGCTTGCTGCGGTCAAACTCCACCCCCTTTGTTGATACTGATGCATATGTAGTTAGCTCTGATGTAAGTCTTGCTGGGTACATTTGTACTCACGTTTGCTTAATTTATGTTTTGCAGAGAGACTCCAGTCTCACTAGTAGTTCCACGTGGACTTCGACGTTTAGCTTGTTACCTCAGCTACGATCTTGTGCCCTCGGCAGGGTCTTGTAGATAGTCAGGCTTCTTAGCCTTTTTCTTTTGTAGTTGTCTATACTCAGACAAGATAAGCTTCCGCATGTGCTTGTTGCATGTATGACTTTAATGCTGGGTCATCAGACCCATGTTTGTAATATTTGGCTCTTCGGAGCCTAATGAATAAATACTTCGAGTTGTAGAGTTTTGTTGTGATGCCATGTTGTATTTACACATATCGGGCATATTGTGTGTATGATTGAAATGCTTGGTATGTGTGGGATCCGACAACCTAGTTGTTTATCATTGGTAGCCTCTCTTATGGGGAAATTTAGTCTAGTGCTTCCACTGAGCCATAGTAGTCTGCTACAGCCTGGTTTACCGGAGTCCTGCTAGCCTAGTTACTACTGCTCCGGAACAATTAGACTGGCCGGCATGTGATCCACTTCGTTCCTGTGTCTGTCCCTTCAGGGAAATGTCACGCGGTGATTTCCGGAGTCCTGCTAGCCTGCTATAGCCCGGGTTCCCGGAGTCCTGTTAGCCCAGTTGCTACAACCCAGATTCACAGGTTGATGACCGACACATTCGAGACTGGGTCATGTATGCCTGTCTCCGTAAGTTAGTGCCACTTTGGGTTCACGACTAGTCATGTCGGCCCGGGTTCTCTGTCATATGGATGCTAGCAACACTATCATATACGTGAGCCAAAAGGCGCAAATGGTATCGGGCCAGGTAAGGTGGCACCTGTGGGAGTACCGTGCGTGAGGCCGCAAAGTGATATGATGTGTTAGATGCTAGATCGGTGTGACTTAGAATCGGGGTCCTGACAGCTTTGGTATCAGAGCCTAACTGACTGTAGGATTACCAAGCCAAACTGGTCGAAGTTGAGTCTAGAAATGCTTTAGTTATATAAGGGAATTGATTGTGGATGGGAACGTAAAGCTCTTTTTACTCCTTTACCTTATGCCCTTCTGATCTGAGTCAACCTCTTCTTTTCTACGGGAATTAAGAACTAGGCTTCTCATCTTTCTATTAGGACCACGTGTTACTAATCCGTAGACTCTTAGGATTGACGGATTCAATTCCCAGTTCAGTTTCTACTACTTCCGTATGTTGTAGTTGGCCTCAGAACCTTGATATTGTGATGTGGAGTGGTCATGCCACTATTTTGCAGGATGTCTCAAATAATTTTGAGCATTTAGAACCGTTATGCTGTCCGAGTCATCCCAGGTTTCTAAATAGTCCGATGCATTTGCAACTCTCTTCTTTCTATTCCCGATGTTCCTTTGGGCCAGATTAACCACACCAACCAGTGTGTTGAAGTACTTCATTGCCTCAACATATATGTTGGAGCTATTATTATGACCCTAGGTGTCTTAGGGAACCACCCAGTAATCTAGCTTTGATTTGTATTCCCAGTGTGATTATTCTGGCCACCATTCCCGAGAGCATCCCGTGATGCTATTTAGTAGTAGGTATTCTTTTCCTGGGTTCTTGAACCCAAGATTCACTCCACCTACCTCATGTTGATAGTGTTTGCTTGTTCCTTTAGGATATTAGTAACCTTTGTGATAGTCCTCGAGGTCTGTGGTAAATCCTTCTTCCAATACCATGAACCAATATGGCAGAAGTTCTTTTGAACCAAAAGATCACAATCAGAGTACTCTTGATAAGTTTTCCGTTCAATAGTTGTGACTCTGCCAATCCTACCTTCTGCATGGATTATCCGGAGGAAATATGTTGAACTCACCCGACATACTAATCCATGCATCCACAACTCAGAAAGTTACATGTTCCTTGAGTTGTCCCTCTTTAGTTGTTTTTCGACCATTGTCTACCAATTGATAGTCAGGAGTAGTTGTGCATTCATGTCATCGATGCCTATTATTTTTATGGTCCGTCAAGCCATTCTATTCTGGAATGACTAGGAGAAACAAACTCCAGTACCTCATCCATATCCAGGATTGGGTCAAAGTAGTTGTATTCCGCAGATCAAAACGCTAATCCAGCTTTTGTTCTATTCTACCCTGGAGCATTACCCCCTTTATGTCAAGATTGTCATGGGAATTGCACCACCTCCTATGAACTCTTGATACAGTGATACTTCTCGCCATCATCGTTCGTTCTCTAGTCTTTGTGTTATTGTAATTGGAATACCGACAAGTGAATTGTGATGTGTGAAATCAATACTCCTACCAACTCCGTTGCTTGGTAGTTAATGGACAATACTCTCATTCTTAGCGTGCTGTTTATTGAATCACCATCCTAAGATTGATTGTGCTGCCTAGTCCATCTTCCTGTTGCACTCTTCGGTCAATGAGTTGGGGTTGTATTAATCCCTTGCTCTTTTGATCACATCGTCTTGCCCTGAAAAGCAAGATTGTTCTCGAGCTTAGTAACATATCGGTGGTTCGTGATTTTCCGAATATCTTCTCGGAAGTGTTACCAGGTTGTCACCTGACCGCTATGTTGAGTTCGTGTCAAGTTAGTTTCTTGTAAACCACCCCTTCTCCAAGAATCCATGTTGGATACCCCTGAGCTAGTTGGTCAAGACAAACAACAACTTGGAGAGTTGGAAGATTAAATCTTGCCTAACTTAGTTCATTTAAAGGGATATCCTTGTGTTTGTGTGTTAGCTGAAGAAAGATGATATCTTCATCGACTGGTCCATGTGATCAGTTGTTGGACCTATTGTCTTATCAAAACTTTGATTTGAGTATGGGCTATCGTCAAATCGAATCAGAACCAACGATGATCGTAATGTTGTCTTACTCGTGGTTGATTCCTCGAGCATACACCACTATATCTTTGGTCTGACCAATGCTATGTCCTTGTCCACATAATTATGGAGTTCCATTTATATGGTCATTCCGATGACTTGTTGTTGAGCCCATCAACAACATTTTATTCCTCCATGATTCATGTTGAACATCAAGCTAGTGTTGGAAACTTTGGTAAGTGTCTCCTTCATGCCAGCTCATGAAGTTTATGTTCATATGAAAGAAGTGAATTCCTCTAATTCATGTGCATTTGATGCAAGTTGCTGCTGTGAATTCGAGAGAGTCCATGTTGCTTCTCTGGAATCATCCCAAGTTAGTCATGCACATGCGAAGTGCTCTATGGTTTGATAGGTTGGCCGCCTCCACCCCATATGTGTTCCTAGCACACCAAGCCACTGATTGATTTCTTCTAGGAAGAGGAGTTAAATGCTAATCCATGGTAATGCACAAGACTTCAATATCCTCGATGATGGTTCCCCACCTGAACTCGGTAGTGTTTTGTTGTAAGACTACTATGTGGCCATGCTTGTCTTGGACATCATGTTCATGTGTATGTAGCAGAGCCAGCTCATGTTTTGGAGCTTGCTATCGTAGTTCATCTCCCTAGAATCTCGCAACGTCATCTCGTCGATTTGTGTTGCAAGCTTTCTTTTCCAGACATGCTGTCTGAAATATCCTGTTGCCTACCAGATCCGAATCTCGGGCAGATCTGATGATTGGAACATTTTCCAGGAATTGTAATATTGGTCTCTCTATAACCTGGTTAAGTGGGAGTTGTGGCCAACACACCTAGCCGGAAGACCTATTATTGTAATATCTTGAATTGAAAATCTGTCCGCTTCCCCGTGAGGATTCCATATGACTTGTTCTAGAAGTTATTCCTTATGGATTCTTATGCTCAAGAAGTCCGATCTTTTACATGATGTTCTAGATACTAAACCATATCTATAAATGGGTTACGCTAGCACATCAAGGAGAACATTAGAAGCGGAGTGCTAAATGTCTCTCGGTCGATCATCCAGATCTTGTTTCCTTGGCCTCGCTAAGGTGAAATCTGAGAAAGCGTTGTCTTCCTTTGCATCTGCATTGTCCATCACTATTCATGATGGTAGTAAGGTGTGTTGCCAGGATCCTCGGCACGGATGTTGGTAAGACCTTGATGAGTATGGAAATGTTCAAGTTCTTGAGAGCATGCTCAGGCACCAGGTTACATCCTCGGTATTAATTGGAACTAGCGGGTGTACCCGCGCATTTGCGCGACTAGACCATTGTTATGTAGGCGTACTATTTATATCTCTTAGTTAACTATTTCTTGGCATTTTAGTATTTGTTTTTCATTGTGATAAAAACAAACATTGTATATCATTGTGTGCCACTAAAAATTGGTCCAATAATAATGGGTAACAAATTATGTTATGATACTTGCAAACTTCAAAGTTCAATAGGATATTTTGAAAAAACCCCACATTTATAGCTAATGATTTGAAGTTGTTGCAGTGTATGCGATGAGGGCCACCGCATTGTGGTTACATTATTAAAATATATGTAAATTGTTCTTTTGCTCCATTTCATTTATCCAGTCCTCTTTAGGCATGAAACTATGCTATTTTCCTTGAACGACATGTTTGGTAGTCTCGAGTCACTTGCTTTTCTTCCGTTGGTCCAGTATCTCTGCTTAAATCGATGCATCAAACCCGATTTTACTACCATACTTTGCTTGATTGTCCTATTCTGAATTCCTTAGTCGCTGAAATAGTTGTGTCGTGCGGTGACTATGTGCTCGGTACCTAGATAGCCAAGCTTGGTTCGCTAGTACTCTAATCTTATTTTAAAAAACATTATTGACTAATATCATAGTATGCATTCCACAACTATATCATTAGTTTTGTATAAATTTTAATGCACAGATGTATTGTTCCAATATATGCAAATCACCTTTAATTATTATTATGTTGCGTGATACAATTTAATCCTGATTAAGAGTCTCCGTGCAGAAGCTAGTAAAAGAAGAATAGAGTTTCTAATAACAAAAAAGGTTGATTTTATCAAATGGATTGTTTGCACGTCTACATATTCATGCTTTAAGAAGTCTAAATTTCCATATAATAACACTATGCTTGAAAATAGTTGAATGCTCTACACAGCAACTTCGTAATTAATCATGATTTTTTAAAATGTCACACAAATCTCATCATTTTTCCATGGAATACATCACTACAAAATTCAAAGTGTTGGCATTCATTCATGGGAGCACAACCACTTTTTCGACAGTGAATATCCAGAAGAAAAACCCCGCAAAAAAAATATCCAGAAGCAAAGGCCAATGTCTTTTACCAAAAATAATAATAAGAAAAGTCCAATGCAACCTTACGTGACATGGAAAAACATTAATCATGCCTGTCTATCCCATGCTACAGGTCCAGTAGACGCGCGTGCGATCCCATCGGTACCGGTGGCTCTAAAGGCGTCGGTGTCATGGCGTTAGCTGTCCATCTTCCCCAACGCTTTTCGTCTTCCATCTCGGTGTGCTCTTGGGACGTAGCCTCTGCAGCTGGTACTGGCAGTGCTGCTACGCCATCTGCTGCTCCTCCAGCTCTACCTCAAGCAGCGCAACACAACCATTACCATGCAAACTTCGGTTCATGACAGTTGCAGCAGGCCGCTGCCGTAGTCAGGTTGCTCTACAGTAGCTGCACGCGGGTGGCCCTTCCTTGCGATCCCACTACCTGCTGCGAGCGATATTATTCCCATGCTCTTATTCGTCTTCCATCTTCATCGTGCTGTCCTGCGGCGGAAGCGATTGTTGTCCAAGCCAGTGTGCCTGTAATCCCATTGGAGCTGGTGGCCTTGCAGCAGGAGCTCTAGCTTCTGTCTGCTCGATGGCCATGACGTCAAGTTCGCCGGAGACGGAGACGGTGCCACCGGTTCGGAGTATCATGCCAAACGACAGATGGATTGCGGCACCTTCTCCGGGATCCTGATGAAGTTCTTCCTAATTATCATAAACATGGACAACTTCCACTGCAACGTTGATGCCGGCAGCGTCACCGGCTCAGATGGGATTGCCAGCGTGCTTTGCCGAGTCAGAGCTGATCCGAGGGAAATTATGGTTCGCATTAGCCATAATAAAAATATGATGTAATTCGAACTTTCATGTCTTGTTGGAGCATATAAATAGGAATAGTATGTTTTTCCATTTAAGCTTTTTTGGTAACCTGTGCGTGTGATGCACGGTTACTATGGAAAGCCTTTTTCCTTCTATTCTACTTGATCTCTTTCTTTTTTCTGCATATTTTAGTTGGTCTCTCATTACACACTACATGTCCCTTAGAGATACTTTTACATGTAGAAAATATTATGACACGTCACCATGGTCTTGCCTAACTTTTATAACTTTTGTATTATTGTAATCCTTGCCGGACACCAATTCCAAATATACATCGGATTAATCCTATCTCTCCATGTATTGATCGTGTCAACGGAACACTTTTATGCACCTCCATATTGTTGTACGTAACTCCTAAAATATTTTAATCTTAGCCCTTGTAATTTAGATCAACGCATCAAATATTTTTAGTCTATGTGGATTAACGTGATGGCTTGTTTGACTTTTGTTTTAATTATATAATAGATGTGCCTTCCATTTGCCGAATTGCCCTATAACCACACTTTCGTCTCCAAACTGAGTATGCCATTCTTTTGAATTCTTTCAAACGATCAATTGTGAATTGCCTCAGGTTGGTATGAAGAGTTCCAATGATCTATGTATCAAAAGTAATTCTTTTTGCCACCTAAGGAAATAAATTTACGAGCCACCTTCCTAAGGTGCCCCGTTATGGAATCATGGCAATTATTTCCTCGCTACTTTGAACCCATGCACCATTTTATTTAAGCGTGGAATCATTTCCAACCAATTTGAACATTCGTCATCTGTTTGTTTCCATCCCTCTTGAAGTGTGTTTGTGTCTCAGCTCAAGAGGTGATTCAACGTCTCATTCCGTGAGTTGATCATGGTTTGCTTGATCTTCGTGAAGAGCGAATCCTGTAGAGTTTCCCTCTCTTTCCATTGTCGTGTCAAGTGAAGATCTCGAAGGCAAAGATGTCAAAACCAAGATGATGGAATGATTCAATATCTTCGAGAAGGGAAGTTGGATCCT
Source organism: Triticum dicoccoides (assembly GCF_002162155.2). Classification (NCBI taxonomy): domain Eukaryota; kingdom Viridiplantae; phylum Streptophyta; class Magnoliopsida; order Poales; family Poaceae; genus Triticum; species Triticum dicoccoides. The sequence continues at coordinate 60,556,921 of NC_041382.1, read as the reverse complement.
GAAGATCGTGATAGTTTTGTGACCCCCTTTCCTCTTACCTCACGTCTTGAATCTCGGGACAAAATTCTTGTTTAGTGGGGGCGAGTTGTCACATCCCTAGTCCTGGTATGCACTAGGCTAGCCCTTCATGTGTGCATCATGTTTAAATTTTGCTTAAACTTGAAATGGGGGATGTTCAAACCCTAGCACAAAAAAAAAATCCACTAGGTTCAACTAAAATATTTTCCAGTGAACCCAAATGGCCTTCAAAAATGTTCATCATTTTTGGAAAATGCTAGAAACAGCAACCAGAGGTGATGCACATTTTTGCATGACATTTTGGATTGTTGAATTAACACATATTGTATTTTGAATTGGAGCAAATAAATACTATAAATACTTTATTGCTCCAATAATTCTGATTTTTGTTGAGGGGCTTTGGAATAATCCTTTTAGTCCCTGCAGAATTTATTAGAAGCAACAAAATTAGTTTGGTTCAAAAACCAAATTAAAACAAATGTCAGAAATAGAAAACAGAAACAAAACAGAGAGAGAGAACTAACCTGGCCTTACTGGCAGCCCACTAGCGGCCCAGTAGATAGCCGACCTGCTAGGCCCAGCCCGTCGTGCATCATCTTCCTCACGCCTACTGGCGTTGCACGTGGCGCGCGCATAGCCGAGCCGCGGCCACCTCTTGCTAGCCACGCAGCTGCCCCCCTCGCCCTGGACGTCGCCACGCGACCCCCTCGATCCCCTCTCACTTTCCCCTCTCTCCCTGGACCTCCTCCCCTTCTCTACCTCTCGTTCCCAAGCGAGACAAAGAGCCACCGTCGCCGCCGCTCGCTGCCACCGCGTCTAGAGCCATTGCCTTGCCTTGTCACCATGACCACGAGGTTCGTCTCCTCGAACTGAAGCTCTCCTCCGAGCCACGCATTACCGGAAGTCTGCAACGGCCTCACCAACCTCGTCTTCAACCTCGGCCACCGGAGACCACCACCGTCGATTCGCCGCCTCCCGAGCGTCCCCGAGCCCGCTAACCATCCCTACGGCACTGCTCTGAGCTCCGCCACCATTTTCCCCTTACCCCATGGTCTGTCTCTCGCCGTAGCCGTCGCCCCCTTGCAGATCGTAGCACGCCGCCGCCTCAGCTCGCCGTCGACGCAGCTCCGGTCACCCCGGCGACTCCAACGCGTTCGCGGCGTCCCGTAGAGCTTTCCTAGCGCAAGCACCTGCCCGTTTGCACGCTGCAGCAGCTAACCCGTGGCCACCCGAACTCCGGCGGCCGCAACCGAGCTCTCCACCGTCGACTATGGCCACCCCTGTCACACCCTAGCTAGTCATGCATCAGAGTGTGTGCATCATGTTTAAAATTCCATTTAATTTGAAATGGGGATTTGTGAAACCCTCAGAATCATTTTTGAAAATGACCCAAATAACAATTTCTCCAAAAGGGTCCAAGAAAATGCTCATGTTGCTCTCTGAAAATATTGGACAGAGATAAAAATCAAACCAATATTTTTAAGAGCTCATAGGTATTTATTTTGGGCATTTGGAATTAATGCATAAATATTTGCATTGGAAATATATTAGTTATATATATTAATATATGTCCAAAAATTATGCCACCTGTTGGGGAGCTCTGGAATAATATATCTAGCTCCTGCAAAAATTGGCATAAGGTTATAAAATGATTTAATATTTTATTTAAATCAAAACAAATGACAGAAATTAGAAAAACAAAAATAAATAAAAGGAGAAGCTTACCTGGGCTCCTCCCTGTGCGGCCCAGCAGTAGCTGGCCGGCCCAGCCACCAGGCGGCCCAGCCCGCCTCCTCCTCTGTCGTCTTCGTCCTCGACAGAGGGAGGGGAGTGTGCCCGGCGCGCGCGCGCCACCGCCCCACGCCACCAGCTCGCCTGCCTGCCTGCCCCTCCCCTCCTCGTCTGGATGGCCTGGAACGACGCCACGCCCCCCCCGTACTCTCTCACTCTCCCCCGGTTCTTCCTCTCCTCTCCCTCGCTCTCTCTCTCCCGTGTCCGAACGCACCCGTCGCCGCCGTTCGCCATAGCCGCCGCCACCGGCCTCCCCTCGCCTCCCCGACACGCTCCCCAGCTCCGCCGCGACCCCCTCTACCTCCTCGTCAAGCCACAAGACGCCGGACGCCCTGTGGAGCCGCCGTCGCCATCGTCTTCCTCCTCGGGCTCCGACCACCATCGCCGTCGATTCGCCGTCTCCAGCGCGTCCCCGAGCCCGCTTCGACGCGCACTGCAACCGCGGTGAGCTCCGCCACCGTTTCCCCCTCTTTTCCCCCCTCGTTCCCGCGCCGTAACCCCGTTTCCCACCACGGCCGAACCTCCGCCGTCGCCGAGCTCGCCGTCGACGCAGCTCCGGTGACCATTTGGTCACACCGACGAGTCCAACAAGTTCGTAAGGCCCCGTAGAGCATCCCTAGCGCCTTGCTTCGCTCGCCTTCGAGCTCCAACCCCGTTTCCGTGCACGACCGAACCCCGGCGGCCGCAGCCGAGCTCGCCGCCGTCGACTCCGGCCACCCCAGGCCCAGCCACGGCCACCGCCCGACGCGCCATCGAGCTGGCTTTCCAACGCACCTAGCCGCACGCCGTTTGGAGCACCACAGAGGAAACCCGAGGCACTTGTACGCCGCGGACCTCGCCGGCGACTAACCGCCGGCGGGTTTGACCTGTTTGACCTGGGGTTTGACCCCCCCAGAGTCACTGACGCGTGGGCCCCGTCGGCCAGGTGGTTAGATTAGCGCTAATCACTGTTAGTTAACCCCCCTGACACTGACCAGTGGGCCCCAGCGCCACTAACTCCTAATTAGGATTAAATTAACCCTGTTAAACCCCCCTGTCACTGACGTGTGGACCCCACATGTCAGGTTTGACCCCAGCCAGCCGCAGTTGACCGCTGACGTCATGCTAACGTCATGCTGGCGCAATATATATATTTCTGGATTAATTTAAATCAGGAAATTCCAGAATATTATTTAAACTTCAAAAATTCATAACTTTTATTCTGTAACTCCAAATCAGACAAATTATATATGAAAAATGATCAGAAAAATCCAATCTATCCATCTGTACTATTTTCATGCATGACTAAACAAGTTAACTTGATGTTTAATGCAGAACAAGGAAAAGCACTTTAAAAGGCCATGCTTGAGTTTGAAATTTGAATCTTTGATTCAAATTGGTTCAAACCCTTCTGGTTTTAGTTGCATTAGCCCAACACACTCATATTGCCATGTTTCATGCATGCATCATATTGTTGCACATTGTTTGGTGATGGTTGTGTATCGGTGTCCTTTGCGACAGGTTCTGCCTCCGAGGAGTACCGTGATTACCCTAACGAAGAACCGTATCAGTGCATCGAACCATCAGGCAAGCAACCAACTATTTGATCATATCGATACAATCCCATGTTCTCGCTCCTGCTCTCTTTACTGCATTAAGACAACGCGTTTCAAACTGCTGTGTGCTATGGTAGTTGAACCCATTTCCTCTGCATGACCTGTCATTGCCACAGTAACTAGATGAAACCCACTAGCATGTGTAGGAGTTGTATGAGCCATATGTATGTGTTGTTCCTACCTTGCTATGCCTGCTATGCTTAGAGTCGTGTCAGGTCTGGTTCATCTAGGTGATGGGCTAGAGTGAAATGATTATGTCGGTAATGAGAGTGGTGTGGTGAACACGATTTGGTAAAGGTATCGATGAGAGGCCATGTAGGAGTACATGGTGGGTTGTTTCATTGAAGCCGACCTTAAGCACTGAGATCTGTATGTGTGATTTAAGATACAGCTACTACCATGCATTGGGCCCTGAAATATGACCCCGCTCGACTTCTTATTCACCCTAGCTCTCTGTCCAATAGTTGCAAGTAGTTTCTGGTGTTTGTAGCCTACTGGAGGCCGTGGACAGCGCTGACCGTAGGGGTGGGCTGTGATGCGGTAGGTACGTGGCACGGTGTACCGAATACCCGTTAGGTATCTCGGGAACCCTGTTCACATCGTTCGGGGCCGTATGGGAAACCTCGGTCGGACTCCCTGCGGATGGAACCTGGATAGGCGATAAACCTGGACTAGAGGCTTAAGTGTTTAGGTAGGTCGTGGTCTACACCCACGTCGGCTTTCGCTTGAAGTCTGCCGAGCACATGTCGTGTGCAGACGCTAAGTGGTGGAAACATGTATGAAGAAGTACACCCCTGCAGGGTTATCATAATCTATTCGAATAGCCGCGTCCGCGGTAAAGGACTACTTGGTTGCCTATACAGTTCATAGACAAGTAAATGGAAACTACTAAAAGTCTCAAGATAAGTGTGAGTGCCGAGGATGGCTCTTCCGTAGGAAGACGGACGCGGATCCTCGGTAGTGTATTGAATTGGTGAGTAGTGGACTCGTGTGCGCAAAACCATTTCAAGTTGAAGTATCGTAGGATAGTCTAGCCAAGAGTCAAAGCTGGCTTGCTGCAATAACTCCACCAACCCTTCTTGATAATATGCATGTATGTAGGATCTGATGTAAGTCTTGTTGAGTACCTTTGTACTCATGTTGCTATAATTTACATTTTTACAGAAGACGCTGCAACCCCTTCTGATGGGTTCTATGTAGACGTTGACATCAACGAGTAGGCTAAAGGCCCAGGTGGTGATCCTGAGCTTGTGAAGGACCACGTAGTATAGCTAGGCTTTCCAAGCCTCTTTTATTTTACTAGTTGTCTGTACTCAGACAAGTTACTTCCGCTGCTGGTTTGTATGACTGTATGACTTGAATGTTGGGTCGTGAGACCCGTACCTTTGTGTATGTTATGTATGGCTCTCTGAGCCTTAAATAAAGTACTTGTGTCATAGAGTCATGTTGTGATGCTTCGTTGTATTTGCACATATCGAGCATATTGTGTGTATGATTGAAATGCTTGGTATGTGTGGGATCTGACTATCTAGTTGTTTACCTTTAGTAGCCTCTCTTACCGGGAAATGTCTCCTAGTGTTACCGCTGAGCCATGGTAGCTTGCTACTGCTCTGGAACACTTAGGCTGGCCGGCATGTGTCCTTCTTCGTTCCTGTGTCTGTCCCTTCGGGGAAATGTCACGCTTTGAGTACCGGAGTCCTGTTAGCCCGCTACAGCCCGGTTTACCGGAGTCCTGCTAGCCCAGTGCTACAGCCCGGACCCACTTGCTGATGACCGACACGTTCGAAGCTAGGTCATGGATGCCTGTCCCTGTAAGTCTGTGCCACTTTGGGTTTACGACTAGTCATGTCAGCCCGGGCTCCTTATCATATGGATGCTAGCGACACTATCATATACGTGAGCCAAAAGGCGCAAACGGTCCCGGGCAAAGGTAAGGCGACACCCGTGGGGATACCGTGCGTGAGGCCGCAAAGTGATATGAGGTGTTACCGGCTAGATCGATGTGACATCGAGTCGGGGTCCTGACAGCGTTGGCATCAGAGCCGGACTGCCTGTAGGTTCTCCAAGCCAAACTGGTCGATGTTGAGTCTAGAAATTCTTTAGTTATATGTAGGGGAATTGTTTGTGGGTTGGAATGTAAGGCTCTTTTTACTCCTTTATCTTATGACATTCTGATCTGAGTCAGTCCATTCTTCCACCGGGGGTTAAGGAATTAGGATCTATTCTCTCCATCAGGATCACGCGTTACTAATCAGTAGTACCTTATAGGTTGATGGATACAAGCCTAGTTCAATTCTATTACCACATTATGTTGCTAGGATGGTCTCAGAACTTTGATATGATGATGTTGAGTGCGTATGAAATCCTTTGTCAAATGTCTCAAAATCCTTCTTGAGCATTTACAGCTGTTATGCTGCCGAAATTTTGCTAGAAATTCTAATGCCTTTGCATTATGATTGTGCTTTCAGATGGCCACTCGCGACCTCAATCAAGTGGTTTGCCTGACTCGATGCCTAGATGTACCCGGCCATACTGCCAAGTTGGTCAGGGTAATGACTGAGGCTGGGTACCGCTGGTATCCTGAGTACACGGTCGAAGAGCAATTTCGGGACTTTAATCAAAGCCAGTATCTCTGCACTGTCAGGATATTTCCATCTTATCCTGGATCCACCGAGCCCCTTCACTGCTCCTATGGACTCGGGGTTACTATTGAGATGGCTGTGCAGGACGCCGCCTACTCTATGATGACCATCATGCGAGTCAGATCTGGACTATTTCGGGACTCTGATTTCCGGTATATGCCAGGATCACTTCCGGGAGCACAAGGGTATTTCCAGGCTATCTATGCTGACCCCACTCAGGAGGATTCACGGACTCGCACCACTGCTAAGATGCTCGAGGATAAGGACCGTGAAAATCGGGCCTTGAGGTTAGAGCTCTTCAATACCCGTGCTGACCACTGGGCCACTTTGACTCGGTTCGCACCGGCGGTGCAAGCTGGATATTCAGATATGCGCGATATCTATCCTGTGAGATCTGCTCTGCCAGACGTGATGGGTTGGCGTGATGTAGGAGGCATCACCCCACCTCGCGGTCCCCGCAGGCCACCGTCTGTTGGTCCAAGACCTCATCCTAGCCCCTATGGTCCACAAGCTCCGCGAGATCGTCTGTTTCCGGATGATCATGTTGAGCTTCCAGGCTATGGAGGTGACTTCTACGAGGACTACTACGGATCGGTCTGAGTTAGTGGTAGTATCACTAGATCGCACTAACTGTGTCGTCTATCGTCCCGCGTGACTCGTGGGATATGACCTAGTTTGTACTCTTTCCGGAGGTGTAGAAAAATAATGTATAGGAGCTTGGGATGCCTTCGATGAGATGTAATCCTCTTTTCACCGTAATAGTACTTTGTTTGGTCTTGTACTAAACCCTGTATGGTGTGTATGACGATGGAATAAAGAAGCAGTTTCTGTATTTACCATGTCATACGGATGATCATCTTGCATTTCGAGTTATTCCTTACATTTTATCTCCTATGTCGGAATTTTATCATCCTGATTAAAGCATTTGTTTACCTAGGATGGTCAACACGCGCACTAACCCTGCTCCTCAAGAGCAGGCCGAAGGCAGTGAAGTCAGGGATGCAAATCTGCCTCATCCTCCTTCCCTAGCCGAGGTTATGATGGAAGCTGAGAGAAACAAGCGGGAGACCAACCGTTTGTTGGAGCGTATTGAACAGAACACAACACACCATCAGAGGACTAACGTGGTGTCACTCAGTGATTTTATCAAATTACATCCACCCACGTTCCACCACTCCGTCGAGCCTCTCGACGCTGATGACTGGCTTCGCAGTATCTCTCACAAACTGCGTTCCGCGCTGGTAGCGGAGGCTGACAAGGTCACCTTTGCTGCATATCATCTTGAAGGCCCCGCCAGTCTATGGTGGGAGAATTATGGAGCTATGCGCCCAGCGGGCCATGTCACTACTTGGGCTGAATTCAGTGAGGCTTTCCGTGAACATCACATTCCGGAGGGTCTCATGGACCGTAAACGTGAGGAATTTTGCAATTTCACCACGGGCCGACTCTCTGTGGATGCTTACAGCAGGGTGTTTAGTAACCTCGCACGATATGCAACCGAGGAAGTTTCTACTGACGCCAAGAAGCAAGCAAGGTTCCGTAAGGGACTTAGTCCTGAGCTTCGCCGCGACCTCCGTCTGCATGAGTGCACATCTTTTCAGAAACTTGTCAACAAGGCCATCAGTGCTGAAACTGGTCAGACTGATTATGACGCAACACGCAAGCATGGCCATGACATGGGTTCCTCATCCGGTGCTGGTCCTCAGAAGCGCCGCGTGTGGGTGCCCAACACTGCCCTGCCACCCAGGTTCACACCGAGGCCATCTTTCCAGGCGCCTCGCCCTGTTCAACAGTCTACACCGGCCAAGCCCTATGGGGGTCCAACCAACAATGTTCCTCCACGTACCAGCTCCATGACTTGTTTCAAGTGTGGGGAATCTGGTCACTATATGCGTGAGTGTCCCCAGACCAACCCCAACCAATCTGCTAAAGCTATTGGCCGTGGCAAGCCGACAGGGAAAGTGATCCACGCCAAGCCGGTCACCGCTTCACGTGGCCATGTCAACTGTATCTCTGCCGAAGAAGCTCAAGAGGATCCCAACGTCGTTCTCGGTACGCTCCTTGTTAATTGCCACCCGGCATCTGTTCTTTTCGATACAGGAGCCTCTCATTCTTTTATATCCGAAAATTATGCTCGTTTGCATAACGTCGAATTCGGTGATATGCCAACCTCTATGGCAATTCAAACTCCGGGATCCAAATGGCAAACTTCTAGAGTAAGCCATGGAAATGAAATCCAAGTCGACAGACTTGTTTTCCTCGCGTCTTTGATAGCCCTTAAATCTTCAGATATTAATATCATTCTGGGTATGGACTGGATGTCGGCTCATCATGCCCAAATTGATTGCTTCTCTAGGACTGTTCAACTCACCCATCCTTCGGGGAAGATAGTCAATGTCTTGAACCGAATAGCCAAGCGACAGTTATATTCTCTTAACGCCAGCCCTTTGTCAGACCTTGAGGACGTTCCGGTAGTCCGTGACTTCCCGGATGTCTTCCCAGAGGAATTGCCAGGTGTTCCACCTGACAGGGATGTTGAGTTCGTAATAGACCTCATCCCAGGAACCGTTCTGATTGCTAGAAGACCTTATAAGATGGCACCACTAGAACTAGCCGAGCTTAAGAAACAACTCGATGAGTCCTTGAAAAAGGGTTTCATCCGACCTAGCTCATCTCCGTGGGCTTGCCCCGTCCTATTCGTCAAGAAGAAGGATGGTACGGACCGGATGGTTGTAGATTACCGACCTGTCAATTTGGTCACAATCAAGAACAAATATCCGCTCCCCAGGATCAACGACCTGTATGATCAGCTCGCTGGATCCTCAGTCTTCTCCAAGATGGATTTGAGGTTGGGATACCATCAAATCAAAATCAGAAACGGGGACATTCCTAAAACGGCCTTTGTTACTCATTATGGCCAATACGAGTACACCGTCATGTCCTTCGGATTAACCAACGCTCCAGCCACCATTTCTCGGTTAATGAACTCAATCTTCATGGAGTATTTGGATAAATTCGTCGTAGTTTATCTCGATGATATACTCATCTACTCCAAGAACGAGGAATAACATGCCGAACATTTAAGGCTAGTATTGAAGAAACTTCGAGAGCATCGCCTTTATGCCAAATTTTCTAAATGTGAATTCTGGTTGCCAGAAGTGACCTATCTGGGTCATGTAATATCTGGTAAAGGTATTGCTGTTAACCCTGAGCGAGTTCAAGCCGTCCTTAATTGGACTCCACCTGAATCGGTCAAGCAAGTTCGGAGTTTTCTGGGCTTAGCGAGCTATTGTCGTCGCTTTGTCGAGAACTTCTCCAAAGTTGCCAAACCTCTAACCGAACTCCTCAAGAAAGATAAGAAGTTCGAATGGACTCCACAATGTGAGCACAGCTTTCAGGAACTGAAAAGACGCCTGACCTCTGCTCCCGTACTGGTACCGCCAGACTTCTCCAAGGACTTTGTTATCTACTGCGACGCCTCGCGACAAGGACTAGGTTGCATTCTCATGCAAGATCGACACGTAATTGCCTACGCTTCACGGCAATTGCACCCACATGAGGAGAATTATCCTACTCATGATCTAGAGCTTGCAGCCGTAGTCTATGCACTCAAGACCTGGCGACATTACCTCCTCGGTAACCGTTGCGAGATATTCACTGATCACCAAAGTCTGAAGTACATTTTCACCCAACCGGATCTGAATCTCAGGCAAAGACGTTGGGTTGAGTTGATCACAGACTTCGATTTAGGAATAACCTACACCCCAGGGAAAGCCAACGTCATGGCTGATGCGCTAAGTCGTAAATCTTATTGTAACAACCTGATGTTACAACAAAGTCAACCGCTTCTCCATGAGGAATTTCGGAAGCTTAACCTTCACATTGTTCCTCAAGGTTTTCTTTCCACCTTGGTAGCAAAACCTACTCTTACGGATCAAATCATCGCTGCCCAAAAGCGAGATAAGGGGATATCTAAAATCAAAGAGAACATTGCTAGCGGAGGTGCTAGTTGTTTCTCCACAAATGATCATGGTGTTGTGTACTTTGAGAACCGTCTAGTGGTTCCCAAGAACCAGCATCTACGGCAGTTGATCCTTAAGGAAGCTCATGAATCCCCTCTCACCATTCATCCCGGTAGTACTAAGATGTATCAGGACCTACGCCAGAGGTTCTGGTGGACTAGGATGAAGAGAGAAATTGCTCAGTATATTGCTAATTGCGACGTCTGTCATCGTGTAAAAGCAGAGCATCAACGGCCTGCTGGCACCCTTCAACCCTTAGCTATTCCTGAATGGAAATGGGATAAAATTGGTATGGATTTCATTACCGGTTTTCCCAGGACCAAGAGAGGGAATAATGCTATCTTCGTCGTTGTCGATCGTCTTTCCAAAGTAGCCCATTTCTTACCTGTTCGTGAGAGTATAACCGCTAGTCAACTGGCCGACTTATACATCTCCCGTATAGTGTCTCTCCATGGTGTTCCTTTGGAAATTAACTCGGATCGAGGAAGTCTTTTCACCTCTCGATTTTGGGAAAGTTTCCAAAATGCTATGGGAACCCGTCTCTCCTTTAGCACCGCTTTCCACCCTCAGTCGAGTGGTCAAGTGGAACGCGTCAACCAGATTCTAGAAGACATGCTTCGAGCCTCTGTTATCTCATTCGGAATGAACTAGGAGAAGTGCCTTCCATTTGCCGAATTCGCTTACAACAACAGTTATCAGTCTAGCTTGGGTAAAGCCCCTTTTGAAGTTCTCTATGGACGACGGTGTCGAACACCCCTTAACTGGTCAGAGACCGGGGAAAGACAATTCTTTGGCCCGGATATGATTCAGGAAGCAGAAGAACAAGTTCGTATCGTTCGTGAAAAGTTGAAAACAGCCCAATCTCGTCAAAAGAGTCAATATGACCGAAAACATAAGGCTATGACTTTCGAGGTTGACGAGAAGGCTTATCTTCGGGTCACCCCTCTGAAGGGAACCCATCGTTTCGGTATCAAAGGCAAATTGGCTCCTCGTTACATTGGACCTTTTCGCATTCTTGCCAAACGAGGAGAAGTTGCCTACCAGTTGGAACTACCTCCGCACCTCTCCAGAGTCCACGATGTCTTCCACGTTTCTCAACTCAGGTGTTGCTTCTCGGATCCTATCCGTGGAGTGGACCACGAAACGCTTGATCTCCAAGATAATCTTACATATCGAGAGTACCCCATTCGTATCCTCGATCAGGACGAACGTACCACCCGACGTCATAACATCAAGTTTCTCAAAGTACAATGGTCGCACCATTCTGAGGATGAAGCAACTTGGGAAAGGGAGGATCGTCTTCGACTCGAGTATCCCGCCTTCTTCCCGGAGGAACCCAAATCTCGGGACGAGATTCTTTTGAGTGGGGGTGAGTTGTCACACCCTAGCTAGTCATGCATCAGAGTGTGTGCATCATGTTTAAAATTCCATTTAATTTGAAATGGGGATTTGTGAAACCCTCAGAATCATTTTTGAAAATGACCCAAATAACAATTTCTCCAAAAGGGTCCAAGAAAATGCTCATGTTGCTCTCTGAAAATATTGGACAGAGATAAAAATCAAACCAATATTTTTAAGAGCTCATAGGTATTTATTTTGGGCATTTGGAATTAATGCATAAATATTTGCATTGGAAATATATTAGTTATATATATTAATATATGTCCAAAAATTATGCCACCTGTTGGGGAGCTCTGGAATAATATATCTAGCTCCTGCAAAAATTGGCATAAGGTTATAAAATGATTTAATATTTTATTTAAATCAAAACAAATGACAGAAATTAGAAAAACAAAAATAAATAAAAGGAGAAGCTTACCTGGGCTCCTCCCTGTGCGGCCCAGCAGTAGCTGTCCGGCCCAGCCAGCAGGCGGCCCAGCCCGCCTCCTCCTCTGTCGTCTTCGTCCTCGACAGAGGGAGGGGAGTGTGCCCGGCGCGCGCGCGCGCCACCGCGCCACGCCACCAGCTCGCCTGCCTGCCTGCCCCTCCCCTCCTCGTCTGGATGGCCTGGAACGACGCCACGCCCCCCCGTACTCTCTCACTCTCCCTCGGTTCTTCCTCTCCTCTCCCTCGCTCTCTCTCTCCCGTGTTCGAACGCACCCGTCGCCGCCGTTCGCCATAGCCGCCGCCACCGGCCTCCCCTCGCCTCCCCGACACGCTCCCCAGCTCCGCCGCGACCCCCTCTACCTCCTCGTCAAGCCACAAGACGCCGGACGCCCTGTGGAGCCGCCGTCGCCATCGTCTTCCTCCTCGGGCTCCGACCACCATCGCCGTCGATTCGCCGTCTCCAGCGCGTCCCCGAGCCCGCTTCGACGC